>NW_025999960.1:11963701-12005793 GCF_001458135.2 Marmota marmota marmota
TGGAGTATTACTCTGCATTAAAAAATGACAAAATCATAGAATTTGCAGGGAAATGGATGGCATTAGAGCAGATTATGCTAAGTGAAGCTAGCCAATCCCCAAAAAACAAATGCCAAATGTCTTCTTTGATATAAGGAGAGTAACTAAGAACAGAGTAGGGACGAAGAGCATGAGAAGAAGATTAACATTAAACAGGGATGAGAGGTGGGAGGGAAAGGGAGAGAGAGGGGAAATTGCATGGAAATGGAAGGAGACCCTCAGGGTTATACAAAAGTACATACAAGAGGAAGTGAGGGGAAAGGGAAAAATAATACAAGGGGGAGAAATGAATGACAGTAGAGGGGGTAGAGAGAGAAGAGGGGAGGGGAGGGGAGGGGAGGGGTTATAGTAGAGGATAGGAAAGGCAGCAGAATACAACAGACACTAGTATGGCAATATGTAAATCAATGGATGTGTAACTGATATGATTCTGCAATCTGTATATGGGGTAAAAATGGGAGTTCATAACCCACTTGAATCAAAGTGTGAAATATGATATATCAAGAACTATGTAATGTTTTGAATAACCAACAATTAAAAATATATATATATATACATGAATATCTATAAAAATCAGTATTATGATTTTAGTTCATACCTCCACATTTTATTCTTGCACAGGATTTAAAACAAACAAATGATAAATGTGTATTAATGGCATACAATATATTAAAATGTAATGGTGACATCAATATCATAAAAAGGGAATATATCTAAAGGAGTAGTTTTTGTAATCAGATGAATAGGTTATCAGTTTAAAACATTGTTAGTATATTTCATGTAATACTTAGGGTAATCAAAATGAAAATTCTAGAGGATATAAACAAAAGAAAATGAGAAGGTATGCCCCTACAAAAACTCAACTAAACACAAAGGGAGGCAGTTAGGGAGTAAATGAGAAAGAAAACAACAAGCTAAATTTATATCTCAAGGAACTAGAAAAAGAAGAACTAAACCCAAAGCTAGCAGAAGGGGCAGGGTGATAAAAGTGAGAACAAAGATAAACAAAATGGAAAATAATCAATAGGGGGAAAAAAAGAGGTTCACCCCCTCCCCCCCAAAAAAAAAAAAAAAAAAAATCAAGAAAACTGATAAAATGTTAACAAGGCTGTCTAAGACAAAAAGAGAAAATTCTCAAGTAAAATCAGAAACAAAAGAGTGAAAATTATCAATTTTCACACAAAAAATAAAATTACAAGAGAGTTCTATGAACTGTATGCCAACAAATTTTATATCCTAGAGGAAACTGAGAAAGTCTAGAAATACAAAACTCACCAACACTGAATTGTAAAGAAACAAATTTTGAACATACCTATAAGTAAGGAAATTGATTTAGTAATCCAAAACCTCCCATGAAATCTGGCCCAAGACCAGATTTTATTGATATTTGGTATAATAATACCTGTAATGTCAATCGTTGTTGCCAATCTCTTCCAAAAAACTGAAAAGGAGCGAACGCTTCTAAACTTGACTCTGTGATGCCATCATTACTCTAAACCCAAATTCAAAGACAAGAAAACCAAAGACCAATATCTTTAATGCATATTGACACACAAATCCTCAAAAAAAAATACTAGTTAATATAATTTAACAATATATCGAAAGGATTGTATCAAGTGGGACTTATTCTTGAAATAAAAGATGTTTCAACATATGAAATTTAATCAGTGTGTATAATATACCACACAGGAAAAAAGGTGAGAAAACCCCCACATGATCATAGTTGACACAGAAAGAGCATTTGACAAAATTTGGCACCCTTTCATAACAAAAATACTCAACTAGGAGTAGAAGCAAACTTCCCAAGTAATAATAAAGTTCATATAAAAAACCCAAAGCATTTCATAGCCCTATGGTAAAAAACTGAAAACTGCTACTAAACTCAGAAATACAACAAGTGTGCCCCCTTTTGCCATTCATCTTAAACATATTGGAAATCCTTGCCAGAGAAATTGGACAAGAAATAAAAGGAATCCAAATTGGAAAGGAAGAGATCAAATTATCCTTTCTTATACTCAATATGATACTACACATACAAATACTTAAGGATTCCCCCACATACACACACACACACAAAAAAAAAACCAAACCTGTTAGAAGTAATAAAGTTTGCAAAATTACAGAATGCAAAAACCGAAACACAAAACTAATTCGTATTTCCACATACTAATAACAATCTAAAACAGACTTAAGGAAACAATTCTTATATCATCAAAAAGAACAAAATATCAGAAATAAACTTAAACAAGAAGGCAAAGTACTTGTACAATTAAAACTACCAAATGCTATTTAACTAAATTAAGGAAGACATCAATACAATAGTTCCCCCTCATCTGGAGGGAATACATTCCAACACCTCTTATGAATGCCTGACACCAGGGATAGTAGTGACCTCTCTATATACTGTTTTCTATACATACATACCTATGGTAATGTTTAATTTATAATTTAGGTGCATTAAAAGGTTAATAGCTAATAAAAAATGCAACATTCTTGACAGTATACTGTAATAAAAGATATGTGAATATAGTATCTCTCTCAAAACATCCTATTTTACTGCGCCCACTGTTCTTGTGATGCTGTTGAGATGATACAAGGCCTATGTCATGAGATGGAGTGAGGCGACTTGTGCAGGCCTGGTAACAGAGCATTAGGTTACTACCTAAGGGTTACCTGAGCACAAGTACTGTGATACCGCAACAGAAGGCTACCTGGATACTTATCTTATACCATCCACAAAAATTAACTGAAAATAGACCCAAAACCTAATATAAGAGATAAAACTATAAAACTCTTAGGGGGAAGAAACAGAAAAAAAGAAACCAGGTGAAGAATCTTATGACACTAGAGTTGATGATTTCTTAAAACACTAAAAGCACAGGGAAGAAAAAAAAAGTAAATAAAATGATTAGTCAAAAAATTTAAACTTTTGTACACCAAAGAACACCATAAGTAGTGTAAGAAAACCCATACAATGAGAGAAAATATTTGCATACCATATATCTGAAAAGTGATTAATGTCTAGTATATGTAAAGAATTACTACAATGTCACAATAAGAAAACAACCTGAAGAACTTGACCAGATAATTCCACAGAGAAATATACAAATGACCAATATCACATGAAAAAAAGTGCTCAACATCACTATTAGGTAAATGCAAATTAAACTATAATAGTAATACCCTTTATTATTTGATTCATCATTAAACTCCTAGTTTCCATGATAATATTTCTTATGTTTAAAAGTTCTATTAGTTCTTTTTCAGAAATTTCTAGCTTGTTTTTCATAACATTCTGTTCCTTTCACATACATTTGTTACACTTTTTCTTTCAACATATTAATCCTACTTTATATTTTGTATCTGATAACTCCAATATCAGAAGGTCTTGGGGATCTGATTTTGCTTTTCGTTATTTCTGCTAATATTGTAATTCATAATGATTCATTTCCTGTGTATTTTAAAATTTTGGACCCTGAAAGTCATATTTAGGCTTTAATCTACAAGAATCTTATTGAGACCAAATGAGGGCACTTAACCTCTATGGGAGTGTTTGTTTTTGCCAAGTATCCCGAGTCTTCCAAACAAGGACTAACTCCTCAGACTGAGGTTTCCCAGAGATCCAGGTAATGTAAATTCAGGTTCCAAGCTTAGTCCTAGGAAGCCTCAGTTATATCAGAGAGGATATTTTTTCAACCTAGAAGTTAGGCCATGATAGACCTTTGCCATCTCTTTGCCATCAGCTGAATGTTTTTCCTGCCCATTCTACTCAAGATGCATCCCTTGGCATTCTGTCATTAAGTTCCAACTCCCTACCCTGCATGGATCTAAGCCCCTCATCCTACTCATCTTCAGCCACAAACAGGAAGGCCCCAGTTGTTGAAACTGACCAATGTCCAGCCAGTGCTTCAGGAACTGAACACAGGTTTCTGTTCTCGAGACTAAAAGGCTCAGGGTTTACTCCAGTTGAACTGGGCTGTGCAAAATAACCACACAAGAGACACAAATACCTTTTTCTTTGGGGTTGCTGTGATGGCTCCTCTGACCTTAAGGGTCCACAGGAGGAGAGAGAGAGAGAGAGAGAGAGAGAGAGAGAGAGAGAGAGAGAGAACGTGCTGACCACTTTTATTGAGGAGAAGCTATTCAGATGAGGCAAGTGGTCAGGTTTCAGGGGGCTGAGTCTATCTTCATGATGTCCACTGTCAGCAGGTTGACTGACACCTGGGTAGGCCACACCCAAAGGCACAGTAAGAGAAGGGGACACACACAAGACACTTCCATGGAAGTTTCTATCCTAAATAGGGCAAGGGGTTATATTACAAAGAACAGGTGAGCATAGCTCCACCCATGGGCCTATAGGAAGACACACCCATGCATGAGACACCGACCTTCAAACCCAAGAAGGGTGGGGAAAGCTCTGCCACATTTCTGTGACTGAGTGCCTCAGCACCCAGCCGGGGAGTGTGACTCAGTCATGTGCAAGGTTGGTCTCCCACATATTCCCCCTTTCATACTATATAAAATGTAACTGGGAAATTTTATCTTTCAGACACTCGACTCTTGGTCTAAGGTCATCACGATCTGCTATTGAAACACAAAGAATTAGTAGAAAACATATCTTCATAACACAATCAACTTGGAAGAATCAGGTTATTACTTATTTTGCCAAACACTGAGAAGATTTTTAATCTTTTCCCAATTTACTGGGAGGCATTGAGTTTGGCCATAGTAACAGACATTCTCATTGGCATGGCATTTAGGCCTCTCCATAAACCAAATAGCTAAGGGCTCACTCACATTATTTATTACATTGTCTTCTAGAGCATTATTACTTAGTTCTCATCCTTCCATAAGCACTTATCTGACCATGAAGGATCTTGGAAGTAATTTAAGTCAAACATTAAGAAAATCCATACATTGTAAGTTTTAAGACACAGCCACAAAGGCTGCAATTAAATAAGCAAGGAATAATATTTAAAGTAGTCACTTCAGGGATTATGAGACCAGCAGCTTGCTTAGGACTGGTTAATTGACATACACCTGTTTGAAAGCCTGAACATTAAATTCAGCATATTATAGCTCTGAAATATTTGCTGGCAATAATTAATGATACAGTAAGTTGTATTCTTACAGGCTACAGGATATTTATCATATATTTAAGGAGTTCATTAGGTCTGTCAGTAATATACTCTTGGAAAAATCTATTTTAATAATTTTTCCAACAATTGTCCATATAGGTAAATGTAGTCTTAGTCACTGAAGTCCAGCATAATTGGCTAGTTTAGGTTTTTCATATGCTGTCTTGCATAAGTTCCTGTCACTGGTGTGGTCAATTATTTGCTCAGCTACCTCAGTCGTGGTAAGTAGAGACACACAGACTCTGGGAGCTGGTGAGAACTGGCTGGTGACAAACCTCAAGTCGACATCAGTTTCTTTTTGGAATGCACACAACTGTTATAGGGTTCAAGTGGGATGTGCCTGTCAATCACACATAAGCAAGACAATATCCATAAGCCAATCATCTTCTGTCTAATATAACCATACTGTGAGCAAACTAAGGCTATTCCAATATTTCCTCCCCTTTTATTAAATTTGTTGCCAAAGGAGAACCCTGACGAGAGAAGAAAGGAAAAGGAAAAAGCATAAAAAAAAAAAAGAGTGGAAGAACCAAGAAAGAGAAAAATATCCAGACATGGTCTATTCCTGTAGTTGCAGTTGTTTCCTGCTGTGGTGAGCAGGGCAGTCGCTGTTGATTTGGTCTTGTCACTTGGGTTCTGATCTGAGCTGGATGTGGGGAGCAAAGCAGCCATGGGGCAGGAGACCTCTCTCAGAAAGGATGAAGACTTAGGCCTTTGCAAAGGTGTGGGGGGGGTGAGATTCTGTGCCTCACCTCTGTTGGCCCCCAAGTTTTCTCCTGATGGCCCCTCTGCAACTGTGCTTGTCTTAGGTTGTCCCTCCCTTGAGGAATCTTACCCGTCATTGACTAACCAGCCATCCTCCGGGGCCAAACAGGGTGATGTGGAGTGTGCATGGCATTGTCCCCTAGAGGGTTCTCTGTCTCCTTGATAGATAATGCCCCCATGGCCTCCACATCAGCATTTACCTTAGGATCAGCAAACACGGGTTTCTTCTTCATGGAGGGCCCAGCTCACAGCACTGGGCTGGTGAGGCTGTGTTCAGGAAGGAAGGAGAAAGGCCAGACAAACAGTGATATTGTGACAAAGCTGAGAGACACAGGTAGATGAAGAGGAGAGCAGTGCTAAGACTCAGGGCATGATCCCTCATAGAGAACTGGCTCTTAGTTGGTGTTACTTACAATTAGTCCATAGCTGCCATCCATACGGATGCAGAATAATCTGTTATTTCAACACTGTCTTTTTCTCAAAAGATACTTCCAGACAGCCTGTTTACTATAGAATCAATATATGGGTATAACTGACCATTACAGTCAGGACAATTAATCTAGTTTCATGAGTGGACTTTCCAGTCCACACTGTAAGACACATTAAAGGTGGACCTGGGAAAATGGGTCCATACAAGTCTTTTTATAATTTTTTATTTATCTGACAAGCTCGTGAAGCTGCATGGCTATAAACTCTACGTGGAAATTTACCTCCCTGTGCCAGGTTTCTCAGTCATTATCATGATGACTGGTTTAAACTCTCCTTTGATATCTGATTTAATGTTACTGAACATGATTCAGTAAATTAAGACTGTCAATATTACAATTTAAGAAAAAATTTTAAAATATTTGTAAAATCTAGTGTGCATCTCTGGGGTCCTGTATCCCCCCCCACTTTGTTTTTTAAATAAAATTGAGTAAAGGCTTGGTATAAGTCGTAGTTTCATTAGTTTAAGTTATAGGTATAGTTCAAGTATTTAAGTGATAAGAATACATTTACCTTTTATTGATCATTATAATTTTCCAATACAGACCAGTTGATCCATCCTAACAATTTAGAAAGAACCCTAAATCTCTTTAAGATCTCAAAATATCTCTATATTTTAGAAAATTAAAAAATACCTATTTAAAGGATAATCGTCTTTTAAAAAATATGATTAAGGTTATTTCTCAGTGTAGGGAGCACTATATAAATCTTACCGTAATTTTTATGGACAATAGATCCAGCCAGAGAACTTTATATAATATCAATAAATTTTTAAAGTTTGTAACCTTTATTATTTAAGATTAACATAACTTTAATTTGGAGAACCTCAGTCCTAATAATTATGAAATTTGAAAAAACATTTTATCAAACAAAATATGTAAGAATCAACAGTGTCTCAGAATCAAATTTAGTCTTAAAGGACAATTGTTAAAATTGGGATCCAAGTCAGTAGTTTAATATATTTAGTGTTTAATCAATGATGTGAATTTATTTACCAAAATTAATCTTTGTCTTAGACAAGAATAATTATTAGGCAATAAGGATCTTTCTTTACAGAAATAAACTTAGCAATTTAATAGGTTTTTATCATGTCAAAATATGGACAAAATCTTAGCTCACATCATTATAGTGAATTTAGGAAAATATCTTGAAATAGTTTTGAATTATTTAACACTTTTATAGTCAGTCCAGTAAAATCTAGAATATAAAGACCTTGTTTTACCCAAAGATGATTTATTTCTTCTTTTTAGGATCCAATGTGTGCTTTCTCTTTGTTTAAGCATCTTTTTCTTCTAGATTTTTTTCTAGTTATACTTTGGAACAATTTCTGAAAACCTTAGACTCTATAAACAAATTATTGTACTTTGATAAGAAATATCAATGAAAATAGTTAAAATCCTTAGATATTTCTGCAGACAGAATTATTTTTGTTTATCATAAGTTTGTAGAATTTGAGAATTAGAAACTACTTGATTTTTTAAAAATATTTTTTTAGCTTTAGCTGGACACAATATCTTTATTTTATTTTTATGTGGTGCTGAGGATTGAACCCAGTGCCTCACGCACACCAGGCGAGCGTGTTACTACTTGAGCCATATCCCCAGTCCCTACTTGAAGATTGTATTTTCTCTTAAAAATCAGATTTATAGTAAATATATTTATCTCAAATATCTGTAACAAAAAGGCAGAGTATCTGATAAATGTACATATAAAACAAATTATGGGTTTTCTGTTGAAGAAAAACAATTATGCAAATATATATTAACAATTAGACATGTGCTAATTATTTTATAGATTAACAAATATAGGTTATCTGAATAACTAGGAAAATATGGAATAAGGACATAACTTATAATTGTATTAACTTTATGTAACCACGTGGTTCTTAAAATACTTGGATCCATTTCAATTTATTTTTACCTAGGAGTGCACTCTTTTTTGACATCACTTGATGTAACTGAAATAAGATCCTTGTGCATACATATTTATTTTTTGTACTTATATAGTCAGGAATGAGAATAAGGGTTTTTTTTTTAACCACAGGAACATTGCTGGCTTTTATTCCCATGGCGAGCAAATGTATCCCCCATAACCTCCAGAATTAAATGTAAAATACAAAGAAGCATATTTAGAATCTCTCATTAATAGAACATTATTTAGTAACACAACTATAGAGAAAAGTCAGGTTATTCAACTCAAAACTAAAATTTAGGGCTGCAATGTAGAAACCTGTGGAATTAAATTTTGTCTGAAAAAGATATCTTCCGTTAGCATTTACAGGTGGGCATTTTATAAAATGCAGGCTCTGAGGAGCTCCAGTAGCAATCTAAAACAGGAAGCACAGGTTAGAAGCTGGAAAGCAGGACCAGAAGTCCTGTCTGAGTGACTGTGGAAGAACCAATCGGAAGGCCATGAAAATGCAGGAGGCGGGACCAGGAAGCCCCCTCTTCTGGCCAGACACCGCATGGTTACCATGGTGACACAAACAACATGGAGTTGTCTGCCCATTGTTGGGGCAAAAGTTCCCCGAGAATTTTCATAGCCAATTGCAGTTCATTTGGTTTTGTTTGTATTTCTCCCGCCTGGCCCAGATCCTATAGCAGTAGCAGCTTGCTTTGTCTCTGTTACCTGTGTTTGTAGCCTGTGTACTCCCACACCATGCACTTTTTTCTGGGGCATGTGGGTACTCCAAACGTTTATTTTTTTAAGTGGCAGACACCAGCATTACCATCAGATATTAAGTTAGTCTGCTTTGGGCATTCAGGTCAAGTCATTTAAGGGTTAAGTGCACAGCTGGCCACACGGGCTAGGACCCCATAGGGAGCAGCAAGCAGCAGCTAAAGTCTTTGGTCCCCAGCAGCTGAGTTACAACCATCCTGATTTATAGAACAATCACTTAGCAAAGAGGTCAGTACAAACTTTCTGAGTATTCACAAAAACAATAGAAAAATTGAAATTTGCTTCTCTCCAGGTAAACATCACAACATTTTCTCCCCTTTATTCCCCTCACTCTCCTAGCACAAATTTCTAGAATATAAAGGCCAAAAAATCTTTTATTAAAGATTTACAAAAACAATTCAAAAAAGTCCATAAAAGCACTCTTTCCATGGAGAGAACTCAGCAACACAGCCCATTAATCACCTTAATAACTCTACATTTATTTAGTCTCTAGAATTATTAAATATTAAACATTTTAACATCACAAATTTTCTATCTAGTTCACTTACTTTCTACAATTCAGCCCACAATACTCTGCAATCCTAAGCATGCTTAACTTCTGGAGAGAAATATCAAACTCACTAAACTTTAAGTTGTAGTTCCCGTACGAGCCAACATTTGTCGCTTTTGTCCCAACGGCCTAAAGAGTCAGACCTTTCGCCCCACGTTGGGCGCCAATTGCCAGATTTCTGTTCTCGCAACTAAAAGGCTCAGGATTTACTCCAGTTGAACTGGGCTAACTGGGTTGTGCAAAATAACCACACAAGAGACACAAAATACCTTTTTCTTTGGAGTTGCTGTGACAGCTCCTCTGACCTTAAGGGTCCGCAGGAAAAGGGGGGGGGGACATGCTGACCTCTTTTATTGAGGAGAAGCTATTCAAATGAGGCAAGGGGTCAGGTTTCAGTCTATCTTCATGATGTCCACTGTCAGCAGATTGACATCTGGGTAGTCTACACCCAAAGGCACAGTAAGAGAAGGGGACACACACAAGACAAGATACTTCCACAGAAGATTCCTAAAAAGGGCAAGGGATTATATTACAAAGAACAAGTGAGCATAGCTCCACCTATGGGTCTGTAACAAGACACAGCCATGCGTGAGACACTGACCCTCGAACCCAAGAAGGGTAGGGAAAGCTCTGCCACATTTCTGTGACTGAGTGCCTCAGCACCCAGCCGGGGAGTGTGACTCAGTCATGTGCAATGTTGGTCTCCCACAGGTTTCTAGCTCCCTCTCCATCTTTGGCTCCTAGAGATTTTGCTTATATTCTTGGGATTTTAGTCATGTATTTCTTGTATTTTATCTAGCATTCCTAGGAGTTGTATACTAGGTGTCTTTGTAGGACATTTCATCTACCATATCAACAAAAGTGGAGGTCCATCTGTTCCTATGTAATAAGGGGAAAAAAATAAGTTTCTTGAAAAACAAAAGAAAGAAAATGAAGATGTGGAAGAGTTTCAAACCAGGTTACACTTTTGTAAAATCTATCTCCCAAACTCACTTGTGTTAGTTCTTTGTTTCCAGATACCAGTTCAGGCTCAGCAAGCTTGGATTCAACAACCATAGATCAAAAATTCAGGGAAAAAATGCATCTGTACTGAGAATATAGATTTCTCTTCTTGCTATTATTCCCCAAACAATTTAAGAATTGATTACTTATTTCTAATACAATACGAACACAATGCAATCTAAAGACAAAGTATACAGGAGGCTCTGTGTAGGTTATGCACAAATGCCAGCCATTTTATATAAAGGACCTGAGCAGTATTGAAGGTTGACATCTGCAGGGGGTTTTTAAAAAATCCCCTGAAGATACTGGGGGATGACCATCCTTAAAAGGAAACAGGCCTGGGATTATAAGGACACTGCCACTGGGTGTGGAGAGAGGGGAAGATGGAAAACTCCATCTCACTCCAAGTCCAGATCTGAAAAGAGAAAGACTCCAAGGCCTAGAGTGGGGCAGGGAAGATGGAGAACAGAACAAGATGCAAGTGAGTCCACACGGCCCGTGATCACCACATGAGAAACTCACCAAAGGCTGATGAGGGGCACAGGACTCAAGTTGAATATATAAATGCTTAGGCAGTGGGGGAGACCTCTTCAACACCCCAAGCTTGATCTACTCTTATCCCGCGTAATATGCCAGTTTTTATTCCAATAAGGACTACATTCTTAAATAAGAAAAGATTTGTTTCCCCAGCCTCCTCGGGAAAGAAATCACTTTCACAGAGAATTGAAACAGCTACCACCAGAATGAGGATATAAGATAAAATGCCTTAAAAGAAATTAAAGGGATATAAATAGGAAAAGAGCTAAAACCATCCCTATTTGCCAATGACATGATTCTATATTTAGAAGACCCAAAAACCCCACCAGAAACTTCTTAAAACTCAAATTCAGCAAAGTAGCAGGATATAAAAAAATCAACACCCATAAATTAGTTGCATTCCTATACATTAGTGATGAATCAGCTGAAAGAAATTAGAAAAGCTATCCCATTCACAATAGCAAAACACACACATACAGACAGACACATACACACAAACGGGAATCCACTTAACAAATGAAGTGAAAGACCTCTATGATGAAAACTATAGACCACTGAAGAAAGAAATTGAAGAAAACCTTAGAAGATGGAAAGATCTTCCATGTTCTTGGATAGGCAGAATTAATATTGACAAAATGGTCATACTAACAAAAGTGCTATATAGATTAAATGTAATTCCTATTAAAATTCCAATGATGTTCTTCATAGAAATAGAAAAGGCAGCCATGAAAAATAAGAGACCCAGAATAGCCAAAGCAATCCTCAGCAAGTAAAGTGAAACAGAAGGCACCACAATACCAGACCTTCAATTATACTATAGAGCTACAGTAACAAAAACAACAACAACAAAAAATATTGTAACCAAAACAGACATAAAAATCAGTTGAACAGAAGAGAAGACAGAGAGACAAACCCACATAAATACAGTTATCTCCTATAGACAAAGGCACCATAAACATTACACTGGAGAAAAGATAGTCTCTTTAATAAATGGTGCTGGGAAAACTAGAAATCCATATATACTAGAATACAAGTAAACCCCTATCTCTCACCTTGCACAAAACTCAACTCAAAGTGGATAAAGGACCTGAGCATTAGACCAGAGACCTGCACCTACTAGAAGAAAAAGCAGGCCCAAATCTTCATGTCAGCTTAGGAACCGACTTCCTCAACAAGACTCCTAAAGCAAAAGAAGTAAAATCAAGAATCAATAAATGGAAATGGAATCAAAGTAAAAATCTTCTTCACAGCAAAAGAAACAACCAAGATCATGAAGAGAGAGCCTACAGAATGTGAGAAAACTCAAAAAACACACCAAAAAAATTCAAATAAATCAATGAGCAAACAATAAATGAGCAAAGAAACTGAACAGACACTTCACAGAATAAGATATGAATGGCCAATAAATATATGAAAGTGTTCAAAAAATAACTAGCAATTAGAAAAATGCTAATCAGAACTACACTGAGATTTCATCTTACCCCAATCAACAATCAAGAACACAAACAATAAATGTTGGCAAGGATGTGGGGAAAAGGGTACGCTCATATATTGCTGGTGGGATGGCAAATTAGTACAGCCATTCTGGAAAGCAGTACAGAGATTCCTCAGAAAACTAGGAATGGAACCACTATTTGACCTAATTATCCCACCCCGTGGTATATATCCAAAGGAGCTAAAATCAGCGTATTACAGTGACTCAGCCACATCAATGTTTATAGCAAGTCAACTCACAATACCTAAGCTATGGAACTAACCTAGGTGCCCTTCAACAAATGAGTGGATAAAGAAAATGTGGTACATGTAAAGAATGATATTTTCCAGTAAATGGATGGCTCTGGAGACTATTATGCAAAGCAAAATAAGCCAATCCCAAAAACCAAAGGTCAAATGATCTCTCTGATGTGCAGATGCTAACACACAAAAGGGGAGTGGGAGAGGAATAATATAAGTTCAGTGAATTAGACAAAGGTGAAGGAGGAAATGGAAGAGGAAAAGAGTAGAATAAATCATACATAACTTTCCTACATTCATATATTAATATGCCACAGTAAATCCCTACATCATGTACAATCACAAGATCCTCAGAATAACATATAATCCATTTATGTTAATATGTCAAAATATACTCTACTATCATGTATATCTAAAAATAATTTTAAAAAGATAAAATTCCTTGTGTAGCTCTTGAGACTTTGTAAACACCCTGTAAATGGTGGCTATGAGTAAAATATATCCATCTACTGAGCATGAGTTCACTGAATCTGTTATGGGTTGACTGTGTCATCCTGGAAAATTCACACTTTATAATACCCCAGAAACTTAGAATGTGACCACCTTTGGACATAGGGTCTTTATAGAGCTGAGCGAGTTAAAATGATGTGATCATTAAGGTGGGTGTCCTTATAAGAGAAGGAAATTTGAACACAGCAACTTATGAAGGAAAGACAACATGAAGACAGGGTAAAGCTAGACGTGTACAAGGCGAGGAGAAAGGCCTGGGACAGATACTCCCCTCACAGCCTCAGAAGATGCCAACCCTGCTGGAAGTCTGGATCTCAGACCTCCATTCCTTAGAACCATGAAACAATACACTTCCGGTTACTTTGTTACAGCAATCCTGGCAAACTAAGATTATTTCTATGAGAAAAACAAACAAAACCCCCCAAACCAGATAGTGATAGTACTATTTTCAATTAGTAACTTATTTCTCTGAAATGACATCTGTGCTATGACCTGAATTATTACAAGGAACAAACAATGTAAAAATCTGGGGGAAAACACTTTCTATCTGGAAGAAATGATCAATTAAAAAAAAAAAAAATCACTGCAGCAGGAATATATTGGCCGGCACAGCTCTTCAACCTTTTCCTTGACTTGAACACAGGTGATAAACGTGTGATGGCTGGAGCGATAAAAATCATCATGGAACCATGAAGCAACAAGCATAAGAGTCAAAAAGAAAGAACCCGAGTATTTCATGAATTCATTAGAAGACTATACCGATACCACTGACTGACTCCTCTGGATTTCGTGTTCTGTGAGAAAAATAAACCCTTTTTGTTCAAGGCACCAATAGTCAGTTTTTCCGATACTTAGAGCCAAAAATATTCTGAACAAACATAACACTGTACAGTGTGGTAAGGATTACTGGACTTTGAAAGTTTTTTAATCTGAAGAATGAAAAATTCTGACTTAAGTTTTTTAAAGAACATTCTAAAAGAGTAATAAATATAGAAAATGTGGCCATAGAATTGTAGCAGGGAAATGTTTTTTGCTCCCTCAAACATCAAGGTGAGGGAAGTGGAAGCTGGTACATGATGGACTTGGGGGACATTTTTGGTGTAAACTTTTTAGAATTATGCTAGGGGAATTGAATTTAGGGGAACTTAACCTCTGAGCCACATCCCCAGCCCCTTTTGTTTTTTATTTTGAGACAGGTCTAAGTTGCTCAGAGCCTCACTAAATTGCAGAGGCTGGCCTTGAACTCATGATCTTCCTGCCTCAGCCTCCCAGGTCTCTGGGATTACAAGTGAGCACCACCATGATGAACTTCCTAATTAACTGGATGTGAGGTGAAGAGAGGAAAGTACAGCAGTTGAAGATAACTCGGTTTTTGCCTGAGCAGCTAGATAGACGAAGATGATATTGATAAGTAGAAGAAGTCAGTGTAAAGTTAAGAGTTCTGTTTGCACCGTGTTAAGTTTCAGATCTTACTAAATGAGGACATTAAGTAAGCATGGGACAGGTACACGTGGAGTCGAGGGGTGCATAAAGGCTGGGATACATAAACTAGGTTCATCTGCATATATGTATAAGCCTGGATATAATCGCCTAAAGAGAAAAGGACCAGCATCCAAAACCAAGTGGGCATCTGCCAATCACCTAAACACTGATGAGAAAAGGAGAGGGAGACTCAGAGAGAGGGAGGAGGGAAAGCCAAGAGGTGTTTCTAGAAGGAGGGGGGAGGTCATCTGCTGTATATGCTGACAGGTCAAGAAAGATGCGACGTTTGGATTTGGCAAGATGATAAATTCTGAAAACAATTTCAGTGGATCAATAGGTCAGAACCCATTCAAGTGGGTTGGAGAAATCATTAGCCATAAATTTTTTTAAATTAGGGGGGGGAAAAAGAAAGGACAGACAACAACCACGATTACAACGAGAGCCAGGAGAAATGTTCTTTCCCCACTTTTCTTTTTACTATTTTCCCCTTTGTTCTACATGGTCTCTTGGGATAGTGCCCAAAGCCAAGTGTGGAGTGAGTGGTCTGGGCCAGGTGTGGGGGTTCAGGGCAGCGAGCACACCACCTCTCTCCTTTGCTTTCTAACGGTACACCAGGGCTGAAAGTTATCCGATCACTGTCAAAGACAGGATTCTGAATTTTTTGATTCTGGCGTGTCCGATCTTCAGTCCAGCATCACCTTTGTTTCATTCTTTCATTTAATTTACTTAGTTTCTCAAAAGCAGCAGAGAATGAGTTGTGTTTGTGTCAGTTTATTTTAATGTATAATGAGCGATTCAAATGATTGCACATCACACATTCCAATGTTGTTGAATGTGTAATCATTTAAATGAACACAGGTGCCATGCGTCTGTGCGTGCCTGAAAAAAAACCACCCTCTGCGCTTCGTGTGGAAAGATGATGTACTTGGCTGTACAAACCTCATGTCTTAATTTCTTTTTAATTTTATTTTTTCCCCTCAAATGCTTTGTTTTTTTTCGACCCAATAAAACATGCTGAAACTTGGGCTTTGTAAAGTAGATATTTGCCCCAATAGCAAACCTGAAACCATCCCAGAGCCCACATGAAACAGCAAGCTTGCAAATGTGAAATGTATTTTTAACTTTGGGGATGAAAAATTACAAATCTGTGCGCTTTAAAATTAGCATTTCCAGCAAGGTATGAAACCGTGGCAACAAGCATGAAAGAAATTAAATTATCTTCTGTGATGATGCTCCTGTGAGGTAGGAATAATAGCTCTGAAACTTCTTTCATGTCACTCCCGACAGTTTAGCATCAATCCTCCCAGGCAAGCTAATGTAATCAATCCTGGCGTATTTCACTGTACTGCTAACTAGATGGCATTATTAGTACGACCATGTTATTTCATAATTAACTTACTTCTTATTTTCGAGACAGGAACTATATCCAGTGAGATGAACACACTTGGGGGTTCTCTGAATAGGCTTCTGAACTGTTTATACATGCACATCACTAAATCCCAGTTGAAGCTTAGATGTAGGAAGCAATTCGTTCATGCTACCTAACCTCTTCCAGTCACTACCAGGGAATCAGAAGTTCTTGCTCACTACTGTGACTAAGTATCAAATTTCCTACCACTCATCATCTGTTACACCTGAACATGTTAAGACTCAATTGAGAAACTACGTGGTACGTTGGTTACTTCCATCCGACACAGCTGAGGGGCTATCCAGAACTGCAGGTTCCTCTCTACTCTCCCTGGGCCAGGGTCTCAGAAGGGAGCCTGGCATCTGCATTGATAGGCTATCCAAGAGTACTGTGTCCTGTAATGCTTATGACCCACTGAATTGCTCTGTGGTGGAGTACTTACCTAGCGTGCCTTAGGCCCTGGGTTCAATTCCCAGTGCCACAAAAGACAACAACGAACACACATACAATTGCTGAATTAAACTGTTTTGCACTAGCCACCTTTCACAAGTTGCCCTTCTCATTCAGCCACTTCCACATATACACACAGATATACATGCATATATATATAGGTGAGTATAACCTTGACTCCTACCATGTCATGGTGGATGGGTGCCTAGATTTCCGGCCTACCCACTCTTTCATGGACAATGCTGTTCTCATAGACTGAAAAAGTGACACATCTAGTTGTGGTGCCAGTAGGCCCATCAAGATAGATTCAACATGGCTGGGCACCTGACCTACACTGAGTCAATTTAAATGGAGACGGTAAAATTGCAGTAATCGGTAGTAGTCCCTGGAACTGGAGAGTCATGCAGATTAAGGCTGGGATACTTTGAAGGCTGAGTGGATGGATGAGAGGTAGAGAAAAGCAAGATGTGGTGGGAAGTAGAGGGAAAAGCGGATTGACCTAAAAGATTAGAAATTAAATACTCTGTGGGGAGGCAAAGAAAAAAATTTAAGTATGGGTAAAAGAGGTGAAAAAAAATGAAAATGGGTGTCTGAAGACTTCCCAAGTTCTCATTGCAAACTCTTATTAGGTTCCGGCTCTGAGGTTCCACTCACTTTAGCCGCTATACTTTGGTTTCTGCTCTTTACAACCAAATGGCCCCTGAACTTAGTGAGGACTCTTTGCTTTTCAATCTTCACTATAAGCCAAAAGAGTCCCTAATCTACTACCAAGAACTTCTTTATAAACTAGTTTTTAAAAAAAACTTGAAAGAAATAAGGAAGAAAAAAGAAAACTACAAACTCTCCCGGTTGTATTTTTTTTTTTTTTTTGGAAGACTGCTCTTTCACACCACCAGGCAGACTTCAATAAAACCTCACAAGGCAGAAATGTCAAATACTTGTGTTATAAGGCTGCTAGCCTGAGAAGCTATCCATTAATGCCACCTCTTTTTCTTTTAGAGTTAAGGGAACAACTGAGAGAAAAGTCCAGTTGCCATCAAAGGCCATTTATCTACTTCTAAGCCAACACATATACACACATCTTGAACCCTCACAGTTGAGATCAACTAAAAACAAACAAAACCCCTGAAATCTTAGCTTTCAAGATAATAAACAAAGGAAAAATGATGCCAGTATCGACAGCAGCCAGCACCTGGCTAGCTCACTAATGGAGCGCTGGAGCCCAGCCTCTGTCCACTCACCATGCTCATTAGGCAGAGGAATTTTCATCTCGCCTCCAGAAAGATTCCAGCGACTGGTGGGAAGGCTCCAAGAAAGGGATGACTTTCCGCTCTTGCCCATCCATCCTCTTTTATTTCCCCCTCTTCCACTCCACACTCCTCTCCCTTGGCAGCTGTTCCAGATAAAGGAGCCTGGAGCTGCACGGGGGGCCCCCCGGGCTGGTCTGTTTAAGAACAGGCTGTGCCAGGTTTTCAGCTGCAATTAATTTTCCAGATAAGCGCTAAACCTTCAAAATGCATTTGAATTTGAAATGCTGATACAGTCGTCAACCACTGCAGTATACAACCATAAATCTTGAGCAGAGATAGTTTTTGTTGGTAATAATGAAGTACAATATACATTTAATTAGTGTGAGATTTAGGAAATGTGCAGTGTAATAAAACAATATTCTAATTAGGGTTGGAGAAACTTGTTTGAATATGATTTGTGCAGTACCGTTACAAGGAGTTCTTACAAACTGCACTGAAATTGCTTTTACTAAGCAAACAAACAACGAAAAAAATCAAAACAGAAGAGACAAGGTCTGTATGCCCTTGACTATTAGTCCCAGGAATAGCACTAGATTAAAAACAGATGCTTGGTGTTCATCTGGGGCAGTCAGCTCATGGGGAAAAATAGAATCCCAGTGCTAAAGCTGGGGCTACATGGTTAGTAGCAGCCCAGACTGTCCTTACCTCTTAGTTTATGAATTCATGCTTTGAGTGCCCCAAATTCCTGTGCAAAACCTGTCATCTATTACCTAGGAATGCTACCTGTGCCCACTTCCAGGGATGCTGTGATTATTAATAATGCATTTCCTAAGAGCCCCTGACTCTTTCAATAGAATGGGTAATCTAAACTGACACTGAAAGAAACAACGGCCTTGGAGTCAGGAAACCTACAGTCTAATCCTAGCCTTAATTGAAATTTTCTGTGTGACCTTGAGAACATTAATTAAATCTTGTGTGCTTCGATCTTCTAATCTGAAAACTGAGAAGGGTTTTCATCTCGCCAATGTTTTATAGATCTCAGGTAACTCTTCCATAATAATGAATGTGAATAAAAAGTGATGGAAGAAAACAAGATTCTGTCTTCTATTCGTCTATCAATATACACACGTGCACATATACACGCACAGTGTCCTGTTTGCTCACCTGCAAAAATACTGGCAATGCCTCACCAAGAATCTGGTGGAGAGTAACTTAGCCAAACCCACCTCAGTTTTTTGCTTTCCATCTGGAGATGTTTTTACATGAACATACATATCAGAACCTCACATCTGGTAAAATACTTAAAAACCACCTACCATAAACCCTT
Organism: Marmota marmota marmota; assembly: GCF_001458135.2. NCBI lineage: Eukaryota > Metazoa > Chordata > Mammalia > Rodentia > Sciuridae > Marmota > Marmota marmota. The sequence continues at coordinate 11,983,059 of NW_025999960.1, forward strand.
CCTTTTACAGACAAACTGGGGCCCAGAAGGATTAATTGACTTGTCCAAAGTCACACAGGTTATCAGAGAAAAAGCCAGATCCCACTCTGTGCATGTGCTTTCCACCACACGTCGGTGAAGGGCCCTCTGAAGGAGGAACAGACCAACCTGTTCATCCCTGACTACAGCAGTTTGTCTCAGGTTCACAGCTCTTTGTATTTGTCAAGGTGTTCCTGATCTCTTTTATTTTAATATTGAAAATATGTCAGACGCCTTACCATTATTTTGACAATTGACTAGAAATCTCAGAAAGAGGAATTAACTGCTTATTGTTTTAGAATAGTTCATAGCACTCTTAGGCAGAGTGATTTTAACATATGATTAGGTGTGGTATGTTGTGAACACTATTTGCTTAACTAAAATTTATTTTATTCACCTTCGATTTCTGCAGAGAAGTCTCACTGATTGCAGATACAGTTCACAGCAGGGACTGTTGACAGAACAGGGCCCTAATGGGATAGCACCTAATGTCTATGAGCTTAAGGCATATTTTGCTTATACTACCAGCCACTGGGAAAGATCTTGGCTGCAGGTTCATTTAATTCTCAGCTAATATTCCTCTTCTTCTCTGATTGATGCACATTGAAGCAAGTTAACAGATTGTAAAGGTGGCTCCCTAGTTTTTGGTTTTATGGGGTCTTCTTTGTTACTGTTTTTGATAGTACTGAGGACTGAACCCAGTGGTACTCTGCCACTGAACCACATCCCCAAGCCCCCTCCTTTTCAAAAATGTTATTTTGAGACAGGGTCTTGCTTAGTTGATCAGGCTTGTCTCTAACTTACAACACTCCTGCCTCAGTTTCCCAAGTCACTGAGATTATAGGCAAGCACCACTGCGCCAGGATGTTGTATTTTAATATTGTGAAAACTCTGTATTTACCCCTATACCCCACCAAAATAAGGAACAGACATAGAATTTCAAACTTTCATTTTTCCTAAAACTGAAAAAAAAGCACAGCTAACAATGATCACTATCATTCCGTAGTGTGCGTAGCCTCAGGCGGGCGGGCTGTTGGGGAGGGGGGGAGCAATTTAAGCAAACAACAGCAAAACATTTTCAAATTTTTAAAACAAAGAAGTCTTAAATAGAACACTTTGACTTGATGAGAAATTCACCACAATGTCCTTAATTTACAATTGAACAGTGTCAACCCCTTGATGAGAAGGTGTATTTTAGATGTTTAATTAAGGTAACTCAAAGAATTACAGATATTGTCTGTTGTATTTTCTAGTACTTTAAGCTAGAGTTAGCCAATTACCTGTGTTTAGTATTTAACAAATATAGATGCCTGAACTGTTTCCCAGATCTTTTTAATTGGAACCTCTGCTACCTTGTGTGCAGTCTTACTATGTAAGAAGCTAAGCAACATTTCTCAAGAAGTCTCCACTTGCGTTATCATAGTATTGGCCCAGCCACACCAGTGAGACCAGAAAGTCCACTCTCCCCACTCTAGCAGGAAGCACTGCAGTGTCACAAGAGCATGGATGTCCTGTAATTCTGTAACTTTGAAGAGAATAAAGAATTGGAACAACAATCCAATCTACTACAACCTACTTTCTGAAAAGGTGCCATTTGATGATGCCAAATGATACTCTTCTCTAATCATTCAGATTAGTAGGCAAAGAGTTTCTATTCCTCATCCAAATAACAACTTCCTTGGATACATGAATGTTTTCAGAGGAAAGTGCACACATGAGCAGGCTCACTTTCTGGTTTCCATCTTTAGAAATAGGTGGTCTGCCCCTGTAACTAACAGAGGAAAAAGTAGGACCAAATCTTCATCATGTCGGATTAGGCCCCAACTTCCTTAACAAGACTCCTAAAATTCAAGAAATAAAATCAAGAATCAATAAATGGGATGGACACAAACTAAAAAACTTCTTCTCAGCAAAAGAAACATTCAATGAGGTGAAGAGAGAGCCTACATTTTGGGAGCAAACTTTTGCCACATGCATGTCAGATAGAGCACTAATCTATCCAATAAACAAACAACAATAAATGTTGGCGAGGATGTGGGGGGAAAGACACACTCATATATTGGTGATGGGACTACAAATTGGTGCAACAAATATGGAAAGCAGTATGGAGAGTCCTTAGAAAACTTGGAATGGAACCACCATTTGACCCAGCTATCCCACTCCTCAGTCTATACCCAAAGGACTTAAAAACAGCATACTATAGGGACACAGCCACATCAATGTTTATAGCAGCACAATTCATAATAGCTAAACTGTGGAGCCAACCTAGATGTTCTTCAGTGAATGAATGGATAAAAAAAAATATATGGCATATATACACAATGGAATTTTACTCAGGATTAAAAAAGAACAAAATCATAGTATTTGCAGGTAAATGGATGGCGTTGGAGAAGATAATGCTAAGTGACGTTAGCCAATCCCAAAAAAACAAATGCCAAATGTTTTATCTAATATAAAGTGTCTGATTAATAGTGGGGTAGGGAAGGGGAGCATGGGAGGAATAGATGAACTGTAGATAGGGCAGAGGGGTGGGAGGGGAAGAGAAGAGGCAGTGGGTTAGAAATGATGGTGGAATGTGATGAACATCATTATCCAAAGTATATGTATGAAGACACGAATTGGTGTGAATATACTTTATATTATACAACCAGAGATATGAAAAAATGTGCTCTATATTTGTAATATGAATTGTAATGCATTCTGCTTGCATATATAAAAAATAAATAAAATTTAAAAAAATAAAAAAGAGAATAAAATTATAGCATTTGCAGGTAAATGGATGGAGTTGGAGAATATCATGATATCATGCTAAGTGAAATAAGCCAATCCCAAAAACCAAAGGTTGAATGTTCTTTCTGATAAGTAGATATTGATCCATAAGGGGGAGGGCATTGGAAAAATGGAGGAACTTTGGGCAAAGAAGGGGGAGGGGTGGAGAGGTGTCATGGGGAGGAAAGATGGTGGAATGAGATGGACATCATTACCTTAGGTACATGTATAACTACACATATGGTGTGTACAACCAGAGAAATGAGAAGTTGTGCTGTAATTGTGTACAATGAATCAAAATGCTTTCTGTCATATATACCTAATTAAAATTAATTAATTAATACAAAAATTAAATTTTTTTAAAAAAAGAAATAGTTGGTCTGCCACATTTTACATTAATAAAATTATTTAAAAATATTTAAGTTATAAAATTATATAATTAAAACATTAATTTATGATTGTTTATATAAACTTATATAAAACAATAAAATTTCATATAATTTATTATTGTAAATTATTATAAAGAAAAGTATTGATTAATTATAATATATAATTATAATTATTAATTGTGATTTTATTTCTATAAATTATTATAATTTTAATGTTAAGTTCTTCTTCATATGCATTGCACCATCTTATCATTTAGATGATAAAACTTCTCTAGAGCAGATTATCATAGATCTGGTATGTGTGCAACCAGAGAAATTTATGCACCTGTTTTACTTCTTTGCCTCATTCAGTGGTCTATTAAGTCCATCTTTCAGAGACTAGAGCCTATACATTGGTATTTCTTTAAAGTACTTCCAGGTAATTCAAATGGGCAGCCAGCGTTGGGAACATTGGCTAAGGCCTCTGACCCTGGTGAGAACACAAATACAATGAAGTTATACTGCACACAAAATCCCCCTGTACTAGGAGATAAAAAGTTGGTTTGCAGGAAGATAGGTAGTTTATAAAATTTCCTCTGGGGTCTACTCAGACCAGCAGCAGCAGTAGCATCTGAGAGCTTGTGAGAAATGCAAATTCTCAGGCCTCTCCATCGGCTATGTTTCAATGACCACTAAAGGTTTAACTAGAAGTTTAGAATCTATCCATTGTGCCAAGGAGCCAGTTACATTGGGATTTAAAAAAAAAATGATCACCAGAAGATTCCTATTCACATTAAAGTCTGAAGCACTACTGCAAATCCTAAATCCTAATTGGGCACATCATTTTATAAATCAGTTTCCTCTTACGATACTTCTTATCAGGTTCCTGAGATTCAAGTCCAGAATTCATCATCAAGCATGTTACATGTGAGTAAATTACTATAGTAAAACATATCATTTCTCTTCCTAATAAAATAAATAAATTTTTTTTTGCCGAGATAGAAACCTTAAGTTATATTAGGAACAGAAAGAGTAGCATGAGCTACCCATCACAATAGTACTTCACTGCCACTGTATTTCACTGTGGTGACCTATCCAAAATAGGCAACATCTGGTTCTTGCCTTCATGCTACTTACACCTTCATAAGAGGTGGTGACAACGTCACCCCAATTGGAGTAGGGGCAGAGCAGAGCCGCCGCCCGCGCCTGCAAGGTAGGCAGACCTGCGACCGACCGGCAGAACAGGCCCAGGGGTCCGCGGGCGTGGTAGACACGTCACACCAATTGGAGGAGGGGCAGAGCAGAGCCGCTGCCCGTGCCTGCAAGGTAGGCAGACCGCCGCCCAACCCTGCAAGGGAGACTTTTCAACTATACAAGAACAATATAAATATATAGGGGGAAAATTTCAATAACACAACAGTTTCACCAAGCAGAAAGAAATGCGAGCAGAATGAAAAGACAAGGAAAGAAAGGACCACAAGCAATGCAGGTCAACTCAACTTTAGAAGAGGTAACAGCTGCAGCAGATGGAATGTCAGATAAAGAATTCAGGATATACATGCTTCAGATGATCTGGAGTCTCAAGGAAGACATTAGACAGCAAAATCAGACAATGAAAGATCACTTCGACAATGAATTACACAAACAAATCCAGGCAGCAAAAGATGAACTATACAGGTAGATAGGGGTTATAAAAAACAAACAAACAGAAATCCTAGAAATGCAGGAAGCAATAAACCAACTTAAAAACTCAATTGAGAATACTACCAGCAGAGTAGAACACTTAGAAGATAGAACATCAGACAATGAAGACAAAGTATTTCAATTTGAAAAGAACATAGACAGCTCAGCAAGACTGTTAAGAAACCATGAGCAGAACATCCAAGAAATATGGGATAACATAAAGAGACCAAACTTAAGAGTCATTGGGATACCAGGAAGGTATAGAGCTCCAAACCAAAGGAATGAGCAATCTATTCAATGAAATAATATGAGAAAACTTCCCAGACTTGAAGTATGAGACAGAATCCCAAATCCTAGAAGCCTACAGGACGCCGAATGTGCAAAATCATAAGAGATCCACACCTAGACACATTATAATGAAGATGCCCAACATACAGAATAAGGAGAGAATTTTAAAAGCTACAAGAGAAAGGAAGCAGATTACATTTAGGGGTAAGCCAATCAGGATAACATCTGATCTTTCAACACAGACTCTGAAAGCTAGAAGATCCTGGAATAACATATTTCAAACACTGAAAGAAAATGGGTTCCAACCAAGAATTGTGTATCCAGCGAAATTAAGCTTCAGGATGGAAGATGAAATTAAAACCTTCCACGATAAACAAAAGTTAAAAGAATTTGCAGCTAGAAAACCATCTCTTCAAAACATCCTCGGCAAAACATTACAGGAAGAGGAAATGGAAAATAACAATGAAAACCAACAGTGGGAGGTAGGACAGTAAAGGGGGGGGAAATAATCAAAGAGGAAAACAAACCATGTTTAGTAACAGAAATAAACAAATATGGCTGGAAGAACAACCCATATCTCAATAATAACCCTAAATGTTAATGGCTTAAACTCACCAATTAAGAGACACAGGCTAGTAGAATGGATCACAAAACAAGACCCAACAATATGCTGCCTACAGGAGACGCATTTGATAGGAAAAGACATACATAGGCTGAAGGTGAAAGGTTGGGAAAAATCATATCACTCATATGGACTTCGGAAACAAGCAGGAGTGTCCATACTCATATCAAATAAAATAGATTTCAAGCCAAAGTTAATCAAAAGGGATAAAGAGGGACACTACATACTGCTTAAGGGAACCATACACCAACAAGACATAACAATCATAAATATTTATGCCCCAAACAATGGTGCAGCTATGTTCGTCAAACAAACTCTTCTCAAGTTCAAGAGTCTAATAGACCACCATACCATAATCATGGGAGACTTCAACACACCTCTCTCGCCACTGGACAGATCTTCCAAACAAAAGTTGAATAAGGAAACTATAGAACTCAATAACACTATTAATAACCTAGACCTAATTGACATATATAGAGTATACCACCCAACATCAAGCAGTTACACTTTTTTCTCAGCAGCACATGGATCCTTCTCAAAAATAGATCATATATTATGTCACAGGGCAACTCTTAGACAATATAAAGGAGTAGAGATAATACCATGCATCTTATCTGATCATAATGGAATGAAACTGAAAATCAACGATAAAAGAAGGAAGGAAAAAGCATACATCACTTGGAGAATGAACAATAGGTTACTGAATGATCAATGGGTTATAGAAGACATCAAGGAGGAAATTAAAAAATTCTTAGAGATAAATGAAAACACAGACACAACATATCGGAATCTATGGGACACATTGAAAGCAGTTCTAAGAGGAAAATTCATTGCTTGGAGTTCATTCCTTAAAAAAAGAAAAAACCAACAAATAAATGATCTCATACTTCATCTCAAAATCCTAGAAAAAGAAGAGCAAAACAACAGCAAAAGAAGTAGAAGGCAAGAAATAATTAAAATCAGAGCTGAAATTAATGAAATCGAAACAAAAGAAACAATTGAAAAAATTGACAAAACTAAAAGTTGGTTCTTTGAAAAAATAAACAAAATCGACAGACCCTTAGCCATGCTAGCGAAGAGAAGAAGAGAGAGAACTCAAATTACTAGCATACGGGATGAAAAAGGCAATATCACAACAGACACTTCAGAAATACAGAAGATAATCAAAAACTATTTTGAATCCTTATACTCCAATAAATTAGAAGATAGTGAAGGCATAGATAAATTTCTTAAGTCATATGATCTGCCCAGATTGAGTCAGGAGGATATAGACAACCTAAACAGACCAATATCAATTGAGGAAATAGAAGAAACCATCAAAAGACTACCAACTAAGAAAAGCCCAGGACCGGATGGGTATACAGCAGAATTTTACAAAACCTTTAAAGAAGAACTAATACCAATACTTTTCAAGCTACTTCAGGAAATAGAAAAGGAGGGAGAACTTCCAAATTCATTCTATGAGGCCAACATCACCCTGATACCTAAACCAGACAAAGACACTTCAAAGAAAGAAAACTACAGACCAATATCTCTAATGAACCTAGATGCAAAAATCCTCAATAAAATTCTGGCGAATCGGATACAAAAACATATCAAAAAAATTGTGCACCATGATCAAGTAGGATTCATCCCTGGGATGCAAGGCTGGTTCAATATACGGAAATCAATAAATGTTATTCACCACATCAATAGACTTAAAAATAAGAACCATATGATCATCTCGATAGATGCGGAAAAAGCATTCGACAAAGTACAGCATCCCTTTATGTTCAAAACTCTAGAAAAACTAGGGATAACAGGAACATACCTCAATATTGTAAAAGCAATCTATGCTAAGCCTCAGGCTAGCATCATTCTGAATGGAGAAAAACTGAAGGCATTCCCTCTAAAATCTGGAACAAGACAGGGATGCCCTCTCTCTCCACTTCTGTTCAACATAGTTCTCGAAACACTGGCCAGAGCAATTAGACAGACGAAAGAAATTAAAGGCATCAAAATAGGAAAAGAAGAACTTAAATTATCACTATTTGCAGATGATATGATTCTATACCTAGCAGACCCAAAAGGCTCTACAAAGAAACTATTAGAGCTAATAAATGAATTCAGCAAAGTGGCAGGATATAAAATCAACACGCATAAATCAAAGGCATTCCTGTATATCAGCGACAAATCCTCTGAAATGGAAATGAGGACAACCACTCCATTCACAATATCTTCAAAAAAAATAAAATACTTGGGAATCAACCTAACAAAAGAGGTGAAAGACTTATACAATGAAAACTACAGAACCCTAAAGAGAGAAATAGAAGAAGATCTTAGAAGATGGAAAAATATACCCTGTTCATGGATAGGCAGAACTAACATCATCAAAATGGCGATATTACCAAAAGTTCTCTATAGGTTTAATGCAATGCCAATCAAAATCCCAACGGCATTTCTTGTAGAAATAGAGAAAGCAATCATGAAATTCATATGGAAAAATAAAAGACCCAGAATAGCAAAAACAATGCTAAGCAGGAAGTGTGAATCAGGCGGTATAGCGATACCAGACTTCAAACTATACTACAGAGCAATAGTAACAAAAACAGCATGGTACTGGTACCAAAACAGGCGGGTGGACCAATGGTACAGAATAGAGGACACAGAAACCAATCCACAAAACTACAACTATCTTATATTTGATAAAGGGGCTAAAAGCATGCAATGGAGGAAGGATAGCATCTTCAACAAATGGTGCTGGGAAAACTGGAAATCCATATGCAACAAAATGAAACTGAATCCCTTTCTCTCGCCATGCACAAAAGTTAATTCAAAATGGATCAAGGAGCTTGATATCAAATCAGAGACACGCCGTCTGATAGAAGAAAAAGTTGGCTACGATCTACATACTGTGGGGTCGGGCTCCAAATTCCTCAATAGGACACCCATAGCACAAAAGTTAATAACTAGAATCAACAAATGGGACTTACTCAAACTAAAAAGTTTTTTCTCAGCAAAAGAAACAATAAGAGAGGTAAATAGGGAGCCTACACCCTGGGAACAAATCTTTACTCCTCACACTTCAGATAGAGCCCTAATATCCAGAGTATACAAAGAACTCAAAAAATTAGACAATAAGAGAACAAACAACCCAATCAACAAATGGGCCAAGGACCTGAACAGACACTTCTCAGAGGAGGACATACAATCAATCAACAAGTACATGAAAAAATGCTCACCATCTCTAGCAGTCAGAGAAATGCAAATCAAAACCACCCTAAGATACCATCTCACTCCAGTAAGATTGGCAGCCATTATGAAGTCAAACAACAACAAGTGCTGGCGAGGATGTGGGGAAAAGGGTACACTTGTACATTGCTGGTGGGACTGCAAATTGGTGCAGCCAATTTGGAAAGCAGTATGGAGATTTCTTGGAAAGCTGGGAATGGAGCCACCATTTGACCCAGCTATTCCCCTTCTCGGTCTATTCCCTAAAGACCTAAAAAGAGCATGCTACAGGGACACTGCTACATCGATGTTCATAGCAGCACAATTCACAATAGCAAGACTGTGGAACCAACCTAGATGCCCTTCAATAGACGAATGGATAAAAAAAATGTGGCATTTATACACAATGGAGTATTACTCTGCATTAAAAAATGACAAAATCATAGAATTTACAGGGAAATGGATGGCATTAGAGCAGATTATGCTAAGTGAAGCTAGCCAATCCCTAAAAAACAAATGCCAAATGTCTTCTTTGATATAAGGAGAGTAACTAAGAACAGAGTAGGGACGAAGAGCATGAGAAGAAGATTAACATTAAACAGGGATGAGAGGTGGGAGGGAAAGGGAGAGAGAAGGGAAATTGCATGGAAATGGAAGGAGACCCTCAGGGTTATACAAAATTACATACAAGAGGAAGTGAGGGGAAAGGGAAAAATAATACAAGGGGAAGAAATGAATGACAGTAGAGGGGGTAGAGAGAGAAGAGGGGAGGGGGGATAGTAGAGGATAGGAAAGGCAGCAGAATACAACAGACAGTAGTATGGCAACATGTAAATCAATGGATGTGTAACTGATATGATTCTGCATCCTGTATACGGGGTAAAAATGGGAGTTCATAACCCACTTGAATCAAAGTGTGAAATATGATATATCAAGAACTATGTAATGTTTTGAACAACCAACAATAAAAAATTAAAAAATAAATAATAAAAAAAAATTATATACAAAAAAAATACGAGGTGGTGACAAGTAAACAAGCAGAACTTAATGAGGTCTAAAGTTCTAAACTGGAAAACACAGCAGCAAACTATGGTAATGACTTTTAAACTTCAGTGTGCCTTAAAGTCCTCTGGAAGTGTGTTCAACCACAGATTGCCCCACCCCCAGGAGTTATCCAGTAAGTGTATGGTAGACCTGAGAATATCCATATATAACATGTTGGCTCCCTGCCAGGACCACACTTTGGGAACCACTAGGTGATCAAAATAGAACACAAAGAAGAGAATTCTAGGCTTCAGGTGGGTAACAAAGGATGGTCTAAATGCTGATAGGCAGAGAATAGAGACAAGTACATTCCTAGCTGGTTCAACAACAGAGTAGAGCATATTTGGGGATCTTTGGGAAGTCTGCTCTGACTGGAGTGCATGATGTATGAAATGAGGAGTAGAAAGACTAGACAGGTCATGGATAACTCCTTGAGGGTCTAGGACATAAGCAAATGAGTTTGAATGTTATTCTGTGTGAGGAGCAACAATATTTGATGACATAAAGATTTTGTTAAAAGACATAATCCAAATTTTACTTTAGAAGTAAAAAGGAAAATGGAGTGGAGAGGCAGGGGAATGGAAGTCAGGAGAAGAGTGGGGAGGCTATGAGAATGTTCAAAGGATAATGATTCATGAATCAGACCATTGTGGGAACATATGGTGACCTTCAGGCTTCTGGGGAACACAAGGACAGCCTGTGATTGGACAGTGACAGAAAAGAAGGAAGTTCATTCATTCATTCAACATGTATTCATTGAGCTCCTATCATAATCCAGGCACTGTGCTAGGCACAGAGGACACAGGGATGCAGGAGACAGACAAGGTTCTTGCTCTTGTTATAGTTTGGGTGTGAGGTGTCTCCCAAAAGCTCATGTGTGGGACAAAGCAAGAAGGTTTAGAGGAGAAATGATTGGGTCATAGCCTTAACCTAATTAGCTAAGGCTGATGGGATTAACTGAGTGATAGCTGAAGGCAGGTGAGGGGTGTGACTGGAGGAAGTGGTTCATGGGTGTGTGGATATGGGGTATATATTTTGTATCTAGAGAGTGAAGTCTATTTCTCTCTGCTTCCTAATCACCTTGATGTGAGTTGCTTCCCTTCACCACACTCTTCTGCCATGATGTTCTGCCTCACCTCGAGGCCCAAGGAATGGAGCTGAACTCTATGGACTGAGACCTCTGAAACCCTGAGCCCTCAAATAAACTTTTCCCCCTCTAAAGTTGTTCTGGTCAGGTCTTTAAGTTACAGCAGCGAGAAACAGCTCTTGTGGTGCCCCTGGACTAACAGGGAAAACAGACAAGGCAATAAGCCCAGCAAAGGAGAGGAAAGAGTATGGAACAGAACAATGTGTGTGTGGTGGGGGGGGGAGTTGAGGATGGGCCCTGGTTGCCTCATCTAGTTGAGAGAGTGAAGGAATACTTCCTGGAGGAAGGAATGTTTAACCCTAAATTCCTCAATGGCCAAAATGTTTAACAGAGCCTTTGAGACCCTCCATGATCTGGGCCCTCCTTTTGTCTTCAGCATATTATAAACTATTATCTCACTCACTCTCTGTGCTCCAGAACTGGAACTCTCTTTCCATTTTCCCCAGCCTGGGGACCTCTGTGCATGTTTTTTCCTTGGCTTGGAATCTTCCTTTCTCTCTTACCTGGAGGACTAGTACCTAAGTAATAGTTCAGCTTAAACATAACTTCCACAAAGGTTTCCTTATGCCTTCAATATTATATTATTATTCTGGCTTCACTCTCTTAAGTGTCCCTGTATTTTAGCTTTCTGGCACTTGTCACAACAGCAGTTAATACACTGAGAATTATTCAGTGCCTGTATCGCTGCTGGATTATAAGGTCCATTGCATGGGACTAGGTCTGTCTCTCTATACCTGTGTTCTGAACTCTTAACACAGTATCTGGAGCATAACAGGTACTCAGTATTTCATTTCATAAATGAAAGATGAGACCTAAAGAATACAAAGTAAATAGTCAAAGGGGGTAAGAAGGGAATGAAGTGTATGTGGAGGCCAAGAGCACTGAAGGAAGGCCAGTGTGGTTGGGTCTTAACAGAGAGAGAAGCAGAAGATGGGCCTGAAGTTAGTCAGTGGAAGACAGGGAATCTCATAGCAGTATTATGTTTTTTGTTTGTTTGGTTTGGTTTGGTTTGGGGGGGGGGGGCCAGGTATTGAACTCGGGGGCACTTGTCCGACTGAGCCACATCCCCAGCCCTATTTTGAATTTTATTTAGAGACAGGATCTCACTGAATTGCTTAGCGCCTCACCATTGCTGAGGCTGGCTTTGAACTCTCTATCCTCCTGCTTCAGCCTCCTGAACTGCTGGGATTACAGTCGTGCACCACCACGCCCAGGCAGGATTAAGTTTTTAAATAACTCCTTCATTGTGGTTTGGAAGGACACAAAGTAACTAGTGTGACCTCTGGAAATTTTTCAGGAATCCAGGTGCTAGTAATATTGGGTGGGGAGGTAGCAGTGGGAGGGGAAAGATAAAGACATTTGGGTGAAACATTTAGGACATATAACTAATAGAGCCTGATGGTGGGCTGAATGCAGAGATGAAGGAGAATAGTTGCTAGACTAACATGTAGGTTATTTGTCTGTGGGGTGATCAGTGTCATTTTGTAAGATGCAAACAATGAACCCACAAAAATAGTCCTTCTAACCAAGAGCACAGACTATAAGAAGATGAGAGTACAGAGACCATCCTTAGAGCCATAGAACTCTTTTTTTTTTTTTAAGAAAGAGTGAGAGAGAGAATTTTTTTAATGTTTTTTTATTTTTTATTTTTCGGCAGATACAACATCTTTGTTTGTATGTGGTGCTGAGGATCGAACCCGGGCCACACGCATGCCAGGCGAGCACGCTACCGCTTGAGCCACATCCCTAGCCCCATGAGCCACAGAACTCTTAAGAGATCACTAGAGGACCTTAGATACCAATCCTGAATATATATGTGTAAATATTATGAGTGTGTGTGTAGGCTTTACATGGAATAAAAAATAAATAAAAATTACCTAAAAAAAAAGGCTTCTACTGCCAAAATGTGGTTGACTACCACTGTATGTTGCCACCGTGTCAATGCCCCTATTCTTCAGTAGGTTGACCGGGGATATACAATCCCAATTTGGTTACTGTAGAACATTAGTGCAGTTGTAGACTTCAGCGTTGGTGTTTTTCCTTCTAAGTTAGAGGTTGGCAACATTTTTCTATAAAAATTCAAATAGTTGGGCTGGGGATATGGCTCAAGCGGTAGCGCGCTCGCCTGGCATGCGTGTGGCCCGGGTTCGATCCTCAGCACCACATACAAAGATGTTGTGTCCACCGAAAACAGAAAAATAAATATTAAAATTCTCTTTCTCTCTCTCTTTAAAAAAAATTCAAATAGTAAATATTTTAAACTCTGTGGTAACCATTCAACTCTGTTGATGTAGCTCAGGGGCAGCCACAGATAACATGTAAATGTAAAAGCATGGCTATTGTCAACTCAAGTTTTTATGGACACCAAAATTTAAATATCCTAAAATTTTCATGTGTCACAAAATAATGCCTTCTTTTGATTTTTTTCAATGAGTTAAAAATAGAAAAATCATTCTTAGATCAAAGACTTCCCAATTACAGTATTTGGCCCATGTGCTAGAGTTTGTGGACTTCTGTTGTAAATGAGAGACTTGTCAGAAAGACATGGAGTCACAAAGCACAGGAAGAAAAAAGCAAACATTATCACTATGTCCCCATCCTGTATAATCCAGTGGAGTAAAAGGGAGAAGATTCCTAGCCAAGATGAGGAATGTTTCTTATGATTCCAGACAGTGTTGGAAGCTTCTGGAAGCAGAGGAGTAAAGAGGAAATCATTCCCTGTCATCTGATTGGGAGAAGTTGTTCTCAGTGGCCCTAAAAGGGTGCCCTGGGCTGTCTTTCTTTACAGTGGCAGACAGGTGCAGTTCTTATTCTTATTCTCATTCAGGGCCAAAGCACATCAAGTAAACCAGGCACAGAAACTCTCCAATCCCTTTAAGACATAAAGCTAAATGTTAATCACAGTCTTAGTTTTCAAGTATAGCACTGGCACCTAAATTCATACTGCTGAATTACCATCAACTTGGGTATACTAACCTTATATAAAAGATCTACAGGCTTCAACTACTTCAGGGACAACGGAGAGATGAAAAAAAAAAAAGCATCATTACAAAGTGACATTTGCTTAAGGGTCTTTATCTCTAAACCAGTCTCCCTGAATCCCCTATCAAGACCCACAAACTCAAAGATTGTCCCCAAACTAAAGATATGTATATCTTCTGAGCTAGATGGACCTACCACTGTCTATACTCTTCAGCACTATTTTTATAAATAATCTGTAATTGTTATGGACATAATTGTTTATGTCACTTATTATTATTTAACCCTTGGACTATGAATTACTTAAAGGTAGGAATCTTACTCTACTCATCTTTGAATTCTCAGTATCAACTATAAACACTATCACATAGATGGTACATTTTGAAATGTTGGTTAAATGAGTTAATAACAAGTTAATATGTTATTTAAATCATTAGTAGGAGAAAGAAGGTAATATTTGCCACTTGTTCCAAAATACAAACAAAATCTCATCTTAAAAACAGACATTTCAATACATATATACACCAAGGTCTCAAAGACTAAGAAAGTCCGTGATAAGATAAAGGTATAGAATTTCTTGCTTACTTACCTAAGGACCAAGTAGCATTTTACTCATTTAATACCCTTAAGGCAAACACTGCTGGGGGAGTAGCTTAGTCAAGGTCATTCCCACTCCACTTCTTTTTTGTCACCTTCCACAGCACAGACTGAAAAAATGAAAAAAAAAATCACTTTCCCAGACTGTCCTGCAACTAAAGAAGGCCATGTGACCACTTTATAACCAATGAACTACAACCAGAGGTCTATTTGAGGGGATACCTGGGAAATATATGCTTTTCCTGATAAAGGGTTTGATAAGTGGCATTAACTTTCCCTTTTCTCCCTGCTTTGATTGTGAGGCAGGAGGAACCGATTTGCAACCATAAGAGTAAGGACAGAGGAATGCCAACACACTAACTCTGGCCTCCTTGAGCTGCTGCTGAACCAATATTCTGTGATTTGGACAGGTGTCCCCAAAGGTCCATGTGGTAAAGGTTTGGTCCCCAGAGTGGTAATATTGGGAGGTAGTAGAAACTTTAAGAGCCGAGTCCTAGTGGAAGGTCCTTGGGGGCATGCCTTTGAAGAGAATTGTGGGACCTCAGTCTCTTTACCTTTTGCTTCCATCTGGGAGGGGAGCAGTTTTTCTCTGCCAAATACTCCTGCTGTGATGGACCACCACATGCCCATAGCAACAGTGCTAACTGATCAGGGACTGAAATCTCCAAAACTGTGAGCCAAATAAACCTTTTCTCAATATAAATTGATTATCTCAAGTATTTGTTATAGTCACAGAAAGCTGACTAACACATATTGCCTGAACTTTTCTCTCTCTAGAATCCCTAAATGGGAAAAAGTAACCACACGTACTTAAGCCACTGTTAAGATGGGGTTCTCTATCTTCCAAATGAGCATACTCCTAACTGATACAAAGCCTATTTTGCAAAACAAAAACTCCTAAGTCCCAATTAGGTACTTAATTGCCAAAGGTTACAGCACAGTCGCTAAATATTATTTTCATTCTATTTAACTAGAGTTTATTTTTGAGTCCTTTTAAACTTCCATTCCTCTGGGTCTCTAGCTATTTAAACCATGCCATTCACTGCTGCTTTAGCACCTCTTTGCACTTTCTCTGAGCACTAATCTGTCCAAGAAATTCTTATGTGTTAATATCTCACAGTGTGTTTTACCCTCAAGTGATGTGAATTTATTTTATTTATTCAATTTCTTTATGACATGTTTCCAGAAAATCTATGAGTTTACTTAACATCAAAAGACCTATGTAGGAGGAGGATGTTAGCAAGGTGGTGGACTAGTTAGCTCCAGGCCCTTGTTTCCTTATAAAAACACGAAGCAAACAACATATGGACAGAAGTAGCTTTGTGAAAACTCTAGAAAGAATTAAGAAGTTGCAGTGAACAAGCAAATGCTAAATCAAAAAAAAAAAAAAAAAGCTACATTCCACAAGGTAGACAATTTCAAGCTATCTTTGCTCACTCTTGTCCCAGTCTCTTCCATGGCTTGGTTGGGAGGAAGCTATCCAGTTCCTTTGAGACTGAAGGAAAAAAGGAGAACCTGCATACAATGAATGTCTGGCTTGTCTGAGGGATGCATGAAGGACTGATTCTTGTCTGGCCTGATGTGGAGGATTGGTGGGAATAGTATCGTAATTTAGATATCAAGTTGGAGGTTTCTAGAAGCAGTGATGGGCACTGAAACACATGAGAACTACAGGACTATACACATGAAAGCAGCTGAGGCAAGATACTGTGGGCAAACACAACAAAGATCTAAGCCTCTGAGAAGCAGGGAAACTCAGATATTTTAAAGCAGCCATGTATAAGAAGAAATTGAAAGAAAAAAAAAACATTCAGAAAGACCAATGAAAGCACATCCCCCAAAAAAGTTCAGAGCCTTCATACTGGATGAGCTCATGAAGGTCTGTCCTTACACAGAGCCAGTCTGAAAATACCAAGAGAAGTGCTGTTTCTTAAATGCCCAGTGTTCAACAGTGATCACAAGGTCTCTACCAAGAAACAGTTGAGCTTGACCAATTCAAAAGAAAAATAATAGATCTTCAGAAACTGGCCCTGAAAAGTCTCTGGCCTTGTACTAACTTGAAAAAAAAAAAACTTTAAAACCATTTAAATATGACCAATGAACCAAATGAAAACATGAACATAGAACTAAACAAAACCAGAAATGATTCATGACCAAAAGTATCAACAAACATTAATGTAGAAAATATTTTTTAAAAGAACCTAACATAAATTCTAAGGCTGATAAACAGAATACAGAACTGAAAATATCACCAAAGTCATTCAACAGAAGACTCACTTAGGCAGAAGAAACAATCCATAAACTTGAAGACAAATCATTTGAAGTTATCAAGTCTGAGGAGCAAAAAGACAAAAGATTGAAAAAAAAAAGTAAACTGATCCTAAAAGATGAAGGAGATACCATCGAGCAGACCAAAATGTGTACTATGGGAAACTCAGAAGGAGAAGAGAGAATAAAAAGGTCAAAAAGATTATTGGAAGGAATAATGGCTGAAAACATCCCATATTTGAGGAAATACACAGACACACAAATACAAGAAGCTGAACAAACGGCAAGTGGATAAACCCCAAAATGTCCTTCAACAATATGGGAGAAACTGAGACACTTCCAGACAAACAAAAACTGAGGAAGTTCACTTCTACTAGACTTGCCCTTGGAGAAATGCTCAAGTGACTCCTTCAAGTTGAAATGAAAGGATGCTAGACAGTAACTCAAAGCCGTGTAAAATAGAAAGCTCTTTGGTAAAGATAAATACATGAACAAATACAGGAACCAATATTACAACAATTTTGGTTCAGAACTCTACTTTTTAATTCTTCTACAGAATTTAAAAACAAAAACATACAAATAACATAAATCTATATTAATGGCACACTTTGTGTAAAGTAGTTGTAATAGGAAAATAGGGAGCCTCAAACACAGAGATAAACCACAAAACTACGAATTACTAAATGCTTAAGGAAAATAACACCTTGAATATAAGTAAACTCAAAAATTAATACATAAGCAGAGTGAATAGGACACAAAAAAAAACCTTTTAAAATGCCATAAATATTATCTCCAGAGTGATAAAAGAAAATATTATAGCCACAAATGATAAAACTTTGATCTAACAAAGTTAGATCAAAGAGTATTATAAAAATAAACATCAAAATCAAATCATTAAGATAGATTAAAAATATATACATTTGATATGTATATATTATAATATATATATATATATATATATATATATATATATATATACACACACATACATATATTGTAAAATATATACATATCTCAGATGAGATAACTAAAGACCCAATTAGAAAGTGGAAAATTATTAAGAGGATTTTTCAGCCTATAAGGCAAAAGAACTCTTTTCATTCTCCAAGAAAGACATGGAAAATAGCATCAGAAACTCCAACATCAGCGTGGTAGATGTTGCAAAATAACACGAGCTGCAGAACAAGAGAACAAAGAGAATCAAGAGGAAGTAATAACTAAAAGAAGACCAGAAGAATACTCCCACACATCCCAGGACATATATCTTCAAATTGAGATGGCCCACCTGAGACTGGGTAAGACCCAGACTATTCACACCACAGTGAAATTTTGCTTAACAAAGATAAAGAGGAAAATCATGAAAGTTTTGGTGGTAACAGTGAAAATAAAACAGACAAAAGAACTGATGTTCCCAATAAATAAATGAGCATAGGGATTTCATGATGAAGAAAATGGTACCTCTTCCAAAGATGATTAGCTGTTTTTTAGTAAGACAATTTTGAGACCTATCATACTTCCCCTTTGGTCCTGGATGACAGGAAGCCATTATGCTTAAGCACCAAAGCCATGTTTAGTAATATGCTAGAATATTTGAATTTTATTTTATTTCTTGTTCCTAGCTTGTCAATGATTTTATATATTTAACTAACCTCTGGTATAAGTTTTTCTCTAATTTTTAGTTGTGGTAAAATGCATATAACATAAAATTCACCATCTCAACCATTTTTAAGCATACAATTTGATAGTGTTAAATACATTCACATTGTTGAGCAACCAGTCTCCAGAACCCTTTTTATTTTGCAAAACTAAAACTCTCTATCCAACAAAACAAAAGACCATATTCCACTTCCTCCCTACATCCTGGCACCGACTTTCTACTCTCTGAAGGACCTCATCTAAGTGGAATCAGGTAGTATTTGTATTTTTTTGCAAATAGTTTGTTTTATTTAGTATAATATCCTCAAGATTTAGCTCTGTTGAAGCATTATATAAGAATTTCCGGGCTGGGGATGTGGCTCAAGCGGTAGCGCGCTTGCCTGGCATGCGTGCAGCCCGGTTTCAATCCTCAGCACCACATACAAACAAAGATGTTGTGTCCGCCAAAAACTAAAAAATAAATATTAAAAATTCTCTCTCCCTCTCTCTCTCACTCTCTCTTTAAAAAAAAAAACAAAAAGAATTTCCTTCCTTTTTAAGGTTTCATAAGATTCCATGTATGACTCTATCACTGTTTGCATATTCATCAATGGGCCCTTGGGTTGCTTCCACCTGTGAATAATGCATTTTGAACATGGGTGTACATGTACCTGTTTGAGTCCCTTCTTTCAATTTTTTTTCCTGTGTATGTGTATGCCCAGGAGTGAAAATTCTTGATCAATATGGCAATTCTAGAGAAACTATTTTCCAAAATGGTTGCACCATTTTACATTCCTACAAGTGGTACATGAGGCTTCCAATTTCACTTCCCCAACAACACTTATTATATATGTATAATGACACCCTAATGAGTGTGAGGTGATATCTCATGATGGGTTTGATTTGTGTTTTCCTAAATATTAGTGACGGTGAGCATCTTTTCCTATATCTGTTGGCAATTTATTTTATTCTTTGGAGAAAGGTTGATTCAAGTCCTTCGCCTAGTTTTTGTACAAGTTACTTAGGGATTTTGTTGTTGAGTTGTAAGAGTTCTTTAATAAATTCTGGATATTAACCCCCATTCAGATATATTATTTGCAAATATTTTCTCTCACTCCATGTGTTTGCCTTTTCACTGTTGATTGTGTACTTTGATGTTCTGATGTGTACTTTGATGTACAGAAGTTTTAATTTTCATGAAGCCAAATTTATTTTTTCTTCTTTGACTGTGTCTTTGGTTTCAAATCCAACAAATCATTGTCAAATCCAGCATCATTAAGCTTTTTCCTTTTTTAAAACAGTTTTTTGAATTTTGTAGTTTTAGCTCATATACTTAGGTCTTGGATCCATTTCAAGTTAATTTTGTTGTTGTTGTTGTTCAATCCCTGAACCAAAACCATACCATTGAGCTACATCCCCAGACCATTTTTTAAATTATTATTATTATTTTGAAACAGAGTCTCACTAAGTTGCCCAAGCAAACTTTGAACTTATGATCCTCCTACCTTAACCCCTCAACTAGCTGGGATTACAGGGATGCACCACCTCATCCAGGTTGAGTTAATTTTTATATACGTTGTAAAATAAGATCCAATTTCATTATTTTTGATTGTGGAAAACCTGTATAACAATATAATCTATAACTCAGTTCTGTATGTTGATCTTGTATCTTACAATATTGCTGAACTCTTATTAGTTATAGGATGCTTCTAGATTTCCTGAGAGTCTGCTTCTATATACTAACAATTAATATACAGAAACCAAAATTTTAAAATACAGTATCACTTATAATTGATCAAAAAAGGATACTTACATGTAAATCTAACAAAGCACGTAGAGTATATGTATTCAGAAAACTTTAAAATGCTGATGAAAGTAATCAAATGAGATTAAAATAAATGGAGAGATATGCTATATTTATAAATTAAAGACTCAGCATAGTAAAAATGTCAACTCTCCCCACATGTTATGTGTGTGTGTATGTATCACATATATTTATAAGGCAATTGCTTATAACAAATAAGGAATTGCTCCTAATACCTTTAAGAACGTGATGTAATACATAAATGTCATTTTATATATTACTTATATAAATATACTATAAACATATTTATGCATTTTTATATTATATAAATGGATTTATATGAGCAATTGACTCATATGATTATTGAGGATGACAAGTCCTATGATCTACCACCAGCAAGCTGGTAATCCAGGGAAGCCAGAGATGTTATTTAGTTCCAGTCAAGTCCAAAGGCCTGAGAACTGGAAGGCCAAAGCTATAAATTCAAGTCTGAGAGAAGTCTGATATCCCAGTTTAAGTAGTCAAGCAAAGAGATAATTCATCCTTGCCCTGCCTTTTGTACTATCATAGCCCTGATTGATTGGCTGATGCCCCTTTCCCATATTGCAGGGGGCCATCTGCTTTACTCTGCAACCAATTTAAATGCTTCTCTTATAGAAACCACTTCAGAGACACACCCAGAAATAAAGTTTAACTGAATTTTTGGGCACCTCATGGCCCAGTCAAGTTGCATATAAAATTAACCAATACACAATCTAACACAATTCTTAACAAAATTGCAAGATTCTTTTTGTAGATATAGACAAGATTATTTCAAAATGTATACAGAAGAGCAAAGGAAATAAAATAGTTTAAACAATTTTGAAAAAAATAATACAATAGAAATAATAAATATACCCAATTTCAAGTCCTACTATATAGCTACAGTAATCAAGGCTATGTGATATCAGTAGGGGGACAGAGATATAGATCAACAGAACAGAATAGAGAATCCAGAAATAATCCCACACAAGACCAGCAAACCAATTTTTGATGAATGTACAAAACCAATTCAGTGGAGGAGTTGACAGTCTTTTCAATCCGTGGTACTGGGACAACTACGTATGCATAGGAAAAGGATGAATTATCTCTTTGCTTGACTACTTAAAGCTTCAATTTAAGTTTCATAGCTTATGCAAAAATTAGTTCAAAATGAATCCTAAACTTAAATGTAAAACATAAAACTACAAAACTTCTAGAACATAGAAAAAAAAATTCTAAGATGTAAGAACTTCTTAGACATGACATCAAACGCATGATTCATAAAAGAAAACATAGATAAGTTAGTGTTCATCAAAATTAAAAACTTCTGCTCTGTAAAAGGGCTTGTTAAGAGGATGGAAAGACAAACTGAGTCTGGAAAGAAAATATTCTCAAGCCACATATCTGGCAAAGGACTCATATCTAGAATATATAAAGAACCCTCACAATGCCACAGTAAAAAGGAAAAAGAATACCAAAACAATCTAATTGGAAAAAGACGAGAGATATTCTGCTGATGACACACAGATGGAAAATAAGCACATGAAAGGATGTTTGACATTACTAGCCATTCATGAGGGAAGTCTCAAGTTAAGATTCAGAAAAGTAGTCTTTATAAATTAATAGGAGAACTGTAAAACATAAGCTCCAGAGACCGATAAGATCCCAACCACATTCTTTGGTCTAATACTTCTTTTAAAGTTCATGTTTTTGCTGCAAGTTATGTAGTGATAATTATAACATTATACTCTGCCAATATAGTTCCATTCCCATAAAATGTATGCATAATTGGGTAAATTTCAGCACTAGATGCTATGATTTGAATGTGTTCCTCAGAAGTTTATGAGTTAGAAACATAAATAAGAGGATAAAACAACAAGCTATAGCCTGGGAAGAAAGTATTCTCAAACCAGAGATCTGACAAAAGGCTTATATCTAGGATATTATAAAGAACCCTCAATTAGGATTAGAAGACTTCATGAGGCTGGGGTCCCCATGGTGACGTTAGTGGCATATTAAGAACAGAAAGAGACTCAGCATCCTAGCAAGTCCCTTAGCATCTGAAACCCTGTCTCAAAACAAAAAAATAAAAAGGACTGGGGATGTGGGATTGTAGCTCAGTGGTAAAGCTATATATATATATATATTAAAAATAAACATGAAATTTGTTTAATGTCATTTGTCATCAGGTATTTGCAAAACAAAAATGGGATACCACCATACATTTATCACAATGGCTAAAATTTAAAATTTTTAAAAACTGACAACACAAACATTGGTGA
>NW_025999960.1:12005845-12165185 GCF_001458135.2 Marmota marmota marmota
AAAAAAAAAAAAGAGGAAGAGAGACCGAAGCTAGCATATTTTTCCTGCCTCACTGGGTGATATTATGATATTGAACAGATGCTGGCACCAGGCTATTGGACTTAACAGCCTCCAGAACTGTGAGCCAAATAAATTTTGCTTTTTTATAAATTACTTGGTCTCGGGTAATTTGTTATAGCAATTGAAAATGAAGTAAGATAATGAGTAATTTTATCCTATTTAAGAGTCATTTTAAAACATTGAGGAGTGGTATTAATTTTTAAAAAATATTTTTAGAGATAAATACTGAAATATATACTAATAAAAGATTATTATGTCTTAGCTTTGCTTACAAATAATCCAGTGAAGAAAAAAAAGTGGGTGGGAGACGGAAAAACAACATTCATCATGAATTGATTACAGTTGAAGCTAAGTGATAGGTAATGTGTTGGCTCATTATTTTATTCTACTTTTTAAAGTTTCTTATTTTTCATAATAAGATTAAAGTAAATTTTAAAATATATTTTTCCATTTGCATGGGAAAACAAGATCTGAAAGGTTCCATATCAGATTTTTAATTGTAGTTATCTCTGGAGTGTAAGGAAAGAAATTTTCTATTCTTTTTACTTGATATGCTGACATTTTTACAAAGAACATACATATTTTTAATTAGAAGGAATAATGAAAAATTAAATATCCAAAATTTATTTTTTACAACTAATTATCTTAGTTGATTATATACCATTGAGAATTTTTATATGTATGCAGCTTGAAGGTGTCTCAAATATTGCTAGAAATTTAAAGGAGAAACACACAATAGGTATTGTGAAGCTAAAACTGAAAATCTTCTTGTACGAACTTGATCCAGACCTTATGGGTTTTTAAAAGGAAATAAAATAATCTAGCTGCATGACTCATCCACCATACTTACATTTATTTCTTTAAGACATCAGAATCAGTTGGGCAAATTACCGATTGTAAATATTAAACAATGATCCAGAATAATGAATTTACCTCAGACTCAGTTCTTGAAGTTCAGATCTTTCAAAAATACACTTAATTTCTATTCATAGCCACTAGGGCTCAGTCTCTTCTTTAAAATGTGAAATTAATATATTTTAGAAAACAAAAGAATTACAAAAATTAAGTCAGTGCTGAATAAAAATTTGAATATTCTTGGAATAATTTGCGGTCTTATTTAGACTAAAATTCAGAGACATTTGTGAAACATGGGAGAGGGGACTGATTATGACTTTTATTTCCCTTTATCATGATGGAAGGGAATTTTGTTAGTGCTATTAAAAAGAAAACAATATTGCCCCTAAAGATGGATTTCATTTTTTAGTCCTTATTTGAATTCCTTCTCCTGGAGGGCTTTCCTGTGTTGTGATGGGTGAAATAACTAAAGAAATGAGCAGAATTGAGCCCCCACTGCACAACAGTGGGTAAACTGAGGCATGGGGTCTCAGACTTTGCAAATGTGAGGATAGCACCCTCTGATTCCTTAGTGATGGGCATCCTTTGATGACAAGACTTCCTAATTTTAGATTTCTAAGGGACTACAAGGTAAACAAAATTCTTGGAGTATGCTTTCCTGAGTGTTCAAATAATAGTGCTGCCTATTTGGTTTCATAATGAATCTCTCGTGTTGGTCAGTTAAGGTTTGTCAAATACTGACTTTCAACTGAAGCAGCATTTCAGAGAGAAGTCATTGATTGGTTCTCCTTTTCATATTCCTGCATTAGCCCAAAGTGATGAGAATGGCCACAAATACTTTCTCTGTGACAAGGCCATGCTCAACAGGAAAACCACATTCCTCCGACCCCGAGTTTCCCTCCCCATGCAAAGAGGGTGGCTGATCAGACCTGATGGTATTCGGATCACACTCTCTATTGGTGGATCTGACTGACCAAAAGCCAGAGTCACTGAATTTCAGTGCACATTGTCTTTTGCTTTAAGGACATAGGGTGGCTTCTCTGATCTCATTAAGCAGGGCCTGCCCCTGGCAGGATGGCCAGGTCTCTGTTTTCCCCATCAGCATGTGACTATGTGACCTACAGGTCTGCTGTCTTCTGGTGGGGTGGGTGGTAAGAACCTCCGATCAACACAATGGGCATTACCAGAAAGTTCTAATGACACTTCCTCCTCCTTGTCAGTTTGCTTTTGGTCTGTTTATCCTATCAACCAAGGTCCTGGGTGAGAAGAAATTTAAAGGATACATGCACAAATTCTCATCCCAAATCCCAGAAAAGAATCAAAACGGGCCCCAAATATTCATATTGTCTTCACATATGTAAATAGTTCCACTGTGTAAAATCTATGTCCAGTTGGGGTTTGAACCATGATCTTGAAAGATACAATTTCAAAGACCATAAACTAGAATGTTGAAACCCTGAAAGATCAAAATCCCTAAATCTGAAATCCCAAAACATTAAAATCCTGAAAACAGTTATGGAAAAAATAATTTTTTGAATTTTTAAAAAGTCACTTATTCACATTTTTAAAGGAAATTTATTTTAGAAACATAAAAACATGTTATCTCAGTTTCAGATAATATTTCTTAGGCCACTTTACATAATAAAATAGGCAATGATAACATACATATTTTTAGAAACATGAACATTTAGGTATATTAATGACAGTACAATGTTATAACAGTTATGAGCAGACCAACTCATTCATAAAGAAATAGGTCAAAAAGTAAAATGTATAAACATATGTCACCGTGGCTGGTAATTGTGTGCACCCAGCTTTTAAACCGCATTCATGTGAAATACCATGATGGCTAACCTAAGTCTTTGACAAGGTCAACCAAAAACCACAGTGGGTCACCACTACATTTGCAGTCATCCAAAGAAGTGACAACTTAAGAAATTTTATCTTTCACAAGTACATATGTACAAAAAGGATATCTCTTCATTTATCAAGGAAGTTTCAGTGCTTTTTACTAACATTCACATGCCATGTTTCCACCAAAATTAACATTGTGATAACACAATTTTATTGAGTCAAATTTGCATAAAAAATGTATGAAACAAACTAGAACTCTGTAAAGTCTTTACATAATTTACATTTCCAGTATTGAAAATGACATAAAGATGTAATTTTTAGCATAACAAATGAGGTGAGGGGGAGATGCTAACAATTTTAAATTGTGGAAAAAAATGTTAAGAAAAAAATTGAAAAGAAAATTCAACAAATGAAAAAGCACATCACAGTGGTGGATTGTGGGCAATTGCTTGGAGGTAGTCTATAAGAGCTAGCCAACTTTCATAATCTTTAACTATATTTTGAAGTCTTGCAGTACTGTGAATGGCTGTTTTTTTCTGTTAGGGCATGACTTGCCTTGGAGAATACATTCACATTCGTTTTCTATGTTGTGCTGCTCTTTTTAAAAATCTTCTGTGATTCGATACACACTGACATGAGCATTCCCTGTTCAATTTCTGCATCTTTTATGCCATGCTTCTATATGGTTTGGGGTACACAGAAATGCATTCCATATGTACTCATATACAGACAGATTTGGCAGAAGCAATATTGGTGATGGGACAGCAACACCATTTCCTAAGTCCCCTCTTATCCTACGGTGCACATAATTGTTTTCAAGCTAGTCAGTAACTACATGGGCTTCTTAAGGCAAAGGCAGCTTTAATTCCTTAAGAGCTCCTGGAATTTCATTAGCTGAAAGAGATGCCAATACAGATAACTTTGACATTTTTAAACTGAAGTTTTCATCGTTGCTGTATCACATAGCCAACCCCTTCCCTGGAACTCATCTTTCTATCTCTCTTCTTTAGCTTTTTTCCTCCCATAGGAACTATGACTTGGGGGATTTCAGCTTTCAGGATTTCAACATTCAGAATGCGGCATTCAGGAGTGTATCTTTGGAGACTATGATTGGCACGGGACCAATTGTGGCATTATGTGTGGAGATTCATCTGTGAAATGATTAGAGCTGACTCTAAGACACTGGGTGCCTTCCATTTCCTCAGTGATGTGAGTAAATATATTCTTCAGTGTTTCTTCAAATGAAGGAGAATAAACTTACTGATGTATACACAGTTCTAAGATTTTGAAGAATAATTGTATGAGAAAAGACTTTCAAAGGAAGGCTTTGCGTGTTTTTAGTTTATCCTTCACATCTTGTCAAGATAATAATCTCTGTTTACGACAGAAAACTGTAGTGTCCTATAGTTGGAGTTACCAGATTTAGAGGAAAAAGCAAAATCAAACCACAAAATGCCCAGCTAAGTTTGAATTTCACATAAAAACAATTTATAGGGTATAAGATCATGCTACACAACATTTGAAAGACATTCTTATTTTGTAGAACATATTTGTGCTAAACATTTTGCTTATCTAAATGTTGAAACTCACTAAGCACCCTGTATTTTATTTTACAGGGTTCTACATAGACAATGCTATCTATTGTAGAAGACATTCATCATAGAAGCCAAAGATTTTTCAGAACCCTGGATATTTATTATTTTCTATCACCAGGCAATTAGTAATACTTTCCTTCTTTTCTTCCTTCCTTTAACAATATTTCACAAGCATCTACTACATTTCAGATACTGTGTTATGTGCCAGAATAACATTTAAGCAAGTCAAAGAAAAAATAAATATAATTTCCAAAAAATGATAAAGGAAAAATCCAATGATGTGACGAACAATGTCTGCTACAGAGCCCACTTAGCTCCAGTATCAGGGACATTCTCCTCGAAGAGATGGTACTTGAGCTGAGTCTTCAAGAGCAAGAAAAAAGCAGATAAAAGCTTTTATAGGAATAGGTCACAGCTAAAAGGAACCATAAAAGCCCTAATATTGTATATTAACTGTAAAAACAAATCTCTGGTAAGCTGGGAGTTTAAAACAATGAAAATTTGTTCTCTCATAGTTTAGAACTGGAAGTCCAAAATCAAGGTGAACCCAGGGCTATGATTTCTCTGGAAGCTCTAGGGAAGAATTTGATTCTTACTTCTCCTATCCTTTGGTAGCTCTAGCATTTGTTGGCTTGTGGCCTGTTATGGTTTGGATATGTGGTATCTCCCAAAAGTTCCTGTGTTCATACAGGAATATTCAGAGGTGAAGTGTTTGGATTGTGAGAGCTATAACATAATCAGTCCATTCTAGATTGAATGGAAAAACTGGGTTTTAACTGTAGGCAGGTCGGGCATGCTGGAGGAGGTGGGACACTGGGGTATCCCCTTGAAGGGTTCATCTTCCTGTGGCTCCTTCCTCTTTCTCTACTTCCTGGCTGCCATATCCTGAGGAGCTTCCCTCTGCTACACCTTTCCACCATGATGTTCTGCCTCATCTTGAGCCTAGACCAATGTAGTCAGCTGACCATGGACTAAATCTCGGAAACTGTGAGCCAAAATAAATTAAGTCGTTTTTACCGAGTATTTTGGTTCTAGTGACACAAAGTTGACTAACACATGGCCACATCCAATTTTCAAGGTCAGTATCTTTGAATTTTCTCTTATTTGTGTCTGACTAATTTTCCTCTGACCCCTCTTGTAAGGATACTTGTAATGACAGGCTTACCAGATAATGCAGGATAATCAGTCTTCCCATCTCAGGATAGCAAATTACATCTGCAAAGACTTGTTTGTTGTGTGTTTGTTTATTTGTTTTGCATGTAAAGTAACATTTATGGGTTTTAGAAATTAGAATGTAGAATTATTGCAGAGGGAGGGCACATTTTTCAGTCTGCCAAAGATGGGAAGGAGTTTGTTTGGTTCTAACGATGTGTGTGTGTGTGTGTGTTTGTGTGTGTTGTGTATGTGAGTGAGACTGGGGCTACATGCACAAAGAGAAGGGAGAAAGGCCTCAAAGGCTGGGAATAGATAGACCCTGAGGGTCAAAAGGAGAGATGCAGATTTATTTAATATCAGTGGGAAACCAGTAAAATTTTAGACAGAGGGTAACAATGATTTACCATTTTAAAAACATTTGTCTGGTCACTAAGTGGAGGCAAAAGCATTTCTCTCATTACTCAGTGGAGTCTAGACAATCAAGGAGTCAAGACTGAAAGGAAACGGAGAACTTTTAGGAACCATTGCTCCTACCAAAGAAGGACAAGCTAGAATTACCTTAGATTAATTAGCTTAGATTTAGGGGGATAGCAAGGGAGAGGAAGGACAGAAGAGAGAAGACTGGAGGACAGAAGGACAGAAGAGAGAGACTGGAGATAGAGCCATGAGGACTTGCTGGTGAATTACATAAGGGAGTGAATAAAGAAAAGTGTCTAAGAACTCTAGTTTGACAGACCTACCTAACAACCTAACTTTGGAAATAATTACACCCTAATGCTAGGCTTTGTTAATAATTTGATTTTTCATTAATAAAACAAAATAAATTACAATAAGAAGCTAATATTAAGGGCTAGGCTCCAAAAAGAAGGTAAATACTGAAGTTTGGAGGAATTGTCCAAGAATCTCTCGTTGGCTCTAGGGAGAGAATTTCACACAAATTAATAAGTGGGGTTTGCCTTATCTTAAGATGCAGTTGGTTAAGGTAGGCGTGCTCTTCAACAAAGAAATATCCTTTTTCTTCCATCCAAACTGAAGTGTTAATAAAAGCATCACACTTCAGAGCAAGGTTAGAAAGGAGGGAGTGGCCCTGTTTCAATGACTGAGGATGACCGGATGTGCCCCTGTGAGGGCCGTCATGAAAGATGCTGGTCAGGGTTCCTGGGAGGCAGCATCTTTCATGTTCAGTAGTAAGAGGGGCCCAGGGACCAGGGATATGCTTTGTACACTGATGTTCTCCACCACATGTTGCTCACCAATAAAGAGTAGAGGGCCACAGATCAATTGCCATGTTGCCAGTTGGACAGAGATAAGAGGAATGGAGAGAACTCCAATCAGAAGGCACAAAAGTTAAGCTCTACTCTAGGTTCTGTCACCAATGACCAATGTAAAGTACTGTGAGCCATTCCATCCCCACCCTGGGGTGTGCTTCCTCAGCTATAAGGTGTAAGAGTTATCACAACCAGTACTTTGGAAACAATGAAGATCTAACAACTATGTTATTGTTATTGTACTACATTATGTATTTTATTATATTTACAATCCACAGAGCTTTGTATGGTCTTAGTCGTTTTTGTTATATTCAATTAAATAAGTGTATATAACCAACATGGCCAGAAAATTGGCAGATTCATTTAGCCAGTGCCAATGGATTGATTATTGAAGATTTATATGTGGTTTCTTGATTTGTACTTAAATGTCCTTAATTAGGAAAAGAAAATGGATAGCTCTACCTGTCCTTTATCTGACACACAGAATTTCAGCCTAAAAATGATATATCAAAGCTATGTAATCTCAAATATGTTGCATAAGAATTCATTAAAATAACAAATTATCAATGAGTGACAGTCACAACCCAGCAATAGGGCTTGAAAATAGTAGCCATTATTTCCTGAAGCAAGTGAGTCTGACTGAAATAATTTTTTAAATTATGATTCTTAAAGATTTTATTTATTTATTTATTTATTTATTTATCTTGTTATTTAAAGTTTCTATCAAGTGGATTGAGGGGATAACTGCAAAATATTAGATCCAGGTGTGATAGAAGTCTGTGATTTCCCTGAGATTCCACCAGTTTGTAATTGGAGAGAAAATAGTGACATTTGATATCTTTTCATACACAGCATTGTCTGAGGACCATAAAATACACAACTATAATTCCAGCTACTCGGGAAACTGGGGCACAAGGATCACAAGTTCAAAGCCAGTCTCAGCTACTTAGCAAAACCCTGCCTCATTAGACCAGAGACCCTGTGTTTACTAGAAGAAAAATAGGCCCAACTCTCTATCATGTCGGCTTAGAAAACTACTTCCTCAATAAGACTCCTAAAGTGAAAGAAGTAAAATCAAGAATCAATAAATAGGATGGTATCAAACTGAAAATCTTCTTCACAGCAAAGGAAATAATCAAGAACATGAAGAGAGAGCCTATAGAATGGGAGAATGTTTTGCCACCTGTACCTCAGATAAGGCATTAATTTCCAGGATATACAAAAAATTCAAAAGCCTTAACACCAGAAAAATAAATAACCCAATCAATAAATGAGCAAAGGAACCGAATACTTCACAGAAGAAGAAATATGAATGGTCAAAAAATATATGAAAAAATGTTCAACACCTCTAGCAATTAGAGAAAAGCAAATTAAAACTACACTGAGATTCCATCTCACTCCAGTCAGGATGGCAATTATAAAGAATAGAAGTAATGATAAATATTGGCAAGGATATAGGGAGAAATATATTCTCATACATTGTTGATGGGACTGCAAATTGGTGCAACCACTATGGAGAGCAGTATGGAGATTCCTTAGAAAACTTGGAATGGAAGCACCATTTGACCTAGCTATCCCAATCCTTGGTTTATACCAAAGGACTTAAAATCAGCATGCCACAGTGACACAGCCACATTCATGTTTATAACAGCTCAATTCACAATAGATAGCCAAGCTATGGAAAAAACCTAGGTGTTCTTCAACAGATGAATGGAAAAGAAAATGTGGTATATATACACAATGGGATATTATTCAACCATAAAGAATAAAATTACGGCATTTGCTGATAAATGGATGGAGTTGGAGAATATCATGCTAAGTGAAATAAGCCAATCCCAAAAACCATAGCCAGAATGTTCTCTCTGATTTGTGGATGCTAACCCAAAACAAGGGAGGTTGGGGAGGGGAATAATAGAAATCCATTGGATTATACAAAGGGAAACAAAGGGAAGGGGGGGGGGGGGGAGGAAAAAGAATAGGAAAGACAGTAGAATTAATCAGACATAACTTTCCTAGCCTTGTATTTTAATACATGACATGGTAACTCCACATTGTGTACAACCACAAGAGTGGGATCCTACATAGAATAATTTGCCAAAGTACATTCTACTGTCATATATAACTAAAAAGAACAAATTAAAAGAAAAAAAAGACTCTTCCTCAAAATGAAATAAAAAGAGCTGGGGTTGTAGTTCAGTGGTAGAGTGCCCCTGGGTTCAATCTAGAGTACGATAACAAATAAATAAACAAACAAATGATAAATTATAAGTACAATTTGATTTTCTTTGCAAAAAAATCACTTAAGATTATTTGCCCAAAAAAGTTAGATTTATAAACTAATATTCTAAAAGATGTACCACCTAAATTCATTAATTCATGACTGGGTTACTTTTCAAATATCAACCAGTTTGATGTAGAGTTACTGTCACATCTTTTTTTCATTTATTTTTAAAAAGTCCAATATCTGTCTCCCTTTTTGTTTTCATGTGGTCTTTTGTTTTGATAGAAAAGATTAAATGTCATATTTAATTTAAAATCAATATTTTCTGAGACCATGTTGCAGACAGATCTGGATCAGGACTTGTAGGACAGTATTTAACCAGAGAGCATCTTTCCAAATACACATCTTTGAAAATAATTTATCACAACCATGACTATAATAACCATTTTATTAGTGTCTATGAATATCACACATCAAAGTCCATCCATTTTATTAGGATAGAATGTTATTGAAGAACTGATGAAGATATTTGTAGTAATTGGAACTGGTAGAAATGACAGAGCTCTGATTCAGGTTGATCTTCACATAATCATACAGAGTAAGAAGCCTTTGAGTCATCTTGTCCATTTCCATAGTAGCCAGAGACATTATCCAATGTCCTCTGAATTTACATTTGGAGTAAGGTAGACAAGAGAATATCAGTGACAAGCAGCGTTTTAAAAATCCTGTCAAGTAGCCCGGACTCAAGGGAAGGTGTCCTGCTGATCCATGGACATCATCACCTTCTCCTTGATAAACCAGTGCAGATAAAAATATATCTCCTCTTGGCATAAAACACTTATCTATCTACATATTCCCAGTCCTTCAGAGACAATCGGAAAGGTCTGTATGATAATCCTCCACTATAAAAAGAAACATAGCCTTATTTTGCACCTTTCATAAGAAACCATGTTGGGAGGAATGTCACCAGGCAAATGCCCTCTCAAACCCTGAGAAACAATGCTTCTAACTAACTTGTATGGTTTGGATGTGATGTGTTCCCGAAAGCTCACATATGAGACAATGCAAGAAATTTGGAGGAGAAATGATCAAGTTATAGCCTTAACTTAATCAATGAGTTTATCCCTGATGGGATTAATTGAAGTGGCAGGGTGTGGCTGGAGGGGTGGGGGTGTGACTTTGGGTATATATTTGTATCTGGAGAGTAGAGTCTCTTTCTCTGCTTCCTGATGAGAGCTGCTTCCCTCTGCCATACTCTCCCACCATGATATCCAGCCTCACCTTGAGCCCTGAAGAATGGAGCCAGCCTTCTATGGATTAAGATCTCTGAAATCGTGAGCCCTCAAATAAACTTTTCCTCCTTACAGCTGTTCTGGTCAGGTCCTTTAGTCACAGCAGCAAAAAAGCTGACTGAAACACTAACCAATATTGTGTGCCAGACTGGACACCCACCTGGCCAGTCATGCAGATTCCCAGGAGCTCACTGCTATTGTGAAGCCAGGTACAGAGTAGAACTGAGCAAAAACAGTTTCAGCCATAAAGGATGCTGTGTGGACCTGCTGTTCACCTCAGGCTTATTACCCTCTCGCTGTAGTAGAGGGCCTTGATAAAGTCCCCCCCATTTCAGTCTGGTTCACTTCTGATCCTGATTGAAACAAGCCCATAAAAGGACTGAAGGAGACAATTCACAATAGCTAGACTGTGGAACCAACCTAGATGCCCTTCAATAGATGAATGGATTAAAAAAAATGTGTCATTTATACACCATGGAGTATTACTCTGCACTAAAAAATGACAAAATCATGGAATTTGCAGGGAAATGGATGGCATTAGAGTAGATTATGCTAAGTGAAGCTAGCCAATCCCTAAAAAACAAATGCCAAATGTCTTCTTTGATATAAGGAGAACAACTAAGAACAGAGCAGGGAGGAAGAGCATGAGAAGAAGATTAACATTAAACAGGGACGAGAGGTGGGAAGGAAAGGGAGAGAGTAGGGAAATTGCATGGAAATGGAAGGAGACCCTCATTGTTATACAAAATTACATATAAGAGGAAGTGAGGGGAAAGGGAAAAAAAACAAGGGGGAGAAATGAATTACAGTAAATGGGGTAGAGAGAGAAGATGGGAGGGGAGGGGAGGGGGTATAGTAGAGGATAGGAAAGGCAGCAGAATACAACAGTCACTAGTATGGCAATATGTAAAAACGTGGATGTGTAACCGATGTGATTCTGCAATCTGTATACGGGGTAAAAATGGGAGTTCATAACCCACTTGAATCAAATGTGTGAAATATGATATGTCAAGAGCTATGTAATATTTTGAACAACTAATAATAAAATTTTTTAAAAAAAGGACTGAAGGAGAGACTCCTCATCTCTGGGACAGATCTACCCGCCTCCCCAAGAAGTCATGAATAACCTCCTACTCCTTAACTAAAATCTGCTCCTTTTCCCCCTTACTCTTAAAAAGGACTTTTGTCTCTTGTTTGGGGAAAAGCAGATTTGAGAGTTATTTCTCTCAGTGTCTCCTTTATTCTCTGGCCAGAGAATAAACATTTTTTCACTGCATAATTGGCTACCAATTATTTTGTATTTTTTCCCATAATTCTGAGAAGAAAGAACCCAGGTTGGGTCAGAAATTGGTCAGGAACTCTTCAGCTTTTGCTATAACTGGCAATTCCTGCCTGAGCTCCTATAAAATGTTTTGATTTTTGCATCTATCAGGTTATAAACTGCAATCTGCATCCTTGATCCCACACACATAGATGGGCATGACTGGAGGACACCATTATCTCCAACCTTATGAGTCAGTTCAAATTTTTGAGGGATAGAATAGAAGAGGTGTGTTATAGTTGGATTGTTTTCCCTTCAAAATTCATTGGTTTCAACCTAATCCTAAATGTGATAGTTTGGACAATAGGTCCTTTAAGAGGTAATTAAGTCACAAGAGTAAAACTCTCACGAATGAATTAATACTGTTATAAAAAGTATTTGCAGCCAGGAATGATCGCACACACCTGTAATCCCAGCAGCTTGGGAGGCTGAAGCAAAAGGATCTCAAGTTCAAAGCCAGCCTCAGCAATGGCAAGGTGCTAAGCAACTCAGTGAGACCCTGTCTCTAAATAAAAAATAAAAATGGGGGGCATTGCTCAGTTGTCGGGTAGCCCTGAGTTCAATCCCTGGCACCAATGAAAAAAAAAAAAAGAGTTTGCCAAAGTGGGCTTTCTGTTTGCTTACTCCCTTCTATCATGTGACACAGCAAGAAGTCTTCTGCAAGTACCACACCTTGATCTTGAACTTTTCAGTCTGCAGAACTGGGAGCCAGTACATTTTTCTTTTCATTATAAATTACCCAGTCTTAAGTTTTCATTAAGACATCACAGGTTATACAAAGTGATTTTTCAAAAACAAAAAAGTTTCTCTTTTTTCCAGAAGTTCAGCTCCTTATTTACCCCATTGCCTCAAGAATAAATGGCCTTCACCTTGTGAATGCTGGGATGCCAGTTTTAAATGTCTATTTATCACAAAGATTCTTTCTCTTCAAATCTCAGAAATAACCCACTGAAACCTTTCCCAGACTCATCCCACCTTCCCACCCCTATCTTCTATAAAGTCTTCAATCAGGTAGGGAAGATTCTGTTCTCTAAGCCAGTGCTTGGAAAACTTCAGTGTGTATCCAACTCATCTGGACAATTGGGATGCCACCACCACAGATTCATTACATCTGATTTTGGGCCTAAGAATATGCATTTACATTAGGCTCACAAAGCACTTTTTGAGTATCTGCTTTAAGCCACAGTAAGAACATCTACATTGCCAAGGTTTGAATTTCCATCCCTTCTGTCACTATTTATCTTGCTACAGCACAGGAGCCTTTCCTAGTCTCTCCTCTCCTGGGTGTTAATGATCTGCCTCACAAGGGTTCATCAGCCCCACTTGGATATTACAGCTCTATCTGCCACCAGCGAATGGAGGTCTTATCCAAACCTTGAAAGTTGGGTACTTGTATTGCCTTCTCTCTTCAAGGCCCATAGGGCTTTATCAGTGGTGGTCTCTACTAGTTGTATCCCTAGAAGGGCACATTGCCCTTTAGCGTCAGTTAAACTCAAGAGTGGTGACCTGGCTTAAATTTTTACCTATACCATTATGTCCTGCTTTTCCCCTAACTTTGGCAGAATGACCAGTGGATTTCTATGACTCCTCCCATCAAAATTGACTGGGTAAGTGACTTGATGCAGAGAAGGGAATCCACAGAGTAATCAGAGCTAATCATATCCCTTCATTCTAATTTTGAACAAAGAAACAAAAGAAAGTCCAAGTCTGTGGTACGCACCGGAGCAAATTGGTTATCGAAATGGGTTGAGGTAGCCATGCCAGTCAATGTGCAGGATAATTGATAATGGAAGTAGAGGAAGGTGGTCATAGAGAAGAATCTATCAGATGGTGAGGTTCCTGGCAACTACTCAGAGACCAGACTTCAAGTACTCTTGGCCAGGGAACCTTGTTCCGGACCCAACCAAGTCAACAGCTCTTCCAACTCAATATTTTTTTGGTGATAATACTATAGGAATAGAGTGGGGTAGGGGGAAGGAATAGAGTGGAAATAGTTTGTCTGTTAATAAGTATTGAAATATAATATTCTATTGAGTGTAGAACAATGCTCTGTGGTAGAAAGCAAAGAATTGTATAAGATGGAGAAATGTCATGGTTTTCTATAGAATCATAGATCATGGATGAGGGTATAGAGATGATGCACATTTTGTGAACCAGAGTTTTTGAACACAAACCAACCTAATTAATCTATTATCTCATTAAATTGAATTTCTTTTCTTTTTTTTTTTTCGTATTTTAAGCTACCACAACATTTACTATTATATACAATCATCCCTTTGATATCTGTGGGGGAGTGGTCTCCAAAGCCCCCACAAATGCCAAAATCTGCACTGTACTCAAATCTCATATAAAATAGCACAGTATCTGCATGCAATCTACATACATTCTCCCATACTTTTAATTATCTCTAGGTTAATTTTAATATCTAATAAAATAAAAGCATTATATATGTGTCAGCACAGATGAATATTTTTCCGAATATTTTTGATTGGCAGTTGATTGAATCTCAGGCACAGAAGGCCTATGAATAGCTTTGATATGATCTTCACAAAAATGACTATAACTCAACTTATATGTGTGTATGTTTGTCTAAAAGTCAGTTTTAACTTATTTTTCTATTTTGTCAAATTCCTACCATGTGCTAGTTTCTATATTCTGTGCTAAAGCATATGGAAATTAATTTCCATTTTGTGAATTCAATTATTTGTCACTGTAAATAAGAATAGGAAGGATGCACTGAGCTGCCATCAGAAGTGTCATCTCAAAGAGTTACAAGATGCAAATTTGATGTGTCTTTTCCCCTGATCTAAGTTTTGGTTCTACTTCCTTATTGTCCTCAGTTGCCTAATTATTCAAATTTTATGACAGCTATTTGAGAGTGGATGCAGAGAAAAGTAAAGCAAATGAAAAAGGTGAGCACCATGACCACATATGGTTTTTCTATAACAATTTAGGGTATTCACAAACCACGGCATTTAGCGTATTCAAAAAAATCAGGCAATGGCACAGTGATGTTTATAAATAGCCATTGCAGGCCATCTTTTAGAATTTAGGTCAAGTAGCCCAGATAATTTTCTTTTCTTTTCTTTCTTTTTTTTTAAACCACAAACATGAAGGGAAATGCATGGTGGGTTTTTTTATATTATTATTATTATTATTATTTTAAAGAAATAAGTTCCATAAATCCTTAAGGAAACAAGGTCTAAGGGAATTAAGTACTTAAAGCATCACTAAGGAGTGATCAGGAAGAAATGTCATCCCACTCTGCTCATTGTATATTGTACTAATATTCTGGATTCAGAAAGGGGCTTTTTATGTGAATTAGGCTATAAAAAGACCCTCTTTATAGTCCGAGAAAATGGAGAATTAATGCAATTGCTTTTATCTTTTATTTTAAGAGTCACAAAGTCAAATGCCTATGGGGGCCAGGCAGGTAATATAAAAATGTGGCAAGGTTCTTGTAGGACTCTGGCACACTGGGGAGCATATGTCCTGGTTAAGGGTTCAAGGCTCCCAGAGTGTCCTATTTTTCAATAAAAGATATGGCTATTAATGTGCAATCTCTTAATTTTATGTGTTGCAAACTATTTTTAAAAATGCTTTCAATCTTCTGTAGGACAAACAACAGTATTCTGCAGATCAGTTCAAATATATGTCATAGCCCCCTGACCATCCAGTTGTAACATTTGA
The DNA here is from genome assembly GCF_001458135.2 of Marmota marmota marmota. NCBI lineage: Eukaryota > Metazoa > Chordata > Mammalia > Rodentia > Sciuridae > Marmota > Marmota marmota. The sequence goes on from NW_025999960.1 coordinate 12,021,157, forward strand.
TCTAGTTAATTGCATCAATTTGCTGATTTTTCTGACCACACTTTTAGTAAACCTTAAACCTCAAGGGAAAATATGCCCTAGAGAGGGAAAAGTGAAGAAGTAGGAAATGGAAAGCTACACTATTTTTAAAAAGATTTTTAAAAAATACTCTCTGCTTTCAGAAATGATATAAAGCAAAGAGCTTTATGTTAGGATAGCAGATCCTGCTTGACAGGAAATTGTTCGCTCTGTTCTGTGGCACTTTAGTTCCATTAAGTTACTCATTTGACATCCTCCATCTTCTCTGAGTTTGAAATCTGGGTGCTCTTCATAGAGTACACAGAACTCCAGACCAATTTTAATGAAGCCAGTATGTAGATGATTGTTTTTAAATAATTCTTTCCTAATAATAAACATCTGGAGGTTAATATTGTGTCATCTCTCTTTATAATTAAATTTTTATAAACAGTGATTAAAAGAAAAGCATGTCAAAATTTCCCATGTTATACACAATCTAAAATGATCTTCATACAGAGCACCTTTGTTCATCTTCCCTGAAGAGTCAGTCATAAAACATGCTATCAGCCATGCAGAGTAATTTTCAGATGATCCTCATGAGAAAGAGAAAAACTTCCATCTATTTATGCTTTTTCAAAATCTATTTTCTTCATGTTTCAAATCATGTCAGATGTCTTATTTCCATGACACACAATACCCAGTAGAGACGGTTGGGTATGGCTCCCATCACTTCTAATAACACATCACTCAGCGCCATTATATATCAACTTTGAGCATTAAAAAAAAAAAAGAAGGAGCAGGCTCAGGAAAACCATTTCTATTTTTCCAACTCAATCTTTAAGTTAAAAACATTGTCTATATCCTAAACCAAGAATGGCATTCATTCACACACTCAGCACATATTTATTAAAGACAAATATCACAAGCTTCGATAAGTACACTGAAAGTGCATCATGAAATGCTATGAGAGCCTAAAACAAGGTCTAAGGACATGACCTTTTGGGGGGAAGAAGAGTGAGAATGCCCTGAGGAAGTGGTGCTTAAACAAACAGTTCCAGAGTGGTTGCTGGCATCATAGGGATGAGGAAGTGGGATGGGCATTTCACTCATAAGTACACATGTAAAGGAACCAGGAAGGGAATGCTGCACACCTAAAGAACTGAAAGTAAGCTGGCATGGCCAGAATTCATAAATGGAAGAGGATACAAGATAGGGCCCAATAGTTAGGGGAACCAAGTCTTTGAGGGCCTTCTTGCAAGAGCAATAGGAAGTTACTGATGGACAAGGAACCGAGGAGTAATGTTTTCAGATTTGTGTTTTGTATTGCTTTAATCACTATGGTGGGGGACAGTAGATTCAAGGAGACTGGTTAAAAGGTGCAATATGTCTTAACATTTGGGACCTTGTTGATCACCAAAGGAAGTCCATAACCCCAACTACTTCCTTTATCTAGATCTTACTCTTTTTTTTTAATTGACAATTTTTAAGTAGATCTTAATCTTTGGGCCACTATTCACTCACCCATAGCCAGGTACCAGAAAACTAGGGACAGCACCAATACTCCAGAGCCTGCCATTATCCAAACTATTCAGTTCTTACCCTGCCTTGCCCATTCCTTCCCAAAGAAACCACAATAAAGGGCTGGGGTTGTGGCTCAGTGGTAGAGCACTTGCCTAGCATACATGAGGCACTGGGTTTGATCCCCAGCACCACATAAAAATAAATAAATAAAATAAAGATAGTGTCCATCTACAATACACACACACACACACACACACACACACACACACACACACATATATATATATATATATATATATATATACACACACATATTTNAAAGTCTCCTGCCCACATTGTCTTCTGCATAGCATGCCACACCTCCAGCTTCTAGGGGTTTGTGAGCATAAGCATCTTCCTTCACAACAGTCATTTCTGTGTCCATATATCTTTATCATACCTGATTACATTCTAGAACACAAGACCACTGTGGTAAACCAGGTAACTTCCGATGGTGGCTTAGACTAGGGATGGTCACAGTGCAGAGGAATAAAAGCAGACAGTTGTGTAAGAGGTAAGATGACCAGATAAGGGGATGGGGAAGAGGGAGGTATCTAGGAGGTTTCCTGGGTTTAGACTTATTCAACAAATTGGATGATGGAGCCACATACAAAGACAGGAAATACAGAAGGAGGACCAAGTTCAAGAATAATGAGCAAAATGTGCTTACAAGACAACCAAATGTAAATGTTGCTTAGACAGCTGGATTTAGGATCATACTCAGAGGAAGGAATTCCACCACCCTTGCTCAACTACTCAAAGATAAGGACTCCAAGGCAATGCTATTTATAGACTGTGATTATCTCCCCTAATACATCACATTTCTGGTTGATGTAAATGACACTTTAAAATGAGGAACATTACTATATTTATATCTTACTGGTCGCAAAAAAAATTAACTTTCATATCCTGCAGATGCTATTTAATACACATCTGTCTGCCTGCTGTCCACGTCAAACTAAAATCCATTTTGATAGTGAAATGTTCTCTGAATTTGAGCCAAATTGCCTTAAAGTACCCTTCATTCTATGAACCATAAGGATTGTACTTCCTTTAATATGACAAGAAATCACGTTGTCAGGTTCTCCTGATTCACCCTAATAATCACACTTGCTTGAATCACATTGCAATATAAGGGTTGCTCTTGGATTGATCTTTAAATTTATAGGATGAAGAATATAACCATTATGGGAAAAATTCCAACTTTGCTATTATTCTTCTAATTTGCCAGTCCCCCCCCCCAATATTTTCAGGATATAAATAGGGAGGCCAACAGAGTGACATAGGTATGGCACCCTCCTCTTGCAACTCAAACTACAGAGGTGCTAAAATAATGACTCTGCTACTATTATTATCACCAAGCAGTTTGAGAGTTGTTCCCTCGCTATTTTATTTTTGTTTTGTTTTTAAAAGCCTTAACAAAAGTAACCTCTAAAGTCATTGATATATAGTTCAGTTTTGCCTAAGGGGTTTTCAGGGAAAGAAAAAGTCTATATATTTTCAGAAGGAGGCAAGACTATTTCATGGTAGCGAGTCATACTTAGGCTTCAGATCTTGGATTGTGTGAGAAGTCCAAGCTGCCTCCAAGCAGCAGCTGTGACTTGGGAAATATAGCTTCCAAATATAGCAAGATAAGTAAGGAAGTAACCCAGTGTTTATAGTTTCCTAATGGGATACAAGCAGACAGATGCAAGTGGCAGTCATATCCATGACGCATTACGGACCTCAGTGAGATCTCCTGTTAGCTCTGAGGAAGGTTGCATAGTCACAACAAGCCTGGCATATTGTCCAGAACTGGAGAGAGGAGAAAAGAATTCCAAGGCCATTTTATCTTGTTTTCCCTGACTGTGACAATGAAAGGGAACATCTACAGCATATTGTCATATTGCCTATTAGTGACAATAATAATTAACCTCTTAGAACGCTTACAATGTATTACATACCATAGACTTATATTAGTTCATCTTCATTACAACCCAGTAAGGTAATTAATGTCATTATCCTTATAGAAGAAAAATAAATACTATATATGCTAAGACATAAGGTGAGGGGTATTTCTTTCCCCAAACTATCCATGAGAAAAAAAAAAAGTTACTTCATTGTCAATACCTAGAAAAGTCCTCCAGGGCATTGTTTGAGTTACTAAATTTTGAACATCAGAATAATTTGAGAAAGATACATTTACCTAAAATGACCACAGTTGGTGCTAGTTTTAGATGCGTAAGAAAGTAATCTGGTAAAATTGCTTTTTTAAAGCAGGTGAAGAGATTTAGCACAGATTTACTAATTCCTTCTGGGAGGCAATTGATAACGTGAATGACTCAAACCTTTTAAAATCATCCTAAGAGGTCAATGAACACAATAAATACAATAAAAGAATGCTCACCCAATGAATTTTAAAACCTACCACCTAAAGTTATCAAATGTATACTTATGGAATGGGATAAAAATTCCAATGACAGCATCAAACACAGACTCAAAAAGCATGAATTTGTCGTACAGTTTAAATAGATTTTGAAGTTATACTCTGATATTGTGCAGCAGATCAGCAAGTAGCCCCCACATGATGAAAACACTGATGTGGAAGTTTCTTGGGAAGAGTATGAATTAAAGTATTTCATGAAGTGTCCAACCAGTGTCCAACTTCTAAATTAATATCTATTTACATGCAGTAGAATTTTAGAATGCATGAGTAATTAAATGCATAAATATTACTAATTATATCTTTTTGGTTTCTTCCAGATCCAATGGAGTGTTCTAAAGTAGAGAATGAGCTCCCAAGGAGGCAGGCAAGTTGAACTAGAGCATAGGAATGAACCTCCAGAAGTTTAGCACATAGATCCAACTGTGTTCTTCTTAACTGCGTAGAATTCCTCCAACCTGAAAGGCACAGGGATAGGCCTGAGCAGGACACATACTTAAGTATCCATGTCCCCATTGTCCACTCAGCACTCTAACTTAGAAACATCAAATACTTGGTAAAAACAAATAGAATGGTAATCGTATACTTGATGCCAGGCACCATTCAGGTGCACTTTAATTTTTAATATCCTTTAATTTTCAAAATAGCCCTATGATGGATATGTAAGTGATCATAATTGTCATTCCCATTTTGTAAGTAGAGACACTGAGGTTTAGGAACTTATCAAAGGCTGCACATAAACAACCAGGTCGAGGTTCAAAAGCCCTGGGATCTTGTGTCCTGGCATTTACTCTTTGCCAAGAGGCTATACTGCCCCTCTTTGTTCCCCTCCTGTCTGCTCCTCCCTGCCCATAGCTACTGTCCCCACAATCTGCAGAGAAGAGCCCACCTTTATGAAATGTAGCTAATATATGAGTCAAATACCAAATAGAAAAAAGAATAATTAGAGTATTAATTTATTTATCTTTTTGCAAATGTAAATTTTCCTTCAACATCTGCTGCCAGCAACAGATCCTTTCCATAGTCACAAATATTTCCTATAACTTTAGGAGCATCACAGCCTAACCAGAGATCCCAGTACTTAAACCATTGGATCACACAGATATGAACACAACCAAAGTCTGGTCCCAATTAAGAACTAGAGTTTGAGCAACTGTGGCCACAAAAATTGATCATTTTATCTGAAGAGAAAAAAAGTGATCAGCCTCATGCAGACCAGCACAGAATGCGGAACAAATCCCTGAATGAGGCAGAACCAGCACAATGCAGAAGGAAGAAGATCTGAACAGCACTGAGACCAACACACCTGTAGTATTTCTGGCCCACACTAGGGTTATAAGTGTAGATCATTTATGATGTGCTGTCAGTGAAACAAGATAGCCAAAAAGCACTGACTCCTTCCTCCGTCCCCAACTCTGGATATGCCATAAAAACAAGACACAGTTCATGGCCCCAGGATAGTAAGAAATTTGGGGGGTAAAGACCTGGTTGAGTCGCAATTTAGGGAGTCTTTCATAAGGGAGAGAGTGGACATGGAGGTAGTTTGGAAGCAGCATTTCTTGGGTCTGTTTTCTATGTCCCATATTTCTCTAGGCCTATCTTAATGACCATGGTAGGAGAGACAAACAGCAGAACCCTCTAAGTTTAGCCAGAGGGTAGTGTAAAGTTACGGTATTTGATCCTGGTTGGGGTGGGGAGTATGTATGAACAGGTACAGGTGGCCTAGGTGGCCCTAAGAACATTTTTCTCCCTCTAGTCCACTATAGGTTAGCTAATTATAATAAAGGGAGGTGGCCTTAGGAAGAGAGCCTTGGCAGGATTTCACTGAGAGATTCCCTGAGGCCTGGAGCCCAGTGTGTGTGTGTGTATGCATGTGTGCACAAGTGCACATAGATGTGCATCTGTGTGGGATGAGATAAATTGGAATGACTGCAATATCAGAGGGTCTGAACCCAATTCATGTTCTTTTACTATTTAGAGGGACACAGTTGAGGCCTATGCTTTCTGTCTGTTCCCCACAGATAAGCATTACCAGCCAAGGTATCTGGTATACCACAGTGAATATAAATTCCTAGGAAGAAAAAATAATACATCTGAGGAGCACAAGACTATTAAAAAAAAAGTATATATATATATATATATATATATATATATACACACACACACACAGAGAATTAATTGGTCAGATAGAATAAGAATTTAAAACATGCAAAAAAGTTCTCAATGAGATAAGGGAAAAATCATAATTATGAAGCAGGAAAAGTAATTTGAAGGAAAACCAGTTGAAGACACTGAATATTAAAAAAAGTCATTGTTGGAAATAAAGAACTCAATAAACTGAACAGCAAAATAAATAGAATCAAAGAACAAATTGGAGAACTGAAAAGTCAGGTTAAGGAACACTATGGAAAAATATCAGAAAAATCTAAAGAGAGAAAGCATCAAAGATAAATTTAAAAGCTATGGAGGAAAGCAGCAAAAATATCAATTATAACAGAAGCCTCAGAAGGAGGTAAAAGTAGGTTGGGATAGGGAGAGCAGAACAGAAAATATTTGAAGAAGTAATGATCAAAATAAAAGAAAGTTAATAATAAGACCTCAAATTTAAAGGACTCATAGAAACTAGAACTTATATAGAACACAAGAAAAAATGATAACTAAAATTTTATGATGAAATTTGAGAACACCAAAAACAAAAAAGGAAATTCCAAAGGTTTGCCAGTGAGAAAATCAGGTTGATATCAGACTTCTCAAAAACAACAGCAGCCAATGCAAGAGAATAATGATAATTTCAATTTTTAATGGAAAAAAATATTGCTAATAGAGTTTTATATCCGGCTAAAATATTGTTTTAATGTGATAAATGTGATAAAGATATTCTCAAAGGTAATCAAAAAGGTAATCAAAGGTAATCAAAAAGGTAAACATGTGAAGACCTAATTTAAAAGCACTCTCAGGGGAAATAGTCCATTGAAAAGATAAATAAATCCAGGAAAAAGCACCAGAATATGGGAAGAAATCTTATTGATAACTTAGTAAACATTATTATTTGTCAAATTTATGGGCCCCAAAATGTGATGAATGAAAACCAAAGCAACCTATGGTGGTATATGGTTAGTTTTATATGTGAACTTGGCTAAACCACAATAGCCAGATTTTTGGTCTATACATCCAAATGTGTCTGAGAAAAAGTGTTTTCTGGATGAGATTAACATTCAAAATGTGGGTTGGCCTCATCCAGTCAGTTGAAGGTCTTAAGAAGAAGACTTATCTCCTCCAAGGAAAAGAGAATTCTACTACCAAAATGCCTCCAGACTGCAACATCAACACTTCCTTGGGTCTACAAACACATATGCTAACTGAAGATTTTGTCCTTCTAGTCTCAACAATTGTGTGAGTCAATCCCTTTCCTTATAATCAACCTCTCTCTTATACATATATAATGTATATTATATCTAATTCTCAACAATATATAATGTATAATATATATAATATCCTATCCTAATCCTATTCATATATAGATACAGACATATACTACTTGTTCCCTTTATTAACATGTCTACCTATTTTTATTTTTTTAATCCCTTCCTAAAAAAATTTTAGTGAAAATTTTATAATCTATGTCATATATTAATATTATATATGCTGCATAATATAAAAGTAAGTATATGTATGTATATGCTTTGTTTAAAAAAAAAAACGAATATAGACTATGGTCAAAAAAGTTTAAGATCACTAAGTCCAAATAATGACTAAGCAAAATATTCATAAGTCCATATGAAAACTATAATGTATAAGAAAATGGACAGATTGGAGGTCAAACAGAAAAGTGGAGGCCAGCAGAAATGAAAGCAAGCTAAAATACCTACCTTTTTGGGGGAAAGACACAAACACTGAGCTTAAGACATTGATAGGTGAAATATAATTCAATCTATGCATAAGTCTTAAGATTTCAATCACTTTCTTCATTTTGCTTCATAAAGTAAAAACTTCTTTAGTTATTAATAAAGAAATATATGTGTAGATGCCTGCAAATGATTTTTAGTGTTGAATAGAAACCACTGAAATAGGTGCAAAATGGAGTTGATAAAACATTGGAGCGAAGGAAGAAAATATGTGAACTTTGATTTTTTGTTTATTTTTATCTCATATATATTATTTTCTCCCTGTGTGTTTATAATATAAAATAGTAAAATAGGCAACTTACTAATAAACAAATATGTGAAATCTGGAGTTATTGTGCATCTTGTGGAAAATCCTGCTCTGAAGAATAATGCCTATGCAGAGGTCATTCCTGTTGGAGTGCCTACTCATAACACTTGCTTTCCCTGGAAATATCTAGACATCTATCATATCATTGTGGCTCAGAAGCTATCCTCTGTAATAACCTTTTCCAAGGAGCTTGGCCAGTGGGGTACCTTCAAACCCTTCCCACTCACAGGGACAAGCTCCACAGCACATCGTCCCTTAGTTACTGGTGATTCAGCCAGAACTAGATTGAATTTGGAACCAGAGTTACATTAACTGGATTTACTCTCTTGAGAAATTCAGATTCAGAGATGCTAACTAAACTGTTCATCAAGACATGCAAAGGTACCTGGGAACTCAGAGGTGGGCATCATTTCCTGGAAGTGAAGGAAGGCATTTCATCCTTGCTTAGCTCTGGTAATTGAGACATTAGGTTGCCATGCTTGAGTTAGTCTGTTAAGAACTGTAGTGCTAGTAATATTTTTTCCAATATTTAATTTTGAAAAATTTCAAACATGAAAAGTTCAAAGAACAGTACAAGGGACACCTATGCACCCTTCCCTAAAAGAATATTTTGCCACACTGCCTTACTTAACCTATCTCTCTTTTTACACACACACACACACACACACACACTGGGGTGGGGAACTGTAATATTTGAAATGAAATTGCAGACTTTATGGCATAATGTCACATTATCCCTAAATACTTTGATGTGTATATCCTATGATATTCTCCTTCATGACTTCATAATATTATCACAACCAAGAAAGCTAATAGAGTTTTCATCTTCAAATTTTCCTATTTGATGCCAAAATGTCTTTTATAATCATTTTTAAAATTCCTGATCCAGAATCTAATCCAATCATGTCTTTAGCGTGCATTTGGTTTTTTCTTTAGTTTAACACAGAGTTGGCTTCTTGCCTGTTACTTTTTGTTTTTCATGACACTGTCTTTTTAAAGAGCCCAGGCTAGTTGTTGTTGTATAGAGTGTCTTTTCTACATTTCAAATCCATCTGGTTTCTTCCTCATCACAGATAACACCATGTAAGCCCCACTGCATCCCATAAAGTTAGCTTGTCTTATTATTAGAGATGCTATATTTGCTCCACTGAAAAGGCTACTTTTCTCTTTACAACTGACAACCTGTGGGGTGATACTTTGAAACTGTGAATATCCAATTCTCTAATAAGCTTTTACTCAGTGTCTTTAGAGTTCATTTCTAATACTTGCCTTAGTCAGTTATTAAATTGGGGGCTACAAAATGGAATTTCAAGATCCATAATTCTCTCTATATACTGGTTGGCATTCTTTAAAGAATGGCTTTCTTTTTCTTCTACCACACCCTCTTTATAACTCATGGTTTGGTGGTTGTTGTCATTTTAATATATGATGTCACAACTCATTGCCAAGATTATTCCTTTTGATGTTCAAAATGTTCCAAATTTGGTTTCTATAATTGAGTCTCAAAGACTCTTGATATTATGCCAAGGGAGAAGTCAAAATTCAGGGGGCAGAATCCAGGCTTTGGTGTCAAACAGCTCTTCAGGGAGCTACCAGTTCTATTAAGAGAGCAATAAGTTATTTAAATCTATGGAGAATCAATTTCTTCACCTGCAAAAGAATGCTAAGAATACCTACTTCATGGACAGGGAACTGGTCCTTTGCTCACTGTTGCACCCCTAAAATCTCATTCACTCTAATATCTCAAGGCACTTGAAAAATACCTGCTGACTAGAGAAAGCATCTAGGATAGTACCTGCTACATAATAGTAGCACAGTAAGTGAGTAGTTATTACCGCTGCTATTCATATTTATAGGATACAGTTTTGCCTGTTCTTTAACTATTACTTAGACCTTTTTATTTGTGAACCTTAGTATGGACCATTATGAACTGAAGGGTGATGTTGCATCCAATTCAACTTAGCAATAAAAAATGATTTTTTTTTTTTGGTTAGGATAACAACAAACATTTGTACACTACTTACTATATGACAGGCACTGTTCTAATTTTTTAATTAATTTATTCCTTTCAACAATTCTATGAGGTAAGTGTTCTCTTATTACCCCTATTTTAAGATTAGGAAACTGAGGCCTAGAAAGGATAAGTTTCTTGTCACGTAGCCAGGACTCATACTCTGGCAATCTGCTTTCAGAAGTGTCCTTCTGCCCACTATGCTGTGCTGAGGAAAGGAATGCTTTTACAAATGTGGTCAATAAAAGCAAAAGTTGTTCTTTATGCAGAAGAGTGTGAAGTGGAACATGTGACATTTATTGGAAAAAGGACATGCACAGAGTTGACAATGAAGATGTCAAGTTCTCGTCCTAAACATTATAATTTGTTTAAAAAGATCACATTTGGAAGATGTGGAGACCACTGCAAATGAAGCTCTCATTTCCAGAGCTTAAAGGAACTAAAGTAATTTAAGCCTTGGAAAATTAGAAGTAGATGCCAGCTCTTATCTTCATCTGGTGCTTTATAGCAGCCTTCAGTGATATATTCGGCTATGTCTGAATAACCCACCAGATGGTCCAGCTGTGAGAATGTTATTGTTTTCCACCAATTCATATTATTCCCATGGCTTCACAAGTTCTAGTTCTTGAACCTTCAAAAGATACCACAGCATTTTCTTTAAGCTATGCAAAAAATAATAGGTTTCCCAAATCTATCACAAAAGTTTCATCAGATCTGCAGGTGAATTCACAGGCAATGTCAATGCTTTTTATAATCTCCTGATAAAGACTTCATATCTGGTTTATGGAACATTTTCCTTATAGAGGAACTAAAGGTTTGATGGAGAGACTTCATATGAGCAGGCTTGGGCTGTTGCCACAACTGTCAATTAGTTAATGCACTCTGTAAAAAGGACGGTCCCTGTCTCTCAAAGACTATTTTGTTGTTTCTCTTTACACTCTCACCCTCTTTGGTGTTTGCAGAATTGCTTGACTGATGTTATTTGAGTGAGCATACGGGTCATTCACAGGCACTATATGTTCCCAACTATCTGTATCCTACAAGAAAGATAAGCAATAAGAACTCACACAGTGTGAATTAGAGCCTAATAATTAGTACCTCCTGCATTAGGGGATGCAAAGCTGCGGACTATGCAGCCATTCAAACAGTTAAGCATGAATTACCACACTCTTAATTCAGAGCCTGAAGCCTCTTCTATACATGGAAGCAGATGTCTCTTTTACTAGAAGAGGGAAACTAGTAGTAATCTGAAGGGAGAAAAAAATGTGTGTATGTGTATGTGTGTGTGTGTGTGTGTTTTAAAGCTAGAATGACCTCATTACTGTTATTACACCCAGAATTGAGGCATATAATCCTCATTTAAATTCCCCTGAAGTAGCCCTTGCATTGATTCCTGCCTTCATCAGCCTCCCGTGGGTACCTCCAGGGCCAGCAATGTATCTTTGCATCTTTGCAGCTTGCATAATTTACCCTGGTGCTAGTGCAAGGAAGTCCTTCTAACAATAAAAACCACAACAAAAACAACACCTCACCCCCACCAGTACTCTAATGGCGGATACATTCAAGTGTGTTTTCTGTGTGAGTGTATGTGCGTGTGTGTATGTGTTTCCAAGGAAAGCAGGCACTCTGGAAACTTCTTACCGTGGCCTGCTAGGTCCTCACCGTCTGGGCCCCACTTGTATTTCAGATTTGATCAGCCTGCACTCACCTCCTCTCTCATGTTGCTCCAGTCACACTTGCCACATTACTCTTCCTCACACTAGCTAGGTACATACACATGCCAGGGTATTTATCATTTCTTCTGCCTGGAAGACTCTTCCATCAGATGTCCATGTGGTTGGCTACCTCACCTCATTTAATAGCCTTGAGTCTCTGTACAAATGTCAATTCTTTGCTGATGAAAGAAATAAAAAGGAAAGACGTGAAATGAAGAATAAAATAAGGACGGAAACACTCTGTGGAAAGTCTTTTCTAAACTATAACTCTTTTTTTAAGAGAGAGAGAGAGAGAATTTTTTATTTTTTATTTTTTAGTTTTCGGTGGACACAACATCTTTATTTTATTTTTATGTGGTGCTGAGGATCGAACCCAGCAGTCTGCACATGCCAGGCGAGTGTGCTATCGCTTGAGCCACATCCCCAGCCCTCCTTCAGTCTCTAAACTATAACTCTTAATAGCATCCCATGATATCTCATTTTTTTGTTTGTTTCTTTACCTGATGTTACTTTTTGTCTGGGCATTTACTACTACCTAGTTTTAAGTTACGTATTTAGCTCTTTAGGGCTGTTCCTTTCACTACATTTGTAAGCACCATGAATCCAGTTCTGTTACTGTTTGTTCAACCCTTCTCAGCCTCGAGTCCTCAGCCCTTAGAAAAATGCCTGACACATAGGAAGCCCCAAGACTTCCTGATGCTTCCAGCAACCAATGAACTGGATGAACTATTATCTCCTCCACTTTTCTTTTTTCCTTTGAAAGAAACAGAAACACAAATTTTTCAATGCAGCCCTTCAAATACTTTCCTCATTTGTGCTCCCTTTTCCTCTTGAAATTATTAGCTAGATTGGGATATAGTGGTAGGAGCACTACCCAGGATTTGACCAGAAACAGACTACATCTTCTGTGCCCATTTCCACTAAAGACACCATAGATGAGACTGGAAACTAAGTGTTCTCTGACCAGGGCCCTTCTAAAATGTGAATATTAAAACATTTAAAAAAGCTGTCATTTCAAATCTTCTACAGGTTCTCTGTGGGCATTAAAAATGAAATACACTAAATAGTAAAAAGTAGTTAGTAAATGGACAGATAGTGAATGGATGAATGGATGGATAGATGGAAGAATAGAAAGATGGATGAACTATCTCAAGTCCCTTCTCCCACAAGTGCTGATTAGTTCTAGAAATTGGAGAGAAGTCCAGGAAAGGAAAAGGGGACTACAATTACTGAGCTCTAGCCACTTATTGAAACTGCCAGGTAGTTTCAAATAATAAAGCATAATTTTTAAGTCTCATTCTAATAGGAAGTATCTAATATTTTAGCTCTCATGGTATTCAAGCTACTGAATATGTCCCTGATCTCTTACCAAATTCTTTCTCATGGGCCACATATTTACTCTTTGAGAATTAGTCTAAGCCTAGGGAGAAGGTGACCCATGAAGGCAACAGGGATAAGAGGTTCCAAGTATTCAGGGAACCAGATGAAGGGCATGGAGTGAGGTGCCCTGATAGGGAAAGGATGGAGAGCAGCACTCAGGAAGATTCACATTGAAAACTAGAATCTAATTTTTCATTAGATTTCCATTGTGGATCACCAGGGAGGCTTTGTTCATTGTAGTTGCTGGGGGACCCCAGGAAAATGGAGGCTCTATCTTGACACTGGCTTTCACTGCAACAGGAGAAAGAGAATCTGGTAAATAAAGCTCTGACTCTAAAATCTTCCTTCTGCATGTTACTTCCATGCATGTAACTCACTGAAGCAAGTCATACAGCTATGCCTAAATATAAGGGAGCAGGAAAGTGCCTGAAAGGAGAAGATAAGTAGAATCTCTGTAGATAAATCCTAGGACTGGGGCTGGAGTTATAGCTCAGTGGTAGAATGCTTGCTTTGCACGTGCAAGGCCCTGGGTTCGACCTTGAGCACCACATAAAAATAAATAAACAAACAAACAAATAAATAAATAAATGTTAATAAATAAATAAAATAAAAGTTAATAAATAAATAAATCTTAGGACTGCCATGGAGTGGGTGGGTTACATCCATGGAGAGACATGAGTATAATAAATAGCTAGTGTTGGAGATAGTGGGATGAATCTGTAAGGCAACTATAGTGGAAATCAATAAACATTTACAAGTTAAAAAAAACTCACTAATTGGTATTTGATTATGAATGACAACTTATTGGTGAGTTTGTTCTGGAATAAGGTTGTTGAGACTAAGGAAACTAAGTTTCTCAGTATAATAACTAATAAGAATTTTCTGTTTGCATCCAAATCCCAAGAAAGGACCTTCTAGTCTTGAAGAAGAAGGAAGGTTGGGAAAGAACTTTGTTGGTAGAAGGTGAACATAATAAACAAAATGGTGACAGCTAAAGAGGGAAACAGAAAGGAGAACACAAAATGGACATTACTGTCCCTCTTTACCTGTGCAAGTAGGTTCAAAAATAAGTAAAATATTCATGAACTAATTCTACAATGTTAAATATTGTTAAAATCTATTAAGTGAGTTGTTTTAGCCAGAGTTCTAAAAACATCAGAACTGACAGGATATAGAGAAACAGAAATATAAAAAGGGATTTATTAGGGCAATTGTCTTCCTCAATCACGGAAGCCACTAAGTCCCATGACAGGCTCTCTGCAAGGTGGAGAACCAGGGAAGCCAGTATATGGCTCACGTCAAGTCTAAAGCTCTCATAATCAAGTAGGAATGTTAAAACCCTAAACTATAATTGTGCATGTGTCTATTTCTCCTTCTAGTTCTATCATTTTTTAAGCTTTGTTGTTAATATGCCTCCACATTTAGGATTATTTGTTCTTGGTGAACTCACACTTTATCATCAGGTGATATAATTATTCATCCTTGGTAGAAGTCATTGTTCTGAATTTTACTTTTTCTGATATTAATATAACCCCTCCAGCTTTCCTTTGGTTAGTGTTCATATGTTATATCTTTTTCCATTAACTTGTTCTTAGTCTACCTAGGTTATATTATTGAAATATTTCTTTATATACAGGTCAGTCACTTTTCAATTCATTAGTGTAATCTCTGTTTTTTAATTGGCATGTTTGACCATTTATGTTTAATCTAATTATTGATATGACTAGGTTATAGTCTGTCATCTCACAACCTGTTTTCTATTTATCCTATTTTTCTCCCTTTTGTGTATATGTGTGTAATGCCCACTTTTTTCTTCCTTTTTATACCTCCACATTGGATTTTTATTTAAGTTTTTAAGTTATAATCTTATATGTATATGAATATGACATATGTATCCTATATATTCTTATATATAGATGTATGCATACACATATACTTATTTACTTCAATTCTTTGTTTTGATGTGTTTATACGTAGTAGAATGATTATACCAAGCTAATTAACATATCTATCACTTCACATATTTACCATTTTTTGAAGTAAGAATATTCAAAATCTTTTAGCAATTTTGAAATATATAATACATTAATACTGACTGTGGTTGCCTTGATGTACAATGGATCTTGAAAACTTTCACTGCTGTCTCAGTGGAACTTTGTACTCTCTGGTAAACTTCTCCCCATCCTCTACACAACCCCATCCCATCAACCTCTAGCATTCTAGCAACTCTAACCAGCATTCCATTCTCCACTTCTCTAAGTCTGAATTTTTCATAACTAGACTTTTTACACTTCTTGTAAGTATTTTAGTAGTTATCCAAGGGTTTACATCATGTATCTGCAAATAACATGGAACCACTTCATGTTAAGGGTAAGGACCCAGCCTTATAGCCATATACTCTTCATTCTTTCTTCCCTTCTTTTGTGCTATTATTTTCATCTATCTTATGCACTTTTCTTTTCTGTACAGGGGATTGAACCCAGGGGTGCTTTACCACTGAGCCACATCTCCAGGCACATTTTATGCTTATTTTGAGATGACCATGCTAAGTTGCTGAGGCTGGCCTCAAACTTGCAATCCACCTACTTCTGCCTCCTGAGTCACTGGAATTACAAGCATGCACCACTGTGCTTAGCATTTATGTGTTCTTTTAAACCAAAATATATTGCTATTTCTTCTTAGTCACATTTTAAACCAATTAAAAAGAAACAAATGCCTTTCATATGTACTTTCATTTTAACTGGTGTCAGAGATCTTCATTTCTTTGTGTAGATCTAACTTTCTATCAGGTTCCTTCAACCTGAAGAAGTTCCTTTAACACTTCTTGTAGGACAGGTTTGCTGGTAATGAATTCTTTCAGTGTTTGTAAAAAAAAAAAAAAAAAATCTGTCTTAAATTTTGATAGACTTTTTTCACTGAATTTCAAGTCAACTTTTTTCTTTTAGCACTTTAAAGACTTCATTGTCTTTTGACTGGTAAAGCACCCCTGGGTTCAATCCTCTTTACAGAAAACAAAAGTGCTTAAGATAGATGAAAACAATAGCACAGAAGAAGTCTACTGAATTCTGATTTTCATCTATATATAATGTGTTTTCTGGATGTGTTTTAGAACCTGATAGAAAGTTAGATCTATTTTTCTGGATGTGTTTTAGATTTTTTTACACCTTTGGTACTTAATTATTTGAATATGGTAGTTGCAGTGTGCATTTATCCTTCTTGGTGTTCTCTAAGCTTAAACATGTCTTTCACTATTTGAGGAAAATTCTCAGCCCTTACTTCTTCAAATATTTATCCTTCCTCATTTTCTTTTCTCCTTCTGAGATTCCACAAACACCTATGTTAGCGGGTCAGATATTGTCCTACAGACAGCTTTTGCATGCTCCATTCTGTTCTGGTTTTTCTTCCCCCTCCCAACTCTGTTTTCTGTGTGTTTGGTTTACATAATATCTATTGATCTATCTTCAGGTTTCAGGTTCACCAACACTTTCCTCAGATATGTTGAGTCTAATGAGTCTGTCAAAGTCTATTTTTTATCTCTACTACCATCTTTTCCCCCATAGCATTCTTATTTAACTATTCCTTATAGCTTCCATGTCTCTGATGATATTTCCCATCTGATTATGCATATTTTACACATTATCCAAAAGAATCTTGAACACATGAATCCCTATTGTTTTAGATTCCCGGTCCAACAGAAAAGAATTGCCCTCCCTAGAAGATTGGTGCTTCTTGTTACTGTTTTCCAGCATGTTTAGAGGTGGAGTAGGGGTGTGAGGAGGGGTAGAGGGGTTGTTTCTGTCTTCATGCACTTCAGCTTGGGCAGGATCACTGTCCTTGCTCTCAGAGGCGAGGCTCTTTTTTAAAATATTTTTTAGTTGCAGATGGACACAATACCTTTATTTTATTTTTATGTGGTGCTGAGGATCGAACCCAGGGCCTCACTCATGCCAGGTAAGTGCTCTGCCACTGAGCCACAACCCCAGCCCCAGACGTGAGGCTCTTAATGGTTCTCTCTCTCACCCAGTTATAAAGGGGGCATATAAACTTCTAATGTCCTGGGCCCCAATAGTTCCTTGCCCTTCTTCCTGACAGAGGGATGCTATTTGTTTACCTGTCCCTCAGCCACAATGTTTTAGGGGATTTGAGGTTTGTTGCTCTCCCCCAGTGTCTTAAGATTTTCATTTCTCAAAGAGAAGAGGACCAGGAAGACTGTTCTCGCTTCCTTACAGTCACAGTTGCTTTCCTCCTCCAGGTCTGCATCACAGACTCAGGCTTTCTCTAGGCTTCCACCTGCTCCTAGTCTTTCTTGTGAACCTTGGTAAAGATTAAATATATGGGTCCTCCTTGTTTGTGTGGTACTGATATCACACAACAAGGAGGACCCATATATTCTTGAACCAGCCTACACCTAAATTCTACACAAGGCATTACTTTTTTTAAAAAAGAAACTATAAGTAAATAGTAGAAATATCAGTAGAGGAGAGGGAAGGAAACAGGGGGAGGGAGGCGGGAAAGGAAAGGGGAAGTACTGGGGACTGAATTAGAACAAATTATCTTCCATGCTTTTATAATTATGTCAAAATGAATCCTAGTGTTATGCATAGCTAAGGCGAACCAATAAAAAATAAATAAATAAATTCCAGCAATTTGTTAAAATATTTAGTGGAACTCTTTTTAGCTGTGGTGGCCTGATATTTTCCTAAGCCCTGCCAGGGCAGCCCACCCTGCCTCTCCTTCGAGACCACTGCCTTTCCTTAGGCTTCAGGCTAGTTTTTTCCCCTGTCAACTCAATTTTCTGATAGAAAAATATACAATTTTTTTTTCAGTTCTATAAGTTGTTCCTGTTGTTAGGGAGGGAGTAACACTCTCTCCAGTTTTCTACATCCTAATTGAAAGCCAAAAATTCTAATATTCATTTTCAGATTGCTTTCTATTCATGCAATAATTTCCCAATGGGTCCCTATCTTTCAGCAAAAGGCCATTACATTCCATAGCACTGCTTTAGCAAAGGAAGAAAGAGGAACATGCTTGTGATATGGCAGTAGAAAAAGGCCAGTTTCTGGCACATAACCAGAAGGTGATGAAGAATTGTGTTGACCACAGAATTTACAATCAAGAGTGAAAGGCAACCACCAGGAGAATACAAGAACTTCTTCCCTCACTGGGGAGAATCTGACTGGGCAAGATGTTTCCCTTTCCATAGTTATGTGGAAAGCAGAGTTAACTAATTTTATGTAGCTACTAAAGGAAAGAAGCGTCCAGGGCTGCTCAAAGTACTTGGGCTCCCCAAGTTATAGAGATACAACTAAACCATCAACTAAAATAGCTGTGATCTAAGAATAAGACATTAATCTCTTGACACAGAGAAAGTTGAACTAAACTCATGAATTTATTTAGGGTCCCAATTCCCACCACATGACTTAATTGAGTTATCTGAATTGTACTACAATAAGGGAAAAAGGGGCTCAGAACATGTGGATGACTTCATTCTTTAAAATAAACTATGAAATTTGCCTTCCTGTTATCCTATTCATTATTCTGATGAAAGAACCCAAGATTTAATTTTTATCATATTGTTAGGAAGAAAGAGGATTAAATTTTACAGGCCATCTGAGCACCTGAGTGATTTTTTTCCAATCCAGAAAGATCAGATGGTCTGATTTTCTTGCTCAGTGTTTCTGGTAGAAAAGGCAATTTTCAAGACTGAAATAGCAATTTCTTAGCCATCACTGGCGCTCTTAAAATCCATTTTTTAAACTCCCATAGACTTCCATGTGTAAATGAAAGAAGACTTCTGGAAATACACATTTTTCTATTTTGAGAGATAACTCACTCAAGCATAAAGTTAATACAATTTATTACACGAAAAGTAAAGTTGCATTAGAGTGAGCTCATAACAGATGAGTAAACACACTTCACAAGAACGGGGTTGGCATGTCTGCTCTCCTGAGTTTGTTTCCTTTGGCTTCAGTGCTTCCACAAATATCTCATTCTTACATTCACCCTGCTGACATAGGAGAGAACTGTCCTCTTTGGACAGGTGTTTTGAGATACTGTTGGACCCTTGACACTTCAGCACTAACCCTAAATTGCATAACTAGCCTTTGGTAATTCTGAGGGAAATTATGCATTCGATCAGTACTTTAAATAAAAGGATAAAATCAAGTTGAAGGGCTGCTCTAGATCATTGACTAGCTGCGTGACCTCAGACAAGGTAGTTCATTCCTCTGAACTTCAGTTTCTCATCTCAGAATGAAATTTTTAAAATATTGCCAATTTCACAGGAGTCTTGGGGAAACTTGTACCAAAAACACTTAGCAGAGTGCCCAGCACACAGGATACACAGGTTGGAAATGTACCATTATCATCATCATCACCACTACTACTTCAAATACCAGGCCAGTTTACCACCTATCTTTCCACCTCAGTTCATTCATTTGACACATGCCTGAGCCTTAGTTGTATGCCAGGCACTGCTATAGGAATTTGTGTATAGTAATGTAAGAATGTAGGATTTGTCCCTTCTGCTATCTATCAGCAAGACATTTCATCTTCTTGAACCTGGATCTCTTTTCAAATGGGAGTAATCAGGACCACCATCAGGAATGCAAGTAAAACACTTACCAATCCTCAGAGAGAGTCCTCCCTAAATTTTGTACCCTGGTACCTTGCTTGCCTCACCCTTGTCCCAGCCTCTCATAATATTAATGCCTACTTCACTCAATCATGGAGTCAAGGAAGAAGAAAGAGAGTAAGCTGTTCCCCTGGAGCAGGATGTGAGGAAACTTGCTCAATGAGCAGATATTATGCTGAGCCTTAAAGGATGACAAGACCTTTACTAGGCAAGCATTGGGTTGTTCCCTGAAGGTATATCAAACAACGAATGACAGGTTATGCTCAGAAATGACAGCATGAAGCTTTGAAGGAAATGACAACAAAAGCTAAGAGCTCTTATTTATTCGTCACATATTACATGTGGCACATGGCTAGATATTTTGCAAATATTTTCTTTAATTTCTGCAATAATCTAAAAGGTTGCTATCACTTATCCCCATTTTGCAGCATAGAATTAAGGCAATAAAACCTTATCCAATGTTTTAGTTTTCTATAGCTGCTATAACAGATTGCAAAAATCCAGGGGCTTAAAACAACACAACTTATTGCCTTACAGTTCTAGAGGCCAGAAGTCTACCCCAGATCTTACCTAGCTAAAATCACATTGCAGGGAGAATTTGTTGTCTTACTTATTCCAGCCCCTAAGCTTATGGCCATGGCACTCCATCTCCAAAGTCAACTGGTCGAGTCCTTGCATCACTGACCTTCGGTTGCAGTCATGTTCTCTTCTGACTCTGACTCTTCTAATTTTAAGAATCCCTGTGGTTATATTGGGCCCACCCAGAGTTAACCTTATTTAAGGACAGTTGATTAGCAAACCTAATTCTGTCTATAACTTTGATTTCCCTTTGCCATGCAACCCGGCAGATTCACAGGTTCAAAGGATCAGGACATGGACATTTTAAGGAGGGCAGGGCATTATTCTGCCAAACTCACCTGGTTTGCTGATGACAGAACTATTAGGCTAGATTAAATTTGGGTTTTATCTCAGGGTGGTAGGGAAGCACTGAAGGTTTCAAAGTACTGTAGTGATATTAACATGTCTGTATTTCACATAAATAATCCTTGAACCAGAATATATCACAAAACTAAAGGAGAACACAAAATATTGGCCTTAGAGAATTCAATATGAATTAATAAAGCAGCAGGTGTAGAAATTGAGAAAAGGGAGTGGGTTGAAGGATATTCAGAGATGGAATCCTTGGGGCCTAGTGAGCTTTGGATTTGGAGAGGGTAGAAGATGAAAGATTTTAAGATGAATTCTAGATGTTCTAGGTTGGGGACTGGGAGGATGCCGGTTTGACTTTACATTGCAATGTGTCTGCAACTGCTTTGCAGTTCATTTATTCATTTCAACCAAACACTTGTTCAGTTCCTACTATATGCCTGATTATTGTAGTACCACATGATTTGGAAAAACATCAATGAAACCAAACCACCAAAATTTCTGCCCCCCAAAGAACTCACCTTCTAATCGAGAGAGACATACATAATGAACATAATAAATAAGTAAATTTGGGGCTGGGATTGTGGCTCAGAGGTAGAGTGCTCGCCTAGCATGCATGAGGCGCTGGGTTCAATCCTCAGCACCACGTAAAAATAAAATAAAGATATGTGTCCACCTATAACTAAAAAATAAATATTAAAATAAACAAACTACAGAGCCTGTTAGAAGGTAGTACATTGAAAAAAAGGGAAAAGCAGGTTAATTTTTATCAGGACACAAGGTGAGAGAATGGGATGCCACTGTTCCAGGTAGTTCAAGAAAACCTCAGTTAAAAGTGACCTTGGAGCAAAAAGCTTGAAGGAGAGAAGGAATTAGCTCCATGGGCATCTGGGGAGGTACATTCCTGCCAGAGGGAACAGCTACTATTCCCAGCCAAACAGTGGGAGCATGCCTGGTTTAAGGAAAAGCAAGAAGAATCATGTATCCAGAGCAGAATGAGCAAGGGGGACAAGTTGCAGGTGATTCTTCTACCCGAGTGGGAGGAGTTGACTTGATAGGTGATTGGGTTCTTACAAAAAGGGAAGAGCAAGATAGGAAAAGAGCAGCATAACCCATGTGCCTAGACACAGAAGGGAAGGGCTCCTTCTGCATCTGATCCCTCACTCTGCTTAGAACCTTTTTCACCCATAGCTTCTCTTGACACATGATGGAACCCAGTAAGAGTGCATGTTTGTTGAGCTCTAACCATATGACAGGCTGTATAAGAATTAACACATTGCCCCTCCAAACAATGGCTGATTAGTCTCATTTCACTACTGAGGACATTGCTCAAGATGATGTAGCTAGATAGTGGAAGGCAGAAATTTAACCATAAAGCCCAGCCACAGCCCCCACCTTGGCTCTGCCTCCCTCACCACTCTGAACTGCACTAGGAGTCGAAGAGCACTACAAAAAAAGGTTCTTTCTGTCTAAAAACCCCTTCTCACTGATCCCTAAAATCCCATCATTAACACTTCATCTCTGAAATAAGTACTGTCTTAAACCTGGATGGGTGACATGATAAGCTCCTCACACCTTATGGTCAATGAGTCATCCATCCATCCATTTATCCAATAAGAGCTATTGATCACCTACTTGGTGTTCAACTCTGAGATAGGACTTTTCTCCAAGATAAGAAGAACTTGGCAGCTAGAAAGTATATGGCAAAAAAGAAAAGTGGGGCCATAAGGACAAATTTCACTTATTTGAAGTTTTGCCTCTGGAGAGTCTCCCATTTATCACTTGGCAACCATTAAGTCACCAGGCAGTACGGTGATGCTCATCCTTTCTGCAGGATAACTCTCCCTCCACAGCTAATTGCCTTACATCTATAGCCCAGTTCTTGTCAGTTTTGTCACCCTGTTATTACATACAGTAATGGTGTGTAAGATATTAGCCTGTCATTATATATAAATGTGTCTAAGGAAAACTCATTTCCAAGAATCATTTTTGAAAATGAATCCAGAAGAGAGGTAAAAGCTTATTTTCTGTCTCCAAGGATAACATAAAGTAACTCTGAGGCTCATAATGAGAATCGTTTAAGGTGGATTTTATGCCCCATGGGAATTGCAAAGCCACAAATACATTTTGGAATGTTATATAAAGCCCAGGAAAGAGTTAAGCTAGGAACAGGGAGAAGCTTTCATCTCCTGCTAACTGTGCCACGCCTTGAGGGTATGAAGAGCCCGGCTGTCTCCCCACTTGCCATTCTTCTATTTATTTTATTATGGTTAATAACACGTGACCAGAAAATCATTTTTACTATTTTCCCTTTGGTGCTATTAAGTTTAACTTCCTTGTTTCAATAATACAGCACCAATGCCTTGTCTGACAATAGAACTTTTTCCTCCCAGTTATCTATTAACATAATGGTTTAATTTATTACAAAATATTTATCTCATACAACTCTCCCTACCCGGGGGTTGTGATGTCCCTAAGGGTTGAACAGGACCTGCGTGCCCAGTATTTCCCAGTTTGTGCCTGACAAATTGCACCACAGAGTGGTAAACTCTGAAAACAGAGACACGGTGCCCCCAGAACAATGCCCGATTGTGGCAGGTGATCAAGAACAAACCTAAGGCACTGGGTTCAATTCTCAGCACTGCATATAAATAAATAAAATAAAGAACGCACCTCGAATGACCCACACAATGACCACCCTCACTTCCCATTATACGCAAAATAGCCAAACCATTTCCACACAGAAAAATCTGTCTATGAAATGGGAAGGAAGGGGTTTAATTTAAATGTTGACTCATCCAGAAAATGGATTAACTTTAGGAAACTTTTTCAACTTTAAATGCCACAAGCATTTGTTAAAGACCTGCTGCATATGAGTAGAGAATTCTCTCATATGCCTAGGGCAACATAAAGGTGACCTAGATGCTGTGCCTGCCCTGCAGGGGCTTATACCCTAATATAAACATGATGAGAGAACCTAGGGCAACCTAGAGTCCTGGGGTCCCTTCATTCCAAAGTCCCCAGTACTCAGTGGTGCCATTTTTCTGGCATTTTATATAAAGATCTAATTTATAGGCTCTGGAACCAGAGTGCCTGGGTTCAAGTTCTGCCCCAAGCAAATTTGGACAATTTTGGACAACTTTTTCTAGACCTCAATTTCTTCGTTTGAAAAACAGGAATAAAAATTGCACAAATTTCATAGAGCTGTGATGATTAAATCAGCTCATCTTTGTAAAATGCATGGAACCACAGCCGGTACAATGTGAGTGTTCCCTTAATATTACATCTTATTTAGTTTATTCTTGCTACATTGTGATAGATCATATTTTATGTGGCTGTGTTGAACTACTATTAATTTCTATTATTGTATATTTTTAAATAGAAACATATTGTTCTTTAGAATGCTACATGATCATTATAAAATATTTAAATTAAGTAGAGAAATATAATGTTTCCCTGTAATCCTACCCCCAAAGATAACCATCATTCAAAATTTAGCAAATCTTTCACATTACAATTTGCCTTTTTCAAAATATATAGACATATTTCCAACACAAATATATGAGACTATACAAACTGTTTCACAAATAGATTATTGTTTAATGTATCAAAGTCATCAATTTGTATCAATATATAAAGATCTAGTTGATAGTTTATATAATCATCACTTTATTTATAGATATTTGACTATTTACTGTTTATATAGTATTTATAAATATTTGGGCTACAGTGACCACGCTAAAGCACATGTTCCTTAAAGAAAATGTCACTGAATTACTTCTGGAGCTGTACAGACAGAAATATTTGAGCAAATATTGATTGATTGATTGATTGATCATTTTAGAAGAACTAAATAAGCTGACAAGAAGTAAGTTTTAACTGCATCAAGTTTTATTTCTAAGCTCTTTCTAAGCATTCTAAAAAATATTTCAACTAGCATGATATAAAATTTTCAAGGTTATTGTAAAAATGAAAATAAAGTAACATGTATAAAGTGGCTGAACTCTAGTAAATGTTCAATAGAAGCTGACTGTCATCCCTATTATGATGTGATTGACAGGAGGAGAGGTTAGACACCATGTCTTTGATGTCAATGACCCTCAGAGGGTGAGACAGTTTATCTCTAACAATCACCCTTGGCTCTAGGATCCTAATCTTTAGTGACTACATACTACACTAAAGATAAACTAGAACATGGAAATGAAAGCATAGAATACCTGCTTATCCAGATCCTTTGAGCAACTAAAAATTATCCACACGATGCTTGTTAATTAATATGAAAGGTTAAAAATATGTCTAATGATGCAAAGGGAGTGCCACTGCCATTAATATTTCATTACCTAATTCAGAGTGCCCACAATAAAGACAGATTAGTTAGTAAAGCATCAATAAGCACAACCGGACTTGGAAGACGAATAAGAGAGGAGGTGACTATTGAATAGGACTCAATTTCTGCTTTTTATAGCTGAGTCTTTTTCTTCAGAGTTTCTTAACCATGATATTATTGATATTTGGAGCCACATAAATCTTTGTTGAGGAGGGATCTCCTGCACATTATAGAATATTTAGCAACATCCCTGCCCTTTTCTTACTGGATGCCAGTAGTATCTACCCCACTGAATTTTGACACTCAAAACGCTCTCCTGGGAGGCAAAAATACCCACTGAGAACCACTGATATATGTCTATGTGTATACTTTTTATATAACACTTTATACTTTGCAAATACATTTAATATTCATAGTAGCTGTGTGAATTGGTAAGTGTTATGGTTTAGATTAGGTGTTCCCTAAAAGCTCATGTGTCAGACAAAGTAAGAAAATTTAGAGACAAAATGATTGGGTTATGAAAGCCTTAACCTAATCAATGCATTAATCTCCTGATGGAGATTAACTGGGTGTAACTGTAGGCGGGTAGGGTGTGGCTGGAGGAAGTGGATCAATGGGGGCCTGCAGTTGGGGTTTACATGTTGTCCATAGTGAGGAAATTCTCTCTCTGTTTCCTGGAGCCATGCCCTCATCTGCTTTCCTCCACTACACTCTTCCACCATAATATTCTGCCTCATCTCAGGCCCCAAGGAATGAAGTCAGGCATCTATGCATTAAGAGCTCTGAAATCATGAGCCCCCAAATAAACTTTTCCTCATCTAATTATTCTTGTCAGATTTTTTGGTCACAGTAGTGAAAAAGCTAATTAATTAGCAAGGTAGATATTCTTTCCTATTTTATAGATGTGGGACCCATGATCCTGAAATACTAGGTGTCATGAAATCACAACTGATATTTTGAACCACTGAGATGTCATGGGTCAGATCAGAAGGAAATATTCTATTAAAAAAAATTAGTAAAATGAGCGGTCAAAGCTTTTCGCTCTTAAATGAGGACCACAAAAGGGATGATCAGATATCCAGTGTCAAAGAGGGCCTCCTAAACAAAAGCAAGTATGACATACAGCCGTGTGTCAGTGTTAATTTAGGGTTGAATTCATCAGCTGTAGAGATACTGATTTGAAGAAAAATTTGTCTGCCCCTGCAGAGATGGAAAATAGGGTCACATGTCAATAAATGATTCCAATAGCTGTGATGATATATCTTCAGGAGGTATGAGTATTCCAGCCATAAATTCTGCCCACTAATTAAAATTGTTATGGGAGATGCAAAGGAGATAAAAATAGATAAAAGCCATAGCACCCACAGGCCTAAGAATGAATGTCTAGGAAACTAAAGAAACTGCCTGAAAACAGGGAATGATAATCTACCAACATTAAATGAAGGGAGGTTTCTAGACACCCGGAAGAAGTAGAATTCCAAGGAGATGAGGAACTACAAGAAATCCACCAAGGCCATCAACTCTCAAGATGAACCCTAAGTGGCACAAGCAGACCTCTAGTGACCTCTATTAATTTGCACCTGTCATTTCTCTGGTTGTGTAGGTATCAACATAGCTGCTTCTTTCTGCTTTTTTTTTCTGTTAAGACTTTTTACTACATCAGAACTCAGGTTCGTAGAGAGTGAAAATGTCATCACATTAAAAACAATCTGCTCCACATGTGTGAGATAATAGGATTTGGGGTTAATGAGCTCATGTCTGGGATATTGATCCAAATGTGAATAACTTGTAATTGGCCATCATTCAACGCCAGCTTGTAACCGGCCTACGCAATATGAATGGGACACTTTATTCACTGAAATAACTATACAACCACAAAAACCAAAATTTGCTCACAGAATTGGCCAATTGCCAAAGAGCATCCCCCTCTTCCTCCTTCTTCCCTACTTTCAATTAAATATTAAATTGCTAGGAGAATATATTATCATACATAGGACCACCATAAATCCCTCACCCAGCAGATCTCACAGGTAGAATGAAAAGACTGAAGACAAAATGAGAGGTCTTTCTCTTTACCAGTAAGCATCACTTTCATTATTTTGCCATCACAGATGCAGGTTTTCAAAGATGTAACTTCCAAGTACCAAGGTTATTTAAAACAAGGATTGTTTTAAGTAATGCCGCATCCAGTTCTCATTTCCTACAATTCTATCTAGGGTAACACTCTTTTGGGTGAAGATATTTTCTACCTAATGACATCCATAAACCAAAATATTAAATGCAAATAGCATCTTATTCATTTAACACCCTGAGAACAGAGCCCCAAAGGCTATAGATACTAGGTCTTGTCATATAATTCCAAGAAAGAAATATTTCAGAGAAATATGAGGTGTCAATCTCTACTCAGTGGAGGTTTCACTATTATTGACCCCTGAGAAGCCATTGGAAGCAGGTTGAGTGGCAAAGTGCAGTGGACAAATGACTTTGAAAACTATACATACTAAGTATTCTAAAATATAATAATCTGGCAACCCTTCAGAGCTCTCTGGGCCTCAGTCCTAATATCTGAGGCAGGTTAATATCTACCCTAAAAGTTACTACATGAATTGAAAAAATAATGTTTGGGGTACTTGTCACTTGGTAGGTACCCAGTGAAAACTAGTTTCCTTTCTTTACTTACTACAGCTTTGCTCAAGTCAAGTCTGTACTAAACACAGTAATTACTATTAATCCTAAACTAATAAAGCATCAAGCACTTTAAAACTAAAAGATTAAAAGAAAAATGGGAAGTACATCTGTGAATCTATAGCTATTTGACAGTGTTTATACAAAACATTAAATACACTAGACAAATCCTTATTTCTGCTGCTGTAGAAGGAATTCCAAACTTTTAGCTTCAAAAGTCACCCTCCAGTTATAAAAACCAGGCTAAACCAAAAGTCCCAGTGAAGATCTAGAAGCAGGGTTTAGATCCTTCTGCCAAAGACCAACACTAGGGGGAGACTCTCTCCCTTCTCTGAAGAGAATGATTTGCAAATCCCCTTCTGTCACCACCCAAGGCTCTGAGCACATACGTGAATAGTATCAAGTTCAATAATCAATGAATAGAGTTGGGCATGCTGCAAATGCCACTTTGTGGGATGGGATTAAAGAAACTCAAAAAAGTGACAAAAAATATCTTTCCAAAGTCATTCAAACAATTTTTTGAAAGATTAAAAAGTCACAGCACGCATGCTATCAATTATCTACCAGTGTTTTTATAATCATAACAATTTGATTTTATTGGATAAAAAGTGATATTTAACAATATCAAAAACATTAATGATATTAGTGATAATAAAATAATTATAAAATCTAATGTGTGCAAATCTTTTTGTGTGCTTTCTTTTTCAAAAAATATTCTTCCAACAATACATGAATGGGTATTATTAATTCTGTTTTTCTGTCATAAAACAAGGCACAGAAAGATCCAATGACCCAACAAGCAATATGGAATAGTGGTTAAGAGCAGAGTACAGAATCAGATTGACTAGGTAGGTCTAAGTCTCAATGCTACCATTGACTAGCTAAACAGTGGGGCAACTTACTTAACCTGTTTCTTATTTCCCTTATTTATAGAGTAATAATAATTTCTACTAAATGGGTTTTGTAAAACACTTAGGACATTCTTGGTACATTGTAAGTGCATGACCATTTTATGACCCAAAGTCTACAGATTTATTTATTAATTAATAACCAATTACTTATTTACTACTTGAGTCAGCATTGTCTTGGGCCTAGGGAAAAGCAAAGCAAAAGCTCTCATAGTTTGTTAAGAAGACAGACATGTGTTTCTCATAAGGTGTAATGAGTTTTATGGCAGAGGAAGGTGGTGCTATGCAGCATGTGGCAGGGAGGTAGGGGCTAGGTACGCACTGGATAATGCCAGAATGGGCTTCTCATATGAGAAGCCCACCTTGTTGAAACGTCAACAGCAACAACAAAACATACCATTGCTTCTGAAGCTATTTTCAAGACTTATGAAGAAGGGGCTAGGGTTGTGGTTCAGAGGTAGAGTACCCACCTAGTATGCGTGAGGCACTGGGTTCAAGCCTCAGCACCCACATAAAAATAAAATAAAGATATTGTGTCCACCTAAAACTAAAAAATAAATATTTTAAAAAATACTTATGAAGAAGATTCTAAGAATTTCAACACCTAGTCCTAATTTGGAAATTATCTAGACCACTCATTTGCATTCTAGTTTTCCATTTCCAAACACATACAATGCCAAAGTCTTGGGTTATTGGGGGAAATAATTAAAATCACTATATGGACTTTCATGATTTGTGAAGAATCTACAAAGGGATGAAAATCTGGTGGGCAGATGAATGGATAACTAATTCCAACTACCCATCTCTTCTTAGAAGAGATCATGTTAAGCATCATGTTACCTATATCAGGTTAAGATTAATAAATTCTCCATTTTGATTTATTAGGGAACACTCATTTGTATAAGATACAAGGGCTCCCATCCTGAACTGAAATAATCCAATCAAAATAAACCAAAAATTTCTCATTACATACTCATTGGAACAAATTAGGAAAATATAGAAAAGTTTAAGGAGTAGGAAAGCCACCCATAATTCCATCACCTTTGTCAAGAGTCCATCACCATCATTCTTTATATCTTTATTTTAAGCAGTTTTTCTTAAAATAGTTGTGATCATATTGCATAACCTCAAGGCAAAGAACACGGTCATTTCTTTATGTAGTAATAGAGGGATCCTGGGTACCATTTACTCTTCCTAAACCCTCAAATTGTGCTTCATGGCCCCTCACCATGCACTGAGACCCATACCACTGTTATGAGCCAGGTTATATGGGCAATTTTGCCCTGAGATTCCATGTCATGTAAGGAATTCTTCTCCCATGGAAAGCCCCACCTCTGTACCCATCAACAGTTGCTTAGCATAGCATGTTTGGCAATGCAAAATGGAAATTCTTATACAATGTAAAAGTGTTCTCTCTTTGGGTCCTGTTTTTCTTGGACAATGTACCCTGTCAGAGATTGATTGTCTAGATGTTAGTAACCATTCTTTAACTTATACTCAACTAGGAACATTTTGGCCCACTCCCTTTTCTACTTATGATTTTAGATCTCATGAATTTTGCTTATGGGTTTGAATCATAGCAACAGCCACTTATGTTTTAATATGGTTTTGGACTATAAAAGGTGTGTTCAAACCCCAGGATGGGGTCGAAGGGTGTAGACTTGCAGCCTACTCCTTGGCCCACCAGCTAGTGGATCTGGATGGCCAGCTGATGAATAAAGTCTCCATCTCCTGTTTTAAGATCAACTCGGTGATTTATTGCAATCTTGCTTTAATACCACTATGCTCATACTCTTATCATAGCACCTTCCACATGGTGCCACATAATCTGTTGCTAGGTTTGATCCTCTCTCTATACTCATCTCTGTATCCACAGCAATCTGCAAATTCCATGGCATGTCATTTATATTTTTCTTTTTTACCTTATTACTATTACTATTATTACCCTATTATTGCATTGTGCATCATAGAAGACATGATTTAATTCTCCTATTTCACAGATGAAAACACTGAAAACCAAAGTAGTTAAAAGACAAAGGTTTCCACGTATAGACTGAGTGATTGCTATAAAAGCAACAGATGCCAATAGAAGATATTCTCGAATTCCATCACTCTAACCACTATTTGTATTCAAGGCCATCTTTTGTGTAATTCGCACAAATGAGATAATATCAAAACTTCTTCGTCATGGACAGTTTCTTAAAATAAAATCTTTTAAAAAAAAAATCTTCCTCCTTCCCTCTATGCTCCTCTCTACCATACAGCCCTCTACTCCATCCTAGCTATCATATAACCAGTGTTAACGTCCAGTATATATAGTTTCACAACATCTTCCCTACTGCTAGCATTATGAATAAACAAATATACTATGGGTGTGGGGTTGTCACTGTTTCTCAAAAATGGACTCATGCTGTATTTACACTTCTCTACCTCTTACTTTTTATTCTTAGCAATTCATTGCAGAAATATGTCCAAGTCAACTGGTTTTGATTTACCTTCTGTGAAGTGAGTCCATGACAGATGCTATGCTATATGGGACTCTATACCTGCGAATCAGACAGTTGATGAGCTCCTGTATGAGTTTTGGCAGAGGTTTTGCAGATAGAAAAGGCAAACCCACACAAAGAATAGGTATCTATCCCTAGTAGAACAAGCCACTAACCCTTCCAGGATGGAAGGACTCCATTGTTCTTGCATTTCATCCAAGACAACGTTGTTAGTCTCTATGAGGAACGGTATCCATCATTTTCCTTCCAGGCCCCTGACAAAATTGGCTAGGTCATTGGCCCCAGACCAGCTTTCTAAAATCTACCCTAGCAGCAAATTTGCCCCATCCTTTGAGGTCCTTACTAGTATTAAATCTCATGTCCTGAGAAAGTTCCCTAAAGCCAGTTATTTCCTGCTTATTCAATTTCATATTCTTCCTCTTTGATTAAGCCCCATCAATTTTTTCCCCTGGCATACTTCCCTGTTTTCTGGAGTAAGTGCTAGTTAATCTTTGCAGTTCCCTTGAGTTTGTCATCTCTTTCCTCCCTTATCAGGTCTAGCACGTTCCTGGCTGGGTTGTGCTGGAAGTTAACACTAGTTATCATCTTGGCATTCTGGACAGGCACCAGGGGTAACCCCTTAGAGGAGCACCTGTTGCCT
Organism: Marmota marmota marmota; assembly: GCF_001458135.2. Taxonomy (NCBI): domain Eukaryota; kingdom Metazoa; phylum Chordata; class Mammalia; order Rodentia; family Sciuridae; genus Marmota; species Marmota marmota. Next base: position 12,053,082 of record NW_025999960.1, read on the forward strand.
TGTGGAGGTAAGGCCTCAGCAGTATCTTCCCACGTGAAGGATGGGCTAGCTCTTCTTAGAGAGGGTTGGGCTCAAGTTCTCTGAGTCCAGAGGAGTCTACATAGCTATGGTCTTGTGGGCATCCACCCAGTATCCCCATCCTATATTTCAAGGTCCCAAGCATTTCCCAATAAGAGCCCTTCCCTTATCAGAACATCAAATTTAATGTCTCTTAAATTTTGAGAATGTAAAGGTCTCAGGAGCTCCAAGCTTCTATCTACTAAATCCATCATTCACTTTATCTGCATCCATCCACCTCTGCAGAAGATAAGGGCCTTTTTGTAAATTCTCCAAGAGTCCCTACAGAGAGGCCCTCTAGCTCTCACATTTAGAGTCTAGCTATTTATTATCCCTCAGCTTCTCATTATCTCACAGAAGAGATACAACATCTTAATATCCACTAATGCTCACTGTCCTTCTATGCATTTGTTTCTCCATAGCATTTCAAACATCTAAATTATCAAGAGTGTTCCCATCCACTTTCATCATCTCCAGTTAAACATTTAGGAGTTGGGCTGCCAATTTATTCTAAGGACAATCTGTGCCCTACATGTTACATGGTGTGGCGGGCAGGGTAGAATATTATCCCTCTTACCTGCAAGATGTTTACATCCTGATCATCAGAACCTGTGAATATATTTTCATACATGGTACAAAAATTTTGCAGATGTATTTAGCAGAAGGCTCTTGACATGATATGATCATAAACTAATTGGATGGGCCTAAATTAATCACAAGAGTCCTTATAAGTGAAAGAAGGAGAGAGAAGATTCATATCAAAAAAGATTTAAAGATACTCACCCTGCACAAAAATCAACTCAAAATGGGTTCAAGACCTAGAAATTCTAATAGAAACTATGTAACTCCTAGAAGAAAACAGGGTCAACACTCCAGCGTATTAGGTACAGGCAATGACTTTCTCAGTGGGACTCCTTAAGCTCAGGAAATAACGCCTAATATTAATAAATGGAATGATATAAAATTAAAAAGCTTTTGCATAGCAAAAAAAAAAACCAATAAGGAATGTAAAAAAAACCCACAGAATGGGAGAAAAACTTTGCTAGTACTCTTCTGAATGAGGATTCATATTTAGGATATATAAAGAACTCAAAAACTTTACACCAAAAAAATAAATATCAAATAACCCAATTAATAAGTGGGCAAATGAATTAAACAGACATTTCCAAAAGAAGAAATGTGAAGGGCCAACAAATATATAAAAAATGTTCAACATCATTAGCAACTAGAAAAATGCAAATCAAAACTACACTGAAATTTCATCTCACACCAGTCAGGATAGCAGTCATCAAGAATAAAAATAAGTGCTGGAGAGGATGTAGAGGAAAAAGGAACACTTTTACACTGTTGTAGCATTGTAAATTAGTACAACTACTATGGAAATGTATGGAGATTCCTCAAAAGACTAGGCATGGAACCACCATATAACCCAGATACACCACAACCCACAATAGCCAAACTATGGAACCAGCCTAGGTATCCATCAATGGATGAACAGATAAAGAAACTGTGGTATGTATACACAATGGAGTTTTATTCAATCACAAAGAGACAGGAAATTATGTCATTTGCAGGAAAATGGTTGGAACTAGAGACCATTATGTTAAATGAAATAAGTCAAACTCAGAAGGTCAAAGGTCACCTTTTCTCTCATATGCAAAAGCTAGAGAGAAAAACAACAAAAACAAATGTGGGGAGGATCTCATGAAAACCAGAAGGAGATCAGTAGAGGAAAGGGACCAAAAGGTAGAAGGCAGAGAGGGAGGGGAAAAGTGCTAGAGAGTGATATTGGCCAAACTATATTGTTATTTTGTGTGTGTGTGTGTGTGTGAATATGTAACAACAAATCCCACCATTATGTGCAACTATAATGCCTCAATAAAATATATGAAAAAAGTAAAGTTAAAAAATAGATTTGAAGATGTTAAGCTCCTGGCTTTGAAGATGGAGGGAGGGACTAGAAACTAGAAACAAAGAAATATGGAAGGCCTCTAGAAGCTGCAAAGCACAAAGCCTCCAGAAGGAACATAGGCCTGCTGTCACCTTGATTTTAGTGCAGTAAGACCCATTGTGGACTTCTGACTTCCAGAACTTTACAATAACAAATTTGTCTGGTTTTAAGTCACTAAAATTATGGTAATTTTTTACATAAACAAAAGTAAACCATTGCATACAGGGTAACCTTGTCACCAGCAAACCATTCAGCCCCAAATCCACATTATTACTGTCTGCTTTCTCAGATCACTCTGAGTACCAACTGCGTGTTTGAGTCCTCTGAGAAGCAGTTGCCAACATTAATTATACTGGCAAGTGACTACTGAAGAAAACATTTAGGGGGCATAAAACTGAAAGGGAGGAGGAGTTAGCAGAGAGACTGAACTGTGATGCAGGTCTGGCTCTGTGAAAGAAGGGAAGAAGGAAGAATTGAGTAGGAAATATATATATAACTGAGAAAGTCTCAGCCAGGTCATTCATGACCCCCAAACAGATTGTTCAACCCAGGGAGAAATGTGGCCTCACCATGAGTGCTGTGGCAGGTGTGAAGGTGGAGCAGCTGGAGACTGTCACCCAATTATGCTCCACACAGCCACAGTTATCTGGAAGGAAGATTAGAGGATCCCATCTCCATAGATGCTACCCTCACCCACCCCTACCCACTCACTGCCCCAGGGTAGAAGACCCTTAAACACTTTTCCTCTGAGAGAATTTTATAGTTAAGAGACAAGTCGAAATGTTCAGAATGATTGGATCTAACACATTTCTTACTAGCAAATTTAAAATATATGCTATTTAAAAGGCCCGGATAGTGCTAATTAACCAAAGGTCCCTAGAGGGGCAGAACCTCAAGCACTGAGCCAGCCATATAGCCAAGAAAATATCAGTGTACATGTTCTCTGCAGGTAGGTGGATCCCAGAGGGGAGGAGGAGAAGACTAAGCAGCACATACTTAAGCCCTGATCCTAAAATTAATGAATCAGATAATTCATTCCTCCTCAACTGTTGAAGAGAAATGAAGAGAAAACAAGATCACTCTTCAAATAGGGTTCTCTCCACATGGAAAAAAAAAATTATTAGAAGAGGGACATCTTCCTCTATCAGATCGCTGGACCACGTGTATTTCAATTTTAATAGCTATTATATAGTGCCAGATTGCTTTCTAAAAAAAGCTAAAAAAATTCACACACTCACTAGCAATGTTGAGAGGATCTTCTATATCCATATAGCACTAATTGTTACATCTGATTTCTGCCATTCTGATGGGTGTCTGTCAGCTATTTCATTTTTGTTTAATTTGTACTTGCCTAACTTGTGGGAAGTTAGAACTTCTTTTCTTATGTCATTTGTCTTTAAAGTTGTGTGCACTACCTATCCAGATGCCTAGTCTATTTTACTACTGGATTATTTGAGTTTTTTTAGTTGATGTTTGTAGAAGTTGTACATACATTACAGACATGAATGTTTATCTACTGTATGCATTGAAAATCTTTTTCAACCTATTTTTTTTGCCACCACATGACATATTTTATCAGAGAAAACATTGAAGTTCTCATAAACTCATATATATTTCTCTTTTTTTATACAGTTTCTGGGTTCCCTATCTGTATTTACATGATCTCCATGTCCCCATATGTATTGGTACATTATTGTGGCCAAAATATCTGACAAGAACAACTTAGATAAGGAAAAGTTTATTTTGGTTCACAGTTTAGGGGGCTCAGTACATGGTCAGCTGACTCTATCACTTTGGGCCAAACGTAAGGCAGAACATCATGGCAGAAGTGCATGGTGGAGAAAGACTGCTCAACCCATGACCCATGGGAACAGACAGCATACAAGGAGCCAGGGACAAAATATATAATCCCCAAGGCACATCTCCAGTGACTGACTTCCTCCAGCCACACCCCACCTACCTATCATCACCCAGCTTGTCCCTTCAAATTATTAATTCGTCAAACAGATTAATCCACTGATTAGATTACAGCTCTCGTCATCTAATCATTTTACCTCCTAACACAGGAACTTTTGGGGGACACCTCCTATCCAAACCATAACAATACATCTTAAATACAGCCTCCTAAATTTTCTTCTATGATTTTTACTATTTTATTTTTAAATTTACTATTAAACCCATCTGAATGTTATTTTATGTTATTATTTTTAATCATGAACTAATACATGTTTCTTATAGACATTTTAGGAAAGTTCAGATAATAAACAAGAAAAAAATTAAAATTCGTCACAATTTCCCACTTTCTTAATAAACCACCTATGTGAATGTTTATGGCTATATCCTTTAAGTCTTTTTTTTTCATTGCATTGTAGTGGTCTCAATTTTTAAAATTATAACATAAATGCTATTATCTACATTGTTTTCATTTAACAATAAAACTAGAAGATTATTCAACTTTACCATCATTTTTTAATCAAATTCCTATTTTTTAACATTTATATTCTTTTCAATTTTTTGCTATGATGCTGCTATGACCATGATGCTGCCTCTCATTGTTAGACTGTATTTTACACTTTATTGAAGAACACACTCATTTTCAAGTATGTTTGCTCAATTTTAGCAGCATCTAAAATTACCTGTTTAAAAATCAGATAAGGAAAAAAAGACTCCACTCTTCTTCTGGGTTATTGTAGTGAGACACACCTGAATTGTATTCAATTTGGAGCTACTTCCAAAAAAAAAAAAAACTGGAGCTCCAGAGTACAATTGGTGGTTTTAAGAATTGTATATAAAGAGTATCAACTAGAAAGAGTTTAGAATTAAAGAATCAGAAGTTTAAAAAAAAATAGACAGTAAACAGAGCATGGTGAAAATATCCAGGCGGAAGGATCAGAAAATCCTAAAACACCAGCAGTCAAAGAATCAATATCATAACAATGCCAGTTCACTGAACACCACCATCACCTACATACCAAGAAGCCAGCTCCCAGCTCTTTGGAAAGGAGACAAGCATAAATCAATAAGTTATTTCATTTCAGGACTTTTCTAGAATTTTAAGACAGAGAAAAGAGTGGTAGAAAAACTGAGTAGAAGGTGAAGAAAAAAGCATAAGCATAGAGCATATATTTTATTAAACTAATTAAAAATAGATCTGACTATATGAAAAAATAATACAAGTGCAACAAAACACATACACTCATCTACTATCAAACATATTTCTATTTGGCTTTAAACTTCATTGTGACTTGGAGATTTTTCCACCCTTTTTTCTCTTCCATGTTTAACTCTATCCCAAACAAGACAAGAAAAAAGTATCATTGACCTCTGCACAATACACCATAGAATGTGAAGTTAGATGGGAGTCAAGAGCTCAGCTAGTCTTGCTCTGATATTTTGCCACTGGGGAAGCTGAGGCCTTGGAAATGGAAGTAACTTGCTGAAGGTTATATAGCTAGTTACCTGCTAAGTCAGGGGTAAAAGAGCAGATCTCTCGACTCTTGGTGTAGTGTTCCTGCTACTGGCTCACACATCAACAACGTGGCCATACCCATTCTGGAGTCTTGTGATTGTGCATAATACATCAAAGCAGTGAGATAAAAAAATTTTTATTTGTTCTTTTTAGATATACATGACAGTAGAGTGTATCTTGCATATTTTACATACATGGAGTTTAACTGAATTCTTGTGGTTGTACATGATGTGGAGTTAAGCTGGTCGTGTATTCATATATGAACATAGGAAAGTTATGTCTGACTCATTTTACTTCCTTTCCTATTCCCATTCCCCCAGTAAGATGAAGTTTACATACAAGTATTTAAGCACTGCTATCAGTCCCCAGGATGGTCTATGACCTTTGATGTTCACATACAAAGTCTTCTGAAGAAGAGACCCCAGAACTGGCTGGTAAGAGAGGCCTAGCTGACCACAGGGCCCACTCCACAGCCCAGGTTTCCTAGAACTTCATGACAGGCTGCCATTTGCCTTGCACACAATGAGAAATAAGAGCTGCCCAGCCTGTGTGACTCCTTCCTTGTTGCATGGTTCCTGGAGTAGAAGGCCCTTAAACACTTTGTCCTCTGAGGGGATTGTGTTGTTAAGAACCAAGGAGAAATGTTCAAAAATGACTGGATCTAACACATTTCTTATTAGCAAATCTAAAACATATGTTATTTAAAAAGACATCTCTCTGCTTGATTTTTTTTTTAAGTTTAAAGTTAAAAAAGGAACTCAGAAGTAAATGTAGCCTGGAGCAAAAAAAAGAATTCTTATCTCCAATACAACAAATGTCCCATCTGGAATCACAATAGGCTGTGAGTTTCTGCACAGAAGCTGACCTGCTGGATATATAATTCCACTCTCATCCCTACCACCACTGACAAAAAACCTCTAGTGGTATCATACTTATATATGTTAAATTAAAATCCAAAGTAGGAGTTCGTCTCCTCTTTAATCCAGAAGCTGAATATATAATCTATGCATAATATATGATATTACTATTACCAATAATAAGGACCAAAGTGGCCAGACTTATTCTAGTTATAAATTAGTTCCATGCAACTATATTTATTTTAATAATAATAATAGTTGACTTGAGGAAATCTTCTTAAAGTGCTATGACAGACCTTGGCACACAAAATACTCAATAAATTTTAGAAAATCTTACTGTTGTTGAAAACAACTACCAACTACCAACTGCATCTAAATATTTCATAATCAGGGGAACCCATACCCACAAAAGCAGCTCCCTCTGGTGCTCTTGGCTCACCTATGGCATCAGGCAGAGCTGCAATGGACAGTTATATGCAAGCTTTCCCAACTCGTGCTACTGGTATCCCACCTAAACACACACTTCAACAAATTCTGTTTCAACACTACAGAATTTACTTTCCTGGACAAGAGGCAGACAGCCTGGAAGTGCAAGAGAGGTAAAGCTTGTGGAGCAACCCTTGAGGAGCCACTATCTTGCAGAAAGGCAATTCTAGGACCTGTAACAGGTCCTGAAAGAATCTCTAGTGGTCTCGGCAGAACTGTCTTCCCTGCACTGCTCCCAGAAGTTCTTCTTCCTCCCTGTCTCACTCACCAGCATCCTCACTCCTGCTTCCTAGAATCACCTCCCAAATGAACCACCTGCACCCAACCCGCCTCAAGCTGTTTTCCAGGGAATCTATAGTGAGGCATTCCATTTCATTAGCCTAAGTGATGAGTGATGACTGAAAATAGAAAGTCCTCAACACAAAGCAACATCAGATTATTTTTATTTCGCATCAATTTTTTTTTTTGCAACAGACATTATCAGACAGGTTCTTGATGTAAAATAAAGTTCATAACATCTTATTGAGAAAGCCCCTTTAAAAGTTGTGGGAAATAATTGTTTAAAGAATTGGAGGAGGGGAAAGAAAACCCTATGTTTTCATTACCTTTGCTCCTTATTCGTATGCTCTATATTGATGAACCAAGTGATCGCTGGCTCTTGCTCAGTTCAAGAGCATTTATTGTATACCTATTTGGGTGTCTAATCAATTTAAGCCTGAACTCTTTCACTGAATGGGGTCCTGGAAAAGTTTCAGCAGCTAATGGATACTTTGTAGGAACCAAGTCATGAGAATTTGGCTGCATGTCCAAAGATGGGGGGGTCATATCCAGCATTGGTTAGAACACTTAAGCTTCTTAACAAATTGTGAGTAGTACAACCAAATAAGAGTATCACAAAACTCCAAAGCGCTCAGGGGTCCAAGAGAAAACACTTGAATCTTCTCACAAGATTGCCTTGAGAGTATTGACTGTATAAAATTTAATTCAATAGGTATATTTAGAGTACTTACTATAACACAATAATTAACAGTTATAGAAAAGTTTTTTTTACTTTTTATTTATATATGACAGTGGAATGCATTGTGACTCTTATTACACATATACAGCACAATTTTTCATATCTCTGGTTGTATACAAAGTATATTCACACCAATTTGTATCTTCATACATGTACTTTGGATAATATTCTATTCCTCCTATGCTCCCTCTTCCTATCCCACTATGAATCAGCCTCCTTATATCAAAGAAAACATTCAGCATTTGGTTTTTGGGAATTGGCTAACTTCACTTAGCATTATCTTCTCTAACTCCATTCACCTGCAAATGCCATGATTTTATTCTCTTTTATTGCTGAGTAATATTCCATTATGTATATATGCCACATTTTTTTTATCCATTCATCTATTGAAGGGCATCTAGGTTGGTTCCACAGTTTAGCTACTGTGAACTGTGCTGCTTTAAACATTTATGTGGCTGAGTTTCTGTAGTATGCTGTTTTTAAGTCCTTTGGGTATAGACTGAGGAGAGGGAATTTTTATATCTATTAACTCATTTAAGCCTAACATAATTTATAATGTGGACATTATTTCTTCTTCCCACTGTGCAGATAATACAACTGAAACTCAAAGCAGTGATTAACACTAGAAAAATGCTCCACAAGTATTGTTGAAATGAATGACTCATATGAGATTGGGCATTGAACATAAATCCAGATCATCTTTTCCCAACCTTCCTGCTGTCTAGCTGGACTATACCAAGTATCAAATTTAACACAAAATGCAAATGAACAGTACTTGTTCTCTGTCTTAAGGACTCTTAATCCCACTAGGGAGAGAGAACAGTGCTGTGCTTGCTTAAGTGAAATTGACTTCATGTACCAAAGAGAGGAATGGTTGTATGGTTGAAAAAAAGCTCTCTACAGCAGGTAAGAATGGAGCTGGGCACTGAAGGACAGTTAGGATTTTATTAGGTCTTGGATAAAGTCAATGTATCAGGATGATGAAGTGACACAGCTACTAGCTGCAAATATATAAAATTTATATATCATGTATTATTTTCCCACTTGAAACATGGCAATGATTTATTAAAGATTATATGTAGAAGTACAGATTTTTATCATTAGCAATTATTATTCATTCATTATTCATTTGTCCATTCAACAAATATATTTCAAGGTCTACTATATACCAGGCTTTGTTTAAGGGTTAAAAAACTGAATTAAATAAACAAAACACTCATATCAGTTAGGAACATGTATGACACCAAATAATGGAAAATCCCACTCCAGTAGCTCTTCCAAGGAGGGTTTCATGATTTTTCACTAAAAATAAATTATGAGGGAGGCATCCAGGGCTGGTGAGCTGGGCTGGAATGCCATCAAGGACCCAGTTTCTCTTTACCTTTCTACTTTTCTTACTGAAAGGATTGGTTTTCATACTCACTTCTGTCATTTCATGACCTCAAAATCCCTATTCCATTGTGAGGAATTTTATCTGCATTCCAAACAAGCAAAAAGAGAAGGAAAGGCAATGTTCACATTAGGAAAGCAAAGGTTTTGCAGAAATCTCCAGACTTCTGTTCACACATCTTTGGTTACAGCTACACAGCAAGGCTACCCCAGCCTCAAACCAAAATGAAAGTGTGGACATTTTCAGGTGGATGCATCTCCACTCCAGACAAAGTTAGGAATCTGTTAGTAAAAAAGAAAAGGCACTGGGTAGTTCTCTAACAGGTTCTGTCAGAGGCTCTGCATCCTGGAGTTTATCTTCTAGTGTGGTAGATTGTATCACTAGGGATCTTTGGTTATAATCACTGCAGCCAACAGAAAGGGAATCCATTGGAAGGATGTAAACCAGCCCACAAATCAAAGGGAAGTTGGAGTCAGGTGGTAGAAAGGAACCAGGGGAAGTTCTGTGTCCTCACTTTCTGGCAGTGGTCTGATCAAGAACCCCAGTCACAGAAGTGGTTCAAAGTCTCAGAACAGAAGCCCAAGTTCTGGCTTGAGTCCTAGCAATCCCGTCAGGTCTTCACATGTGGAAGTAACTCCACAGTACAAAGTCTCTGAATGCTGACCACGAAAGAGGCAAAGGTGCTGAGTGGCCCAACAGGTCCTGGATGTTGACCAGGGGCTGATATTTGTGAAATGGTTTAAATTTTTCACATAACAAGTTCTCAAGTGCTATTAAGCACTGTGAAATTCTTAATATTGTACTGCAATCTTAAAAACATACTTTTACTCCAATTCTTGAATACCTCAGAAAAATCCAATTTTCACTTTCCTAAATGGAATCAGAACTGAAAAAAAATTTTTTTACACTAAAAGAAAAGCAGTTTTGTTACTAAGACTGTCTCTGGTTACATTTTATATAGAGAGTCTTCTGAACGTAGGGTAGGGAGCTATTAAAAAATTAAATAAGAGAAGAGCATCACTTCTGCTATTTGACTCAAAGATGTTCACAGCAGGACAACATAAAATCTGATTTTTATAGTGTTGTTTGAAAATAATACCATATTCTAAACCAGAAGCCCATAGGCAAGTCAGACCATTAAGGACTATTACCCATGTTATTACTGCTAAAATATTTATATACTATAATTTTGCAATAAGGTATTTCTAAAGAAAATAACGTTGGTTTAAAATGCACATATTAGTAAAGTTATTCCAGCATAGCATTGTTTGAAAATGTCTGCAGGAGCAAAAGCCACAATCACCAAACAACTATCATAAGCTTGGATTTTGCCTCTCTAATTGCCTTTCTCCTGAACCTTGAAAATAGTTACAACAAATGAAGACCAATCAAATTAAGCATGAGTGAAATGTGCTAAAAAGAAAAAGAAAATTGATATAGGTCCAGGAGCCATTGTAATTCAGATTATTTTCCTTTATTAGAATTATTTCAGCTTCAAATCAGATGTAAAGTCTTTATTTATTCCAAAAACATATTTATTGAACTTGATTACTAGGGTAGATACTCAATATTCATTCATACTATTTACTGATATAATCCCATATTTTTCTAGATGTCAGTATTCTATAAAACAGTAAGTAGTCTCCGAGATTCACTTGCAATTTAGAGGTTACCTCTTACTGGGTCTATACAATGAGACATCAAGGGAAGAGTTGTTTTGTTTTGTTTTATTTAATCTGTTTAATACTGCTGCTCAACTGGCAGTGTCTTTGACCTGTCTGGGCCATAGATGTAATTCCTGAAAACACTGCAGCCATATTGCAATCATAAGGATACAAACTAGAAAAAGAAACAGCTCATTGACACCTGATGACATTATGGAGCTACAATACACAGCCCTAGATTGTCTATATTCAGCCTTTTTTCTATGTAATAAAAATAAATCTCTATTTTGTTCAGCCATTACAATCAGGTTCTCTTCTTTGTAGCCAATTGTATTACTTACTGCTATATGTGCTACATATATGTAATGTGATAATTTTCTTACAATTTAGTGGGAGAAACATTAAACAACTTCTTACAAAATGAATTATTTAATTACAGCTGCTATGAAGGGGGCAATTACTGGAGTAGCTAAGCTATTCTGTATAAAGGTGGTGGTTAAAGATCTTTTTAAATAAATGACACATAAACCGAAAGGATAAATGGCAGTTAATTGGGAATTTATCATTGCAGCGACTATTCCAATGAGAAAGACAAGTCCCTGTGAGTGAAATAGACTAAGGAGATTGATATTTCATGCCGCCAGGGTAGTATCAGAATACATAGGGCCTTTTGCTATGGTGAGAATTCTAGACCTTAGAGCAATAGGAAGCCATTGGTAGATGGGACGTGACCAGATTTCAGTTGTGAAGAGATAATCCTAGGTATATTCTGAAGGAACTGAAGGAGAATAAGAATGGCTGGGGGAAGCTTACTAAAATATTCTAGATCAAGGGTCAGCAAAACACTTCCAAAGGTCTGCTTTGGTAAACAAAATTTTATTGGAACTCTGTGAGTTAGCCTTTCATCACTATGACCAAAATACCTGGCACAAACAACTTAAAGGAGGAAAAGTTCATTTTGGCTCATGGTTCAGAGGTTTCAGGTCACAGTTGGCTGGCTCCATTGCTTTGGGCCTGAGATGAGACAGAATATCATGGCAGAAGGGCAGACGTGGTGGAGAGAAGTTGCTCAGCATATCAGGAGAGAGAGAGAGAGAGAGAGAGAGAGAGAGAGAGAGAGAGAGAGGAGAGAAAGTAGATGGCTTGGAAAAGTAGATGGCTTGGATTGGTGCCATGGAGTTGTAGAAAAATGACAGATTTGGGATGCATTTGAGACTGCTGATTGGTAAAGACTGCTGAGTGGTTAAATCTGGGAACTGAGGAAGAGAGAGATGAACAATGATTTTTAAAAATAAGCATTGAGAGGCTGGGGTTGTGGCTCAGTAGTAGAGCACTTGCCTCGAATGCGTAGGGCACTGGGTTGGATCCTCAGTACCACATACATACATACATACATACATAAATGTATTGTGTTCATCTACAACTAAATAATAATAATAAGCATTGGGGGAAAAAAAGCTGGTTTGGGGCAGCAAAATCTAGGTGTTCTGTCTAGGCAATCTTGAGTTTAAACATTTTAGAGAAACATTATTATCATAGTCCCTTTCTTGAATACGGGAAGCCTGAGATGTGGGAGCTTTTCTTGTGTTCCATGTTGCAATCGGTCTGCTTGGTAAGAATCATTCACTGGTATATTGATTTTTTTTTACATGTATAAAGTCTTCCCACATGGAATTCAATTCAGCCCATTTTAATAAAAAAAAATAAGCAAAAGTTAAATAAATACAGACAAATGGACTATAATCAAGAGCCCTATGATCATTTGAGAAAGTACAAATGGTTCCTAGTTGAACAGTAGGTCTATTCAGTAATTACTACTTACAGTCTTTCAAAACTTATTTTTCATACAATCACATTTCTACCAGTATCTCCATGCCCCTAAACACTCCCATATTGATCTCATAAAATAACAAATTAATACACCTGTTTCAATTAAGATATCATTTGTGGAGAACTGGTATGGTATAGAGCTTTTGAGGTTTGACATTTTTAGTAAGTCTGTCTTTCCCCTTTTAAATAGAAAGATTATATTCTCTTGTCAAAATCTGAGACACAAAGGTTGACACCTGGAAAAAATTAATCATGGAAGTGCAAGAAAATATCAGAAATATGGGTGTCGTATATTTCTATGCCAGATCTTGAGGATGAGACATTCACCCACATTTTCATTCGTGCCCCTATAAAAGGTCAGGCCTCAGTACAGAAAGGAAAATAATTGACCATCATGGAAAATGGTGAGGCACGACATTTGAAATAAGACCCCTTGGTAATGTTCTTTGACTTTTCAGAAGTATTTAGCAGCAAGAATATACAATATGCTTGATGAGACCTTCTGTTGAGACTGTGTGTGGGGCGGATGATGGGGAAGACAAGTCTCACAAAATGTAAATATCTAGGATACTAGGTGACCCAGACACTTTTGCTCCTATTTCACAGCTATTACACTAGTTTGGAAAACTGCAGGAATCTCTTGTATGCTCCATCTCAATTTTTCATTGTTAATCAATTGCTCCCTACCACAATAAATGGGTTGGTAGATTTTTTCTTTCTTTCTTTCTTTTTTTTTTTTTTTTTTTTTTTTTGCAAAACGTGCTTGAAATTTCCTTGTATCTTAACAACAAGACTATTTCTTTTGAGATGCACACATTATAGTATGGGTAAGAAATTACCCAAGACAGAGAAGTTAGGACTTACGAGTTTAATGAAGTATGAAAATTGGAAAAGACAAACATCCCTTTTGAAGGTGGCTTTACCTATTAACAAAATTAGGAAAATTTAAAGTATTGAAGTCAGATAGGTCTCTATAAATTTAATAGGTAAGTTCTTTTTCTCTTTTTTTTTAAATTACTATTTTCCAGCAGAATAGAGTTTTCCCTGTATGAAGCAAGGCATTCCCAGCCAAATAGTGTTGAGCTAATGCTCCAAAAGTAAAGTTTTCTCTTTCCCTCCTGCATCCACCTGCTCATGACCATAAGCCCAGCTCCAGGTGGGACAGTATTTGGAGGAGCAGCTGGAGCAGAAGAGAGTTTGGAATAGCCACACTGAACTGGTTTTGATCCTTTTATAATTTCATTCACACACATTTTCTTTAGGAGGCCTGTAAAACGTTGGATTTTTTTTTAACTGCAGTATAACTGACAAACAATAAAATCAATCCTTTAAAATGTATAGTTCTATATATTTGGAGAAGTTTATACACTCATGCAACCCCCCCCCCAATATCAAGGTAGAGAACATTCTCATCATCTTAAAAGGATCCTTCTTGCCCCAATGCAGTGACCCCTACCCCTAATCCCACCCCTGGCAACCTAGCATCCATAAATCTAATTTCTATCTCTGTCTTTTCCAGAATGTTATATAAATGGAATCATACAGTATGTAGCTCTTTGATTCTAACATCTCTCATTTGACAAAAATTCTTTTAAATTCAGCAGTGTTGTTAGTGTATTAGTAGTTCATTCCTTTTCACTAGTAAATAGTATTCTGTTATGATGATGTGAATGTACCACAATGTCTTTATCTGTTCATTCAGTATTTGCCCTTTTTTTTTTCTAGCTTTGGGCAATTATCACTAAAGCTGCTTTAAGAATTAATATACAGGTTTTTGTGTGGACCTGTGTTTTCTAAGTCATACAGTAAGTATATACGTAAAATTAAAAAATAATTTCCAAACAGTTTCCCTAAGGTACTATGCCATTTTGCATTCCCACCAACAAATGCATGAAAGTTCCAGTTATTCAACACCCTTTCATGCATTTTGTATAGTCAGTTTATTGTCATCTGAGCCATTATAATAGGTGTGTAGTAGTATTTCATTGCACTTTCAATTTGCATTTTTCTACTAACTAAAGATATTGAACATTTTTTCATTTGCTTATTTGCCTTATGTATCTTCAATAAATTATCTGTTCAAATATTTTTCCCACTTTTAATTGGTTCGTTTGTTTTCTTATTATTGGGTTTTGAGAGCTCTATGTATAATCTGGTTATGAGTCCTTTATCAGATGGGTATTCTGTCTTTGGCTTGTCATTTCATTCTTTTCACAATAAATTTGGAAAGAAGAAGTTTTAAACTTTGATGAAATCTGACTTACCAACTTTTTTCTTTTCTGTATCCTTTTCTTAGAAATCTTTGCCTGTCCTCGATGTCTCAAAGATTTTTTTATCTATGTTTTCTTCCAAAGATTTTATAATTTTAATTTTAAAATTTAGACCTTTGATGAGTTTCCAGTTAGCTTTTGAGTTTCTACTTTGATGTGGATCAAGGTTCACATTTTATATAGGAATGTCCCAATACTCCAGCATCATTTGTTGAAAGGCTCTACATTATATTGCCTGCTACCTTTGCTAAAAATCAATTAACTTTTTTGTACTCTCTGCCCTGTCCAGTTGATTCATGTATCCAAACTTTTGCAAATTCCATGCAATCTTGGTTGCTGTATCTTTATAGTAAGTTTTGAAATCAACAAGAGTTAATCCTCCAAACTTTATCTTCTTTTTCAAAATTGTTATAGCTATTCTAGTCTGTTGCTTTTCCAAATAATTTTCAGAATTGACTACTTGATTTCTACAAAAAAATTCTTGGGACTTTTAATGGAATTACACTTCATCTATGTATCAGTTTGGGGAACACTGACAGACTTCTTGACAATTCTGAATATTCTTTTTTTATTTTATTTTATTTTTGTGGTCATAAATGAATAGAATTCCTCTGTGTGTGTGTGTGTGTGTGTGTGTGTGTGTGTGTGTGGCTGAGGATTGAACCCAGTGCCTCACACATGCTAGGCAAGTGCTTTGCCACTGAGCTACAGCTCCAACCCCACAATTCTGAATGAATGAAGGCACCGTGCTCTCCATTTAATTAGACCTTCTCTGATATCTGTCATTAATATTTTTAGCTTTCAGCATATTCCATATTCACTTTTCTTGCAGATGTTATGCTAGATTTATTTTTAAGCATTCCAAGTTGTAAATGATACTTTAATTTTTTTTTCTGTTTCCAATTGTCCATTACTAGTGTGTAGAAATACAGTTGATGTTTTGTTATGGCTGATCTTGTATCCTGAAACTGTGAAACTTACTTATCAGCTCTAGCATGATGTTGGTAAATTCTTTGTGATCTGCTATGTATGCGATGTCATCTGAGAATACAGTTTTAATTTCTTTGCTCATAAATAGTATGATTTTTATTTGTTTTACTTGCCTTACTGCACATTCTAGGACTTCCAGTCCAGTATTGGAAAGATGTAATGGAAATCTTTCCTCAGTCTTGATCTTAGAGGGGAGATATTTAGTCCGTCATTGTTATGTTTTGTGTTTGTTTTTGCTTTTATTTTTTGGGTACATACACACTATTAGGTTAAGAATATTCCCTTCTATTCCTAATTTGCTAAGACTTTTGCTTTTGTTTTTTCTGCAAATGGATCTTGGATTTTCTCATTCTTTGTTCATATCTGATGAGGTGATCATATGGCTTTTCTATTTTAGACTGCTGAAAAAGTGAATTGCACTGATGTTTGAATGCTGAATCAGCCTTGAAATCGTAGGGTGAGACTTGCTTGGTCATGTTGCTTTAGCCTTTGTATACTTTACTAGATTCAATCTGCTAAGATTTTGTTAAGGATTTCTGCAGATGTTTTCATAAGGAATATTAGCTCTCGAGATAATGTTAGTCTCACAAATAAGTTAGGAAGTATTCCCATCTCTTCTATTTTGGGCAAGAACTTTATGTAGAATTGATTTTTTTCTTTAATGTTTAATAGAATTCACAAGTGAGGCCATCTGGGCCTAGAGGGGTTTTTTGCTCGCTTGTGTGTGGCAGGGCTGAGGGAGGAGGCTTTTAACCACAGAGTCAATTTATTTAACAGATGTTGAATGATTCCTGTTATTTGTTTCTTTTGTATTGACTTTTTTAAATTGATGTTTTTCAAAGTGGTTTCTTTTTTTTTCTTTCTTTTTTTTTTTTTTGCATGTTCAGTTCTAACAGATGAACTAAAAATAGGTAGTGCTATCTAACTAGAGCAGTTCATGTTAGAAATCCAAGTTTAAAAAACAAAAATATCCCATAGTTAGTCTATGTATCAAATCAAATTAGACAAAATAAAGATTAAAAGTAGCCTCATTGTAGCTTGTCTACATCAGCTTCTTCTCTTCTGTTTAAAACAGTCCTGATTGAGATTACAACTGTCAGAAAGAAACATAATTAGAACAACTCTACTTCCTAGACAGGATGAGTGAATTAATTAATTAATTCAACAACAATTGATTGCCATTCTGCTTGCCAACTTTGTAAAAGGCACTTTGTTACACACAAAACAACAACAACAACAACAACAAAAACACCTTCAGTGAATTGTCATCTGTGCAGGTGATCAACTGGTTAATTCCCACAAAGCCAGGTATGATCAAGCTCAAATCAATATAAGGTGAACCTTCTATTTAAATGCTGGAGAAACAAAAAGAGTATATTGGAAAATGTATCTTAAAAAGTGAATTTTGAGCTAGATTTTCAGAAAATGGACAAGAAAATTTTTGGCAAGAAAATTGGATGGTTCTTCTGGTGCAAGGAAAAGCATGAATAGAACTATTGTTTTGAAGCCTTAGCAAAAGATGACAGTAGAAAACTTCAGCAAGTGAGACTGCTATGGAGAGATTCCTGGGCCATAGCCTAAGGAAGGGAGTGAACATTCTGTGACTTTATTTCCAAGTCAGTTCTTTAAGGTATCATGCTCCTCTCATACACCCAATTACTGATAAAATTAAAAAGAGAACATTAAGATAACTTGCTCGCAGTCACCGGTGTCAATGAGAATCTGGCCTCTGAACTTGGACTGAAGACCAGAGAAAAATGCAAAATGAGTGTAGGATTATTTTTAAAAGGAGGTAAAACAATCAGATTCCTCAGATACAGATTTTTAGAAGTTCATTCTATCTGCATTTTTGCAAGCAGATTATAGAGGGGCATGGTTTAGAGATTATTAGGAAGGACCTGTTCCCAATGAGATTATTATTAAAATTAGTTACAAATATAAAGCACTGTTTTGGTACAATACCTGGTGGCAAACTTCAACAGATCTCAACTATTATCATGTGACTGTGAAGTGATCAGCACAGCTGAATGTACTGTCACAGAATGTTCACTCTCTTTCTTAGGCTATTGCCCAGGACTCCATAGCAATCCTACTGCATGAAGTTAGAAAACTTTTGCTAAAGCCTCAAAACAATAGTACTATTCATGCTTTTCCCTCCACCAGAAGTATCATCCAATTTTCTTGCCAAAAGTTTTTGTGTCCATTTTCTGAAAATCCAGCTCAAAACTCACCTTTTAAGACACATTTTCCAAGGGCCTATCAGACAAAATGGTGTGTAGATCAGCTTTGAGAGCCAGCTTGGATAGGATGTGCAAGATCAGCAAAGAGACAGACAGAGGACAATTCCCAGATTTCTGAGAGTTGTTACCACATAGTTTATATCGTGCCATTTATCCCATTTAGGAATAATGTAGAAAGAACAGATGTAGCATGGGTGGGCAGGGTAGGCAGATGCTGGCCTCAGTTTTGCCAAGTTGAGTGGGGAGTGTACAGTACAGTGGTTGAGACTGTGGCCTATGAAGCCAGACAACAGATTCAAATCCCAGCTCTACCATTTAACTGCTGTATAGCCACAGGTTATTCATCCTTTCTATACCTCAGTTTCTGTAAAAACAGCATAATGATAGTACCTACCTCATGAGATTATTATTAAGAGTGAAATTAGTTACAAATATAAAGCATTGTTTTGGAACTATACCTGGTGGTAAGCGTCAATAGATCTCAACTCTTATCATGTGATTGTGAGGTGACAAGCAGGGCTGAATGTATTGTTTCAAATCTCAGGAAAAGGGTTAAGGTAGTGCCATTGTAGAACTGAATGCCCTAGTTCCCTCATGTTTGAGTGAGGTATGTGTAGCACTAAATGGCCAGCAAAAAAAAACCCAACTCTGAGAATCTGTCCCTGCTCCACAGAGGCTTGCAATATTTGAGAAGAAAACTACACCATCATATTACCTCCCTAAGTAACTACAATGAGCACAGCCCCTATGCCATTCTAGGAAGAAATATAACATAAGTGAGAAATAAATCTTTGTTATTTTAAGCCACTTAAGATTTGAGGACTATTTGTTATTATGATACAATTTAGTTGATACAGACTGACACATTGATGAGCTGTTTAATTATGCAAATAACGTGAAAGTTTGAGAAGCTATGGATCTGAAATAAAAGATTTTGTAAGTTAAAAACAGATTTATATTCTTGCAAATAATTTTCCCTGGAAATGGATTTCCTTCTAAATATGTATCTAGATTTATTTTTGCAATCTAAAGAAATTGATCATCTCATAAAGATATGTGGGATTCCAGTTAATAAGTTGTGACTGAGTCACTAGGAGCTAAGACCACAGAAAGAACATACAGGCACATACTGTTAAAAAAAAAAAAAAGAAAGCACAGAAAGAAGCTAGACTAGATTTGGAAAAATCCTACTTGCTGTTATTTGAAACTATTCAACCCAGATTTTAGAATTAAAATGAAGAAATGGCCTTTATTATAAAAAGGAAGAGGTAAATACAAGGAAATGACCCTCCTATATCTCTTTATCCACTGTATGGATCTGAACTACTGGGTTCTGCTATGATTTACTCTGGAGGAAAAGCCCTATCTGTGGATAGGAAATGAGGTGCCTCCTAATGAAAAAGGACTTCCTCATTTACAGTCTTCCTGGAAACAGGCAGATGAGGGACTGGGAGTGAGAATTGGGAAGGCAGACCTTAAATAGGAGGTGTGAAGGGAACTCTTTCTTTGGATTTTATTCTCTTAGAGCCTGTTATGATTTAATCTGAAATGTCCCCCAAAAGCTCATGTGTTAACAGCTTGGTCCCTAGTACAGCAGCATTCAGTGGGGCTTTGGGGAAGTAATTAGGTTATAGGGCCATCACCTCATCAATGCATTAATCCACTGATAGATTCATAATTTAATGGGCTATTGGGAAGTGGTAGAAATTTTGGGAAGTGGGGCCTGGTTAAAGGTCATTGGGGGCATGGCCTTGAAGGGTATATTTTTCCCTATTTTGTCCTTAGCTCTTCTCCCAGTCCTATGCTCTTACCTATGTCCTGCGTGGGCTATAAATTTGCATGAAATGTGCCAGTGGCGAAA
Source organism: Marmota marmota marmota (assembly GCF_001458135.2). Lineage (NCBI taxonomy): Eukaryota > Metazoa > Chordata > Mammalia > Rodentia > Sciuridae > Marmota > Marmota marmota. Next base: position 12,073,165 of record NW_025999960.1, read on the forward strand.
GATCACGACACAGAAGTAATTTTGAAAAGTGAGGGTGGAACAGCTCTACAACCTCAGGGGTCCTACTTCCCACTGGAAGGAGAGAGAGAGAAGAGCCGTGTTTGCTTTATTTATACAAGGGTGCTTCAAAGGAATTCAATGGAATGCCAGACCAAAATCTCCTTGGCTCCAAGGCTAAGTAGTGCCTACTCAAATAGCTCAGGGTTGGCCTTGACTATGCTATCCCCTCCCTCTTTCTTTCTTCTTTTCTTTCTCTTTCCCTCCCTCTACCCCCAGTAACTCCTGGATGCCATGAGGTGAGCACCTCTGCTCCACACATACTCCCAGCCATGGTGTTCTGCATTACCAAAGGCCAGATACAATACAGCCAAGTGACCATGGACTGAAATTTCTGAAACCCATGAGGCAAAATGAATCTTTTCATGCTTTAAATCATTAATCTCAGGTATTCTGTCACAGCAACAAAAAACTGACTAACACAGAGCCCCAAATATCCAGGCCACTTGAGTGATGATAGAGGTAGCTGGCAACCTCAACATGGGAGCAGGATGTAGCTAGTTGGGGGGAAAATCCCATAACCAAGAACTCATTAGTTAAAATACCCTTGAAGGATGGTGGGCTACAATGGGTGACTCTAAAAGCCCCCATTTTTAACAACCAGCCATCAGTTTCTTTGCTGTAATTTCCTGACCTTCAGTAAGATTTTGATTGACTTCTAAGCCTATTCCCAGTGAGGTTGGAAGAATTAAGGATCAGTTCTCTGTTGTTAGCCCAGTAGTAAAGGAGCAAGTGACCTTGAAATCAGCATGGCAGAGGGAGCTTCAGTCCCTGGCTCAACAGGTTGGAACTGAAGACAGCTCACGCACATGCAGAAGACTGAAAGCCTGTGTGGAACACCAGAGGAGACTCTCAGAAGAAAATGAGAAGAAACCTGAGAAGGGCATTTTGCTCTCATGCAGGTGGAGACTTGCAATCAAAAGACTCTAGGTTAAACTGTGAGTTCATGTGCACTGGGAAGGCCAGAGGGATATGGGTTGCAAATATAATCACAGGCAGAAGCCTCACTGCGACCCCAAAGCTCAGGGGAGTTTGTCTATCAAGTAGGAATCTTTGGGCCAAGTGTCAGGTGAAAAGATTGAGATGTTCTCTTCTTGGCAATGGGAGCCTCTGTGGGATTTTAGAGAGGGAAGTGAGGAAATGAAAAGAGGATTCTGAATTTCTACAGTTTCCTAATATTATTATAGTGAACAAAGGTTTGCTTTCCAATAACAATCCTATTAAGAAAGTTATAAATATTGTTGGGGAATTGTGTTTTCTGTTGAAATGAGGAAGTAAATCAAGCTTGAGGCTTGTGGATTTAGTTAAGTAGAGTGTAGGTAAAACAAAATCTCAATAAATCAAGAAACCCAACCTTAATGTAGGCAGTTCATTAGTTAAAAATCACAGCCGAATACAAGATTTACACAATTCTGAAGTGACAGTATTGAAATAGCATCTGCTTGTAAGCATCTGCTAACCAGGAAACTTTGTTCTTCTTCCTGAACAATAAGGATAAGTCATGATCCTCTGTAATCCTTTTAGGGCTGAGAGTGTTTCCCATGAAGTTTTCAAATGGCCTGGGCATGCTCATTTCTCCTCACTAACAAAATCCGCAGCTATAATTTGCTCAGCAATCATGCAAATCTCAAATTGTAGACATTTGAAGATTAAAGCTGAAAGGGGGCCTGAGGAGATTGAGGAGAAGAAAAGGAAAAGACTGGAATGCAGTTTACTACAGCGCAAGGGCACCCAAGGTGAAATACCCTGAGGGCATAGAATCATCAATATTAAAACTAAAATGAGATAAAAAGGTTTGATACTGTAAGCCAATGTGCTTACAGTGGGGTTGCACTGTATGTGCATTTTACTTACTGAAGCTCAGTCATGTATACAAGATAAAGAAAAAAGAAAAACAATCTCAATAGGCATGGCTGGTTTTGCCTGTTCTTGTCACCCAACGAGCTGTGCTTCGTAATAAGACTGAGATGGGCAACAGGAATCTTCTTTTACCTTGGTTTTTAAATATCTCACTGTGTGGGTAGCTAACTATACTGTGTATGAATCTAGGGTTTAAAGTTATATGCTTTTTGAACATGATTCTTAAATTCAAACCAACTACTTCATCAGATGCCCAGTGGGGCAGGTAAGGACAGGAAACTTGGAAATCCTGCCAGATTTACTAAAAGATATATGGTAGTCTCTTTATCAGTTAGGGCTCAGGCAGATAAGCAGAACCACTTTAAGTGATACAGAGCCTGGACTACAAGGACTAGACCTTACATAATCACGGAAGTTGGTAAGGAATTCTGTGGAAGGTTGTTGTCTGGTCATCTTCAGGCAGCCTGGAGTTGCTGCAACTCAGCAAACTGGTAATCAGAAGAAAAGCTAGTTGTGAAGTGGGGGGAGAATAAGGAGAAACCAGAACCCCTAAGGGAAAACTGGAATCCAAAGAACAAAATTGAACCCATATCCGTCTTTCACCACCTCCAGCCTCCATAAGGCTGATAATCTATAGAAAGGGCTGGTTCCTTTCATCACAGAGTCACACTTGCACTTGGTCCAGTGAAGGAAGGATCTGCCCAGAGCTGAAGAAGACACAGCCCAGCTGCAGCCTCTACAGCCAACGAAGTAAGGCAGCAGATAAGTGACAGCATGCACAAGCTCCCAGCTCCTTAGACTTACAAACAGCGTTCTAAATTGTGTGCATACTTCTCTTGTGGCCAACCCTAATCCAGAACCATATACGGAATGGAATTCTAGGAAAAGTAGTTTCAACTTAACTAAGTTGAAACACTATACAGCTATGGCAATCTTCAACGTTAGACTTCTCCCTAAGGGATTTCCAAGGAAAATGTTGATGAAAGGTTTATTGACTGTGCTTCTTTAGAACTCAGCTCTATGGAAGATGCAATTCCACTATACAGATTGACATGTACTAACACTGTAAGTAGGAAACTGCCGCTCGCTTCTGGTACTGACATTCTGGGTGCTGAATTCTTCTTTCTTCCATCATTAAGGCAATTAGGGTCTCCTGCTGAGAATACAATTGAACCTACAATATGATATTATCACCATTCTTCTCTCTGTGTTTGAAAGAGTTATTATTAGACATAAACTTTTCCTCATATTATGTTGTAGTTTTAAAAAAAAAGCTTATAAGGCTCTTATTTGTTATCATGGACCTGTCAAAATGATATTTAGTTAGGGTAACACTACAACTATTCATTTCCTGTTCTTTTTGTTTACTAAAGTGTATGGTAAAACTTTCAATATTCATAGTTCTGAGACTTGATACTTTTTTTCTGGATACTTTTTCTTGATACTTTTTCATTATGGGAAAAGGTTACGGTATTTTATTTCTCTTAAGTCATAGCTTACCCACCTATTTCTCAGAGTACCCAGGAGCATAGTGATAACTGAGTTCTGAGTAAAACCATGAGCTTATGATGCCCATTAACTCATGACTGCTGTTGTGTGCTACTTGATAATATGATGAGCTCACTGAGGTCAGAGACATAGCTCATTCATATGTATATTCAAAGTACCTGGCACATAGTATGCACCCAAAAATATTTATTGAAAGACTGAATTTTTTTATATGACTTCAAATGTTTGGCCTTAAAAGTCTGACTTTGGATGAGAAACTTAAACCCAAAACTGCAAAGACTAGGTGAGTACTAGTTTGTGAAAACACAAACCAGGTTAGTGGACAAAGAAAGGAGTTATTCCCAATCCATTTGGCCTTATTCATTTCCATCAAAAAACCATTTAATGATTCTATACTATATATCAAGCACCACATCAAACAACAGAAACATAAAACCAAACAAGTTTATTTGGCCCAGCCTTAAAATATTTCAGTCTTATCTGGAAATAGCATAAAAGCAAATAATTGACTTTAATAAAGCAAGAGGTGAGCAAATATCTTCTCTAATTAGAATCTAATACCATCCCAAGTAGATGACCGGAGTCAGATACATATGAACCTAAGACCCAGGACCAAGAGGTACATAAACAATGTGGTTCCAACTTCTCGTTGCTTTAATTCATATGCCCATTCTGGAGGGAGGCAGAAGTTTTCTAGGCTCCAACTCACTGATAGTCAACCTTACTTGCAGTCTAGGTCCACCCACAGCTTAAGAAAATTTTTGCATATTAACAATGGAGCCTGCAGAACCAGAAAAGTCACATAGATGTGGTTTTCAAATTGAACTCAAGAGCTATTCCTTTGAATTAGTAAAGCATTTCTCAGACACACACAGTCAAGTATTGTGTAAGTATACTGAATCTAAAAAGAATTGAGTCTTAGGCTATGTATTCTCTTATTTGACTAATCCTAACAGAGCACCTACAAGGGCCTGATTAATTCCTGATTGGTTGCCAAGCATAAAACCAAGGAGCAGTACTTGCTAATAGCAAGGTGAATATCAAGAAGCTTGAATAGGATGACAAATAATTTCAAAACAATATGATAATCTCTAAGCAGATAATTATTATACCATACATATCAGCTAGAGTGTTATTGGGACAATATGGAGGAGACATTTGCTTTCAGTGCAGTTTGGGAAAAGTTTAAGCAGGAGATATACCCAATGAATCTTGAAGACTGACAAGGAGTCTACCAGATACAGAAAAGCAAAGGCTTCTCCAAATGTTTTGTAAAATATAACAAAGCATATTTAATGACTGAGTCATCTTTTCCAGGTGTTGATTGGACCTAATGATAGACACTGAAGCTAATTCTCCTGCATTGCTCTGTAGACTCTTTGGAATTCTGAACAGCTCCAAAAGAGTTGGGAACAAGTAAGACATATGATGCATTCATTGAATCACTGTTGTTAATTTACTAAACATATAAAAAAATAAAACTATAGTTAAGAGCACATGAGAAAGTCAAGCCTGACCTTCCTGAACTGCCATTCCTGTTTCACTAGTAGCAAAAGATTACCCTCCCCCAAAAGTGCTTGGATCCAATTGGTCAACAAATATTTACTTTATGGTACTCTTTAAAAAATTTTATATATATATATATATATATATATATATATATATATATATATAGTAGATGGACAATAATACCTTTATTTATTTTTATGTGGTGCTGAGGATCAAACCCTGCCCCTCACATGTGCTAGGTGAGCACTCTACCACTGAGCCACAACCCTAGCCCCCCTCATAAATTAGTCTGCTAGACTGAATAAACCTAGAGCTTGATAAAAGGAAACATTTCAAGTGACAAAAGTACTCTTAGAGGGGTGGGATGAGACCTTCTAGACTGTCTTTTAAGCCAATAAAAAGGGTGGATAAGTGCCCAGCTATGTTTTCCATATAAGACAACTCATTCATTAATTATCCTATAGCTTGTTTCTGAATGTATGCCCTGTACAGTTTTCTTGCATTTTAAGAAAACTCCACTGGGCTTGAATCAAATAAGAAATGGCCTTCTTTATAACTTTATTTTATGGTCTTTTTCTAACCATCTTCTAGGTTTGAAATTTCAGGAGTTATGTGTAATCTAGGGAGCATATATTATGGTTACTTACCATTTTGTTTTCAAAATTTCCTTTAACCTTTTCTCTATCAGCATATAGAATAAGTTTTAATCAGTTGCCCACTGAATTGAAAAAAATCTGATTTGCAACAGATTACAACTAAATGATGGCAACCTCACTTTATCCTTTGGTTTCTGAGAGCTACTTTCTAGCCATCTCACAAATAGTCTCATGACTCACTAAAGGTTAGTAAAAGTAACTTGTAAAAGTAAAACTTCACAAAGAAGTTTGGTTTCCAAAGACAGATGAAGCCCTACAACATAGTGTGCTTTCATTTATTCATATCTAGACCCAGATCTAAGGCACACCAAAACACATAGTTGAGAGAACAGCTAAATTAGGCAACACTTTAAAAGATTTTTTTCAAAGTTCCATTTGAAATACATTCATGTGGAAACTACAGAAGCTATTATTTGCATAACATATATCAGAAGTTGAACAGCATCATAGAGACTATTTGAACCCTGGTAACTCTTTAATTAACAAAAGATATATATTTCAAGTATTTGACTTTGTGGCCAGAGACTGTATTACCAGAGGTGAAAGTACTAGAAGTCTTAGTGAGGTGTTCCAGAACATTCTTTTCCTGTGACAAAGTACTTTCCCCTACCTTGCACTTTAGTCAAGATGAGAGAGGCCATCTTGGCCTTTTTAAGGGAATACTTATGCCTGTCTTAGAAAAATCACTTAAGTTGTGACAATAATAAAAATTAAGAGTTAAATTTTAATGAACTATTATGTCCAAGAACTTTATATGTAACATCATATTTAACCCTGGTACTAGTTCTCTATGTAGATAATTTTATTCCCTATTTATAAGTAATATAATTAAGGTTCAAATATAAGTAACTTGCCAAAGACCCACTACTAGAACATGTCAGAGCTAAAACTCAAACACTAGACCACCCAATTCAAAAGCCCAAGTTCCCAGGCTGGGTGTATGATTCAGTGATAGAGCATTTGCCTGGCATGCATGAGGCCCTGGATTCCTTCCCCAGCACCACAAAAAACAAACACTTAAAAAATAAAGTGCAAGTTACAAACTACTGGCTACCATTTTACAGATCAGACATTACTTATATCCAAGTAATTCCTCCAATCTCAAAGTACCAGAGGTCTCAGTGAAGGCTATAGCTCTTTCTGCATGATCTGCAAGAGATCTGGATCTCTCCCAGTGCCCACTTTCTCTTCTTGGCTATCAGTGACTAGCACAGAAATTTTGGAGAGTATAATAATAAAAATAAAATCACCCCTTTCCACTCAAATTTGGAACCAACTTACAAGATAGACCTTGAAATTAGTCAAGATTGAAATGTCAACTTTACTGTCAATAGAACTACATTAAAGGATGTGGCTACAATATATAATCAAATGGGTTCAGATATGCAATTTACCCCATTTCCATCCTTATGCTTCCTACCCCCAGATGTTGGGACTCTAGTCTAAGGGAAGTTTTGAGACTATACCCATAGGCCAAATGAACTCACATAGGACAGCTGCACTGGTCCAGGGCAAAGAGGAAGAAGAAACCAATCTCTAATGCTCACAGTCTTTTAATAGATTACAGATGCTTCTTGATTTACAATGGAGTCAGGTCCCAGTAAACCCATTATAACTTGACAACATCATAAGTTAAAAATGCATTTAATAACCTAACCTACTAAACATCATAGCTCAGCCTAGCCTAACTTAAACATGCTCAGAACACTTATATTAATGTACAGTTGCAAAGTCATCTGCCACAAAGCCTATTATACAATGAAGTATTGAATATTTCATGTTATTATTGAAAACCTGTATCCAAACAACACTGGCAACAAGGTACAGTGTAGAGTATCCATTGTTTATCATCTGATCACATGACTGACTGGGAGCTGTGGCTGGCTGCCACCACCCAGCACATCAAGAAAAGAACAGAATTCAAAATCAGAAGTACATTTTCTACTGTACACAAATTGCTTTTGTACCATCTTAAAATTGAAAAATTGAAAGTTGAATCATCATTATTTAAGAACATCTATAGTTCTATCCACTTATGAACCATGGCCTTGAGGGTGTTTTCCATGCACTGTCCTCCACCAGGTAACACACTTCTACTACCCAAGGAGAAGTGAGCAAGAGACAAGGAGTACCACACTAGCGCAATGGTTTCCAGTGGAAATAGGAGAAATGGGGGAAATGAGTTCCCACCTCAGAGGAAATTCTTCACACCCCTAAGTATATGGTACAAGCAGAGATTTGAACAAAGAGATTGGTGATTATGTTCTGAGAATAAGAAAGTTACTGTGAGCAGAGCCAGTGGACAGGCAAGCAGTTTAGCTACTGGGTCGTGTTAGGGCATGGTGTGTTGATTTTTGCCTTCAATAAATTCAGCTTTTTATAGGAGAAAAAGATATGTTTTTTAAAAGAAAAACAAGAAGGAACAATGTTTGGGGATTTTTTTCTGATTCTCCCTGCTGCAGGCCCACTTCACTTCCTTTTGCTATTTTGCTCATATTTGGTGAGCAGCATTTATCCCCTTGGGGACTAGAAGATTCAGCCAAATGCCAAGGTTTTTGAATTTCAAATGCTCTGTATTTTAAGTTGTATAAACCTAAATCCTGAGTAAACTCAAGGCATAAGACAAAAGATTTGGAAGAATACATAATGATCTAGAGTCAGACTGGGGGAAAAGGGATTGTTCAGAGCACTAAAGAGGGTGACTGTGGGGAAGTCAAGACAATTCTATACCTAGGAAAGTGGTCCTGAACCACGAATTCCACGATGCTTTACCTTCTTCCACTTGCCAGAATCCAGATATGGAAAGAGGGAGGAGTTGAGGCACAGGACAGGGATGTGAGCTCTAGATAGGCTCTGAGACTCTATGAGCAAGATCCCTGTGCACTTTGGAGCCCAGGTGGAGTTCAGAATTCCCCTATACCAGCCTGGTAGATGAGCAGAAGAAGTATCCACAGACACTGTCTAAACTGGAGCACCCCAGACAGACTGAGGACCTGCCCAGGTGTCCAAGAGCAAGCAGCACAGGCAGAGTTTAGGGGCTGCAGTAATGACCTGCATGGACCCACTGTGAAACTCAATGGGAGCAAGGACTCCTGCCTGGATATCTGAATGGATAGTTGATAATGCTTAGACCCTCAGTGCTAAGACCCTCAATGCTAAATGCTCAGTGGCCAACACAGCTATTACGCTTTAGATATTAGGTCTCCCTCAAAAGATACTAGTAATGCAGGAATATTCAGAGGTAAAATGATGAGATCATGAGAGCTATAACCTAATTTGTGGATCCTAGTTTGAATGGACTGACTATGTGGTAACTTTGGGCAGTAGGGGAATGGCTGGAAGAGGTGGGACACTGAGGGCATTTCCTGGAAGGTTGCTCTTCCTGTGGCCCCTTCCTCTCTATTTCCTGATTCCACCCTAAATTGAGCAGCTTTCCTCTGCTGGGTCCTTTCACCATGATGTGCTGCCTCACCTTGGGCCTACAGCAATGGAATCAGCTACCTGTGGACTAAGACCTCTGAAACCATGACCCCCAAATAAACTTTTCCTCCTCTAAATTGTTATCGTCAAGTATTTGGGTCACAGCAACACAAAAGCTGACTAAAAGAACAACAATGCCCCAAATGTCATCCAGGGAAAGGGGCCAAGTTGCCTGAGATTAAACTTCAGTTCAGTTACAGAAAACTGATGAACACTTTATTTCTATATGCCTGAGTAACTAGACTGAATATCTTACCCATTTCAGGAGTAGTAACAGTGGAATACCTGTCAAATGAGCCGTACATGGCAAATGCTAAAGAAGCGTCAGTCAAGAAAGCACAGCCCCCTCCCATATGTTTTCACAGGTATTTTTCTTTACATAATATTAATTTCATCTTCTTGTTTAACCAAACCTACACAATAGGGATTTTGCTGCATCCCTTTCTAGTACAACCTCGTCTTTCAACACATTTGAATTGCTTAGCCCTTTAAATTATGGAGGTTGATTCCAGTGTCCCTTAGTGCCTCCACAGGTAGTCTTTCATGTCAAATATTTTTTTCATGGCAATAAGAAAACAACTCTAGATGTGTTTAACACAGCAGCCAAGGTGTACCCAAGGGGTGTAATTAGTACTTACTATGCTAGAAAGAAAAGGCAAGGTATAATACAATACTGCTTTCCAGAAGGAAAACAGAAAGTTACCACAAAAAAAAAAATTTGCCTCAAAATTGTCCTTCTTTCTGAGGTACTCAAAAGTGATGTTTACTGTGGTTCTGTTAATTATGGAATAAAACAGGGGGTTACTTAGCCTGTGCCAGGTACACACTCTCTCACAGAGAAAGTAAAATAGGCTGCCTGTGGATTGCTAGCATCGTTTACAGGGACCAGTACCACTGAGAATTTCAAAAGTCCTAGTCAGGTGCAAGGTAATGATGACAACTGATACTATTAACAGCATTCAACGTTTTTTTTTTTTTTTTTCCTCTTATAAATAAATGTGGGTATATGTGGAGAGGTATTGCAGATTCTGGGCTTTGTTTCAGTTTCACCCACTACTTCTGCAAGAGTGGCTGAACAATTGGCTCTTTGCCTTTATAATAAAGGATTCCAAATTCTCTCTGTTGTTGTTTTGTCTTGTTTCTTCTCTTAGAATTATGTTCAAACACCCCATGACTCATATTCTGTGTGTTTCTAATTTCTGCCTGATTGTGGCACCTTTCTATCCCTTGTACTCTGTTTTTGGATATAAGTAATCATTCCCAAAACACTGCACTGTTTCAAAATGTAATTATCGGTTAGATGAAAGAATCATTTTGTTAACTAGGAGTTTTAAAATGCCACCAAAATGTGTGTGTCACGGGTCATCCTGAATTCAAAGGCTCCGGTATTTTTTTTTTAAATCTCACACACATTTTAACAATTTCATTAAAGTCTAAGCATTGGTGAAGATGGAGTGATGTTTCAGGATCAAAATGATTTTATTTGGTTGAAATTACTTATTAATTTGTTGCAGCTGGGTAAAGGATAGAGCATTTTCTTTGCATCTTAAGTAATACAGTGAAAGCATTAAATGGAATGAATTAGGACTTAATGCTCTAAATATTAAAAGGCATGTCATTCAGGTTTAAAATCACTTCAAAGTTGGAGATGGTTCCAGTGATAGAAGCCAGATCTGTGTCTTGGTTTTTCAAATGTCTCCAAAATTGAAGGTGGAACTACAGAGGGTCTAGGTAAAGAAAGGTCAGAAAACAAGGTTAGATAAACACAAGATTCCATTCAGACTGCCTGGAGCAAAAGATGAAAGTTTCAGTGACTTCATTGATGAAGACACCACAGTATCACAAGAAAAATTACATAGTTAATTAGTTCTGAGGTTAGTTGGTTCTCTATTAATCGTGCCACATGCCCAAGAACTTAGACAAGCAGTGTGATATACAGAAGCAAAGACAAACAACAAAAGTAAATGAAAAAATTTGTGGAAAAATAAATGAAAAAAAATAGGAGCCAACACACTAAGCCCTACTCATGTGTTAATATACTATGTCATTTCTCATTTTAAGAGAACCAATCAAATTTTTAGTTGTTATTGCAATTCCTACAAGATATTTTGACTGAAGAATTAAACTATGAATGATACTTCCAGTCTTACCTCTCTATCCAGTATAAAGTAATAGAAGAAAATTTGGACATTTGAAAACCATTCAAGAAATTTCCTGGAAATCACCAAAATAAGTAAGGTACAATTTTTCATTGACTCTAAATTACTTTTGCCCAATATTTAAAAATCTCTTGGGATATGACTGATAATAAATGCTGGCTTACAATTATAATTGAAAGTATTTTGTTCTTAGTAGTACATGCAATGCTAATTCATTTGAAATTTGATGTTTTCTTATATTCTCCAAAATATAGTAGTTTTGTTGTGGGTATCCTTACAGGCTAAGGGAGGAGATAAAAAACACTTTTATGACTCTCTCTTTAACTTTCTCCAAATAATTATCTAGAGTTGTTTGATTTTTATAGAACTTCACTGCCCATTATAGCAGCCACTAGCCATATGTAGTCATTCAAATTTAAATCAATTAAAATTAAATGAACTGTCAGTTCCTTAGTAGCACCAGCCAAATTTCAAATGCTCAATGGCCACACATGTCTACTGGCTAGCACATTGGATGAGGTGGATTTATAGAACATCTTCCTCATCACAGAAAGTTATACCGGGCCAAACCAATCTGAAGTGCTGGCTTGATCAGTTCTTTAAATTTGAGCAACATACAGCAAAACCACAGAAATTTCAGTATATCTCAGGGATAGCAGTTTGGTGTAGTTAATTCAAGCACAGGCTTTAAAATCAGGAATACTTAGGTTTAAATCTTAAATGTCAAACTTACTTATTAGTGTGCTACTGTAGAGTTTCTTGACTTCTCTAAGACTCATTTGTTCATCTGTAAGATGAAGAATAATTGTAGTAATACAATAAAATGCTTCATAAGGCCATTTAAAGAAATCAATGGATTAATCCAATGCACACAGTAATTATTTAATAAACACCAGCTTTTGTAATTAGCCATTTAGAATTTTAGTGACTGTGTTGTGGTCAGGCTGCAGCATGATGGTCTGATAAGTGCTAAAGTATATCAAAATAAGGCAGGGAGCAAAGAGAAAGGCCTGTATATTGAGAGACGGAAGACGGGAAAGATGTACCAGAAGAGTGGCCCATGAAATGCATCTTGAAGGATGACAGAAGTTTGCTGGGCTAAAAAGGCTGAGAGTGTGTTTTTTTGTTTGTTTTTTTCCAGAGACACAGCATGTATTTTACAGAAGCATGAGAGGACTCTTGGCACCAGGAAAAATGGATCTGCTTTGGGAATGGGACAAAGAATGAAAATTATTGGAAGCTAGGCTCTGAGTTCACTGCCAATTTGTGAAGGACCTGAGTGCCATGCAAAAAATTTTATCAAGACTTGAGACAGAGAATCTATTGCAACAGTTACAATCGTCTGGAGGAATGTTGAGCAAAACCTTAGTAAAGAGGAGGAAAAGGGCTGTCTATGCTCACTATCTCCAATTTCTCTTTTCCCACTTGCTCTGAAGGCACTCTTACACCACCCAACCTTCTCTTACCAGGATCATGGAGACTGCCATAGTCCATGCCCTATGAACAATCTCAGCCTTCATCTTACTTGGCCTAACAGCAACCTCTGACATAGCCAATCACTTCTCCTTGAAAAGTTTTCTTCGCTTACCTTCCAGGAAATCACACTCCTACTTTCCCTGCTGATCCTTCTACCTGTAGTTTGCTTACTTCTCCTCAAATCTCTAACACTCAACATTATGTACCCCAAGACTCCCCTCTCTGGGCCTATGGACTTTCTTGTAACTCCCTGGAGGAGCTCAGGCTTATGGTTTTATATACACACTATAAGCTGATCAAGTTTAATTCTCAAGTCCGCTCTCCACATTTGTCTCTCCAGCAACCCACTTACAGTCTTTATTAGGATGTCTAAAGGTCATTGCTCACTTGACCGTTCAAAATAGAATTCTTGACCTTCCATCACATTCCTCCTCTTCCTTCAGTCTTCTTCATCTGAGCTGATGACAGGGCTGTCCTCCCAGGAGCTCAGACCAAAAACTTTGGTGCCATCCTTGATTCCTCTCTCTCTCTCTCTCTCTCTCTCTCTCTCTCTCACACACACACACACACACACACATGCTTCCCACATCCACTCTGCCAACACATCCTGGTGACTTTATCTTCAGAGCCCAGAATATCTCCACATCTCACCATGTCACTTGCTGCCATCCTACTCCCGCAATCACCATTTCTTTCAGGTCTCCCAACTGGTTTCTCTACATCCACCCTAATTCCCACACTGCCTCTCCACCCCTGCTCCCTATCTATTCCCAAAACAACACAGCAATCCTATTTTAAACAGGTCAGGCCAGATCACTCCATTCAGTCCCCCAGTGGTGTCCATCTCCAGCTAAATGCCAGAGACGTTAAAAGCGCACAGGTGTCTACACAATCTTCCCTGGCCCCCTTTCTCCTCCCCACTCCCATTGTTCACCCCCCTTCAGTCACACAGGCTCAGGGCCTTTGTACTTGTGGTGCTCTGTGCTAAATATGCTTTTCTGCTCCCATTCCCCGATATCTGAATAGCTTACTCCCCCAATCTTTAGCCGAATGTCACTTTCTCGGTGAAGCCTGAACCTATTTAAAATTGAACATCCCTCCTTCCATACTCTTCATCCCCTTATCTTCGCTTATTGTCATCTAAAATACCACATATTTTGCTCATCCATTTGGCCTATTATCTATATCCCCTTATAGAGTAGCAATTCCAGGAGGACAGGGATTTTTGTTTGCTTTTGTTCACTGCTGTACCCCCCAGAGTTTTATGTATCTCTAACATTCAGTGGGCATCTCCCTAATGCCAGGTACTAGACTAGATGCTACAGGTCCAGATGACTCCAGCAGTTAAGTGATCCAAATCTGGAGAAGGAAGAAGAATGCCAGAGACACTTGTTGAGGCTGAGGGCCTATGGGACTTCCAGGTGTAGTTTCCAGACACTAGCTGAAAATGATTCTAACACATCAGAGCCAGATAGAAAGGGAAGTGATAGGATCTCCTTAGAGTGTATACCTGGGCAGTAATACCACCCTCCTTACTGTCTTCAAGTGCAAAGAATAAAGTAAGCATTCATATGCTTAACTGACCTCATATGTGGAAAGTCCTTGGATTCCCAGATGAAAGGTGTTACAGAACTACAAAGTTAATCTTGCTGACTCAGAGGGAAAGCTGGCACCCTGAGTCACCAGCACCCTACAGGGGGCATCTGGGTATCTGTCTCCGTGTTCCTCTCCAAGAGTTGACCCGGCCCCTCCCTACTCTCCAATGCCCCCACAAAGAAAATTAAATATACTTAATAAATAGTTAGAATTTGATATAACTATATGCCTCAAGGGAAAAGAATCACTTCCAATAGATTAGTTAAGAGAAGAGAGTCCTTTAGTACAACAACAACAAAAATGCTTGGATGATTTCCAGTAATGCAAGACTTCAAACAAGGAGTGAGGGGGAGGAGGAAGAAGCCTGTTTTTCTCCCATTCCAGTGGGTACTGTGGTGAAGGAGGTGAATAATTTGCACCAGTGAATCACAGATAGAATAGGTAAGCCATCTGCTGACAAGCTAAGAAAGAATTATCCACAAGGAACAAGGATAAAAGAATAAAATGTGTTGAATCCTCTACCCTGACCAAGAAAGTATGTGACTCTAAGGATCTGTTTCGCAGACCTTGAAGGCCACTTGCTGCAAGGAAGCTTATTTTAGAGAAAGGAGGGTGGTTCATTGAGGGAGGGTGCAGGGGAAGAGAAGGTGTCTGAATTCTGGAACCTTTTATTAAAGCTTGTTTTCTTGTCTGAATCTTTTGGTTCCTGTGTCTGTGACAGTATTCATAACTCAGCCCTAGTGTGCCAACAAACCCCATATGTTTCAGTTCTCTCCTTATCTTTTAAGCCAAGATAAGGTTGAAATGAGTGTATTGCAAGAGATTTGTGATAGAATACACACAAAAACACACACTGGCAGGGGGTGGGGACCGTGTCTTACTCATCTTTGTTTTCTTCACTGCGTATAACATAAGACTCATGCACAGGAGATGCTCAAGAAAGTTTCTCAATTAGATATGCATGTCCTTAAGACAAAAAAAAAGAAGAAGAAGACAGTCCTCTCTGTGAAAGGTCTTTATTTATAGATGAAGGGAGAAGGAGCTGTGTGTCAGATAACAAAACTCTCTGAGCAGAAAAACCATCTCTGACCATATTCAGAAAGCAAGCGTTCACTCCTCTCCCTATTCTTTCTCATTCATTTATTCATTTTACAGACCTCTCATCACTATATAAATCAGAGTGATACCATCTGCCAGGCACTTCTTTGGGTTCTGGGGACATGAAGATGAACAGGACCAAGTCCTGATGTGGAACCGATAGTGTAATGTAAGAGAAAGAGACTAATAGAAATAATATTCAATAGCAGGTACTATGATAAGCTCTTTTACTAGCATTATTTCAGATGGTCTAATCCTTCTCAAATTTTAAGTTACCTACAAATCATCTGGGATTTTTTTAAATGAAGATTCTGATTTAGTAATTTTGAAATGGGGTCTGAGATTCGGCATTTCTAGCAAGCTCTCAGGTGAGGTCTGTGCTAATGGTCCTGGAATCGCTTTAAGTATTAAGGATTTAAATATTCCAGCAATCCTATGTGGAAGGTACTGTCATTATCTCCATTAAAGAGGTGGAAATTAGGACTTGATGAGATTATGTAATGCATCTATAGCATCATGAATTGGTTGGCATCTGACCCACTAAGCCATAAAGCTGGGTGTGCACACAACATGCCAGTGGTGTAGATGTGTTCAGGCTAGAGCAGGCCCAAAGGCACAAGTTTCACAAAGTGACCCAAAATGCTCATGGTCCCATTCCTGCTACACTGCCTTCTCTCTCTCTCATCCTGCACCTATGGCCTCTTGGGAAATTCCCTATGCCCAGTTGAACAACAAAGAGAACACTTGGACCAGGTTTGCAGATGGTTCTGCATGCTATGCACCCAACAGTGGACAGGCATAACACTGTCCCTCTCAGCATGCCCCTCTTTGGGATATCCCCAATATCCAATGGTGAAGGAAATTCTGCAGGCAGAATTTTGGATAATGCACATGGTTGTGCACTTTTCCTTGAAGAAAAATGGCTGTGGCCAATGGTTTGACTGGATAGCCAGGGAGTTGGAAGGAACATGATTGGAAAATTGGTATTACAATTTGGATATGAGGTGTCCCCCAAAAACATTCTGCAAGAATGTTCCACGTTGAGATGATTCAATAATGAGAATTGTAACCCATTATTCCATCCTAATGAATGGAATAACTGGGTGGTAACTTTTGGCAGATGGCACATGGTTGGAGGAGGTGAATCACTGGAGAATGTGCTCTGGAAGGGCTCATCTTCTCTGTAGCCTCCTCTTTTCACTCTGCTTCCTGGCCATGGTGAGGTGAACAGCTTTCCTCCACCACACACTTTGGCCATAAGATTATGCAATACCTCAGACCCGGAGCAATGGAACTGGCTAACTATGTACTGAACCTCTGAAACCATGAGCCCAGATAAACTTTTCTCCTCTAATTTGTTCTTGTTGAGTAATTTGATCAAAGTGATATAAAGTTGACTAACACAATTGTCAAGAACAGATTTTGGGAGAAAGATATTTAAATAGACCTTGCTGAATTGGCAAAAATTTCGAAGAAATTTGTTTCATGTATATCTTCATCAAGGGTGACCTCAGCAGAGAAGGATTTTAATAATTAAGTGGAAAAGGTTATCTGCTTTCTGGATACTGGTTATCATCTTCCCCAGCCACCCCTTGTCATTACCCAATGAGCTCGTGAAAATAGCAGTCATGGTGGCAAGGAAGGAGGTCATGCACAGGCTGAGCAACATGGACTTGAACTCACCAAGGTCAACCTGGCTATGACCATGCTGAGTTCCCAATAAGCCAGCATCTGAGATTAACTCTGAGCCCCCAGTAGAGAATCATTCGCCATTAGCCAGTATGTGGTAGCAGGTCAATTACCTCAGACTACTTCCAACATGGGAAGGGCAGCATTTTGTCCTTACTGGAATGCATATTTACTCTGGATAAGGATTTGCCTGCTTCTGTGAACTTAAAGAAACTTCATCTACTGTCCTGGCATTATACAGCATTGCTCTGGCCAAGGAGCTCACTTCACAGTGAAAAAAGTGTGGCAAGAGGTCTGGGCTGATGGAATTTACTGGTCTTATCAAGTTCTCCACCATCCTGAAGCAGCTCACTTATAGAACAGCAGAATGGACTTTTTAAGACTCAGTTACAGAATCAGCTAGGGAGGAATAGCTTGCAGGGGTGGTTATATTTGCTCTGACATATTAAATCAGCATTCAATATATGGTGTATTTTCTCTCATAGCCAGAAAAGGGTCCAGGTTTATGGATCCAGGAATTAATAGGTGGAAATGGAAGTGGCACCACTCACTATTACCCCTAGTAAGCCACTAGCAAAGATCTTCCTTTCTGTTCCCAAGATATTATGCTTTGATGGCCTAGAGGCCTTACAGAGGGAGAAATGCTTCCATAAAAAGGCACAACACAGATTCCATTGAACTGAAAGTTAAGACTGCTACCCAGTCACTTTGGGTTCCTTGTGCCTCCAAGACCAAAAAAGAAGTTAAGGTATTGCTGACGCTGGTTGATCCAAACTACCAGGATAAATTGTATTACTTACTATTCCACAATAGATGTAAGGAAAAAATGTATCTTTAGGGATCTCAATGTTACCATGCCCCATTACTAAGATCAATGGAAAACTATAGTAATCCAACCCAAGCAGGACTGTAGATGGCCCAAAATCTTCAGACATGAAGGTCTAAGCCAAGCTACCAGGTAAAGAACCATGACCAGTTGAGATACTCACGAGAAAAAGAATACATAATGAGTAGGAGAAGGAAGTTACAAATACCAGCCACAACCACATGGCCAGTTTTAGAACCCAGGTCTACAATAGACATGACTATTTCCTCTCTATTTTGGCATAAATAGTTCAGTGTATATGTATATTTATTAAGCAAATATCTTTGTTTTCTTTCCTCTACTACTCCCTTATCTTGTAACATAAGATGTATCAACTTTATATCAGAATTTATGTACTGTTAACTTTACATCAGAGTATTTAAGTTACAGGATATCAAGAAGAAAAGTAAACATTACTCAAGGATTTACTTCCTCTTCTAGGAAAGGAATTATTATGGTTTGGGTTGTATACAGGACAGTTGTATCATGTTAGACAGAATTATGACCTTGTTGTCTTTGGAGATTAAGAACAGTTTTAAAAGATGCACATATGTGGCAAGTTGACAAAAGGTGGGTGTGTGATAGTTAATTCTCTGTGTCACCTTGACAGGGTTAAGGGATGCCATCAGAGACGATAAAACATTATTTCGGGGTATGTCAGTGTTTCTGAAAGAGATTATAATTTAAATCAGTCGAATAGAAGATTGCCCTCACCAACTTGAGTGGGAATCATCCAGTCTACCAATATCCTGGATAGAATCAAAAGGCAGAGAAGGACTCTCTTTCAGAGCTGGAACATCTGTCTTTTCCTGCCTAAAACACCACAACTTCAGGTTCTAGGCCTTTGAACACTGAGACTTAGAATAGCCAACCTCCCCATCCAGGGCTTAGGGCTTTGATCTCAGAATGAATTACACCAACAGTTTTCCTGGTGTTCTAGTTTGCAGATAGCATATCCTGGGACGTCTCAGCCTTCGTAGTTGTGTGAGCCAATTCCCATAACTTGTCTCTGTATCTCTCTGTATATCTTATTGCTTCTTTTTTTTCTGGAGACCCCTGACTAGAATAGTCATAGAGCTTACAAACATGCCAGAAACAGGCACAATCCAAATCCCTTGCCCTCCCCTCCTCACACCGTCTTAAGATACCTGCTAGAATGGGTGATAGGAACCGGACAACTACTCATGATGCTCAGGAATAAAAGGGAAAGAGGGTCAGAGAAGATTTCCCAAGGAAGGGGTTATAAACAGCCCTGAGACTTAGTGACATAATCTGGAGTAGTACAGTGTTTCTTAACCTGTTTTCCAGAATTGCTTTTCCCCTAGACTTTTAAACATTTTCCCCTAATCTCCACCTATTATAAAATGTTAATATCACAGATAAATCTCACATCTGCTAGTGTGTTCTGGCCTTTGGAAAGCCATAAATAATTGTAATATTTAAGTTTTTTTTAATTACCCCTCCCCCATAATTTCCACCTCTCTGAGGACAATATTTCTTTTGTTGAGAATGCGTGATCTAGCACATTCCATTCACCTTGTGAGACCTGTCATTGATTTCATAGAATCACAAAATCTCAGGGCTAAAAATAATTTAAAGGTTTTTTTTTACCTTTCTGCAAGAACCTGGACATCTATCCTGAGTCTGCACATTTACAGTGAGGGGACTCACCACCTCAAAGGCAGCCCAATCATCCTTGGAGGGTCCTTTACTAGAAAGCTCTCTCTTATTGTGAGTGTAAATCTGTCATGTCTAATTTCATTGAGTGACCTGAGTTCTACCTTTTCCTGATGAACAGAAGGCACAACATTATATGCAATGGAGGACAGAAAAATGTACAATATTTCGCTTCTGTTCCTTTTATTCAAGGGAAACTTGTGGTCAATCTATCTCAGACTTTGTGTTTCTAGACTTTATATCTCTAATAGTATAGTGTAAAGTTTCTGTAGCTTTTTGAAGAAGCTACACCACACTAATTCATCTTACTGTCAACTAAAATTTCTCAGCATTATGGTTGTTTTTAGAGGTAGTAGAAGTGGTACAATAGAAAAAGCAATGGAATTGAGAGTAGAACAACAGTGTTTGGTCTTTTTTAAAGGCTACATTTTTACTTAAAATCACATAGGTAATCAACTACAGAACTGAAAACACTAATAGAGCTATAAGGTATGAGTGGAAGTAGAGGCAAGCTGGAGATGGACGATAGAGAAACAAGGATAAACTAAGCCCTTGTCCTTCACAGTGGGGAATCAGTAGGATTGCCTAAGTGTGAGAAGCTGAGAGTAGAGAGACAGATTTATTTTGAGTTATGGAAATAACTCTGCAAGTCTGAAACTAGAAGATGAAGAATGGGATGACTAGTGGGTGGAAGATTCTTATGTGTCTTCATAAGGCCCTTGAAACTATGAGTTTTTACTAAATACATATATACACTCATTAAAAATAAAAACAAAGAAATGGGGGCTGGAGTTGTAGCTCAGTGGTAGAGTACTTGCCTAGCACGCGTGAGGCACTGGGTTCAATCCTCAGCACCACATAAAAATAAATAAAGATATTGTGTCCATCTACAACTAAAAAAAAATATAATGACCTTGTTGAATCACTGGAGGGTGTGAAAAAACAAAGGAATGGGCTGGGGCTGTAGCTTAGTGGCAAAGCACTTGCCTAGCATGTGTGAGGCACTGAGTTCCATCCTCAGCACCACATACAAATAAACAAATAAAATAAAGGCATTCTGTCCATCTACAATTACAAAAAAAAAAATTTAAAAAAAGGAATGATAGAATGAAAAACAACCTCAGAAATGCTCTGTCACTAACTGCTAGGCTGATTTGAAGAAGTCACCTAACCTTGGACTGAATTTTTATGTAAAGTGGGAAGTGTGCTAAGTCAGCAGTTTTCAATGTTTGTAAAATAAAATACTTTACAGAATCCCTATACATTAAAGGAAATTTAATGGTGCTTCTCTGATGGGGGGCATTTAACTCACTCCCTTATTGCTTTCCTTCACAGCTTTGTCCTCACCCCCTCCACAGGCAGCCTTGAGACACTTCATCAGAGAATTCCAAGAATTTAATTGTAAAACCCTCAGTCTACATCATGGTTTTTCAAATTATGGACATTACCCATAAATGTGACTTGGAAGTGGTACAGTACTTTTTGAATAAAATGGAAAAATCAGGATGCATGCAGTCCACTGCAGTATTTTGCAGAACTCTTATTTCCACTGTATATATGTGAACCAAATGAAGATGGGAAATGTGTTTCTTGCTACCAGTCACAATCAAAATGTTCACATTATTTTTCCCTACTCTAATATTCTCTGAGTCATTTGGCTCCTCTGAATCATCTCTTTTAGGTCCCTTGTATATAGCAGCCCTAATTGTAATAGGGTTTTAACCTTCTGCTGGGAAGTCTTCATATTCCCACTAGGCATCACAAAGACTACTGGTTGGTCTGGAATGTTGAGTCCCACAGGGGGCTGCTAGCATGCTCAGGTCTTGGGAAGAGAAAAAAGAGAGGACATAATTTGTAAATCCTCCAAGAGAGTCTCATAGATACTGTTTTTCCCTTCCCCCTCCCCCACCCACTGGACCAAGAACAGAAACAAGCAGGTAATGCAATAGCAAAACACACTTAAATTACTTAACCTCCATTACTGAAAAATGTGGCCAATAGTTCTTAGTGAGTTTTTTGACAGCAAAGTCCTAAACACATAAGGAATGTCTCAAATTTCATTTTGTTGAATGCAAAATAAGTATGATGCCCTTATTATAGTACCATGAGCTCAGAAAGGCACTATGTTCTCATAAATGAAATAAATCTAGACTAGATACCATGGGGAGAGGGGTAGACTGAGTCCTCATGTCCCAGGGGGCTTCCTGACCCTCTAGAAACTAAAATATTTTGTGTTCATATATGCATATTTTTTCTAGGATAAAAGGTCAATCACTTTCAACAGCTTCTCAAAAGAATATGAAATCTAAGAAAGGTTAAAAATCAGGGTAGAGGATGACATTCACTGCCAGCTCAGTAAGAACCACTATCTCCAGGTGAAACAAATTTTGTCTTTACCTCAATCAATAGAAGGCTTTGTTTTTCCTCTGTTGGAAAGGACTTGAAAAAGCATGCACATCTGCCTTCACCGTGGATTCAAGAGTTTAAAGGCAGACAGCCTCACATGACATATGGCCAGCGCAGGGAGGCTTCTCATGGGTTACACCTGCTACCAACTGGCAGCGAGCCCCTGAGCGGGCACCTATGAGAACACCCTCTGCAGATCATGGCCAACTCGACAGGGGGCAGCAGGGCACAGTGAGAAAACAACGGCAAAGCTGTCTTTATGATTTAGGGTTCTTTGCTGTTTCACAAGGTAAGGCTATATAAAGTTTATACAAAGTCTTCCTTCCCATAGTTAAGATAGAGTGGATACTACATTTATTTTCTTTCTTACACCTTATAACAATATTGAGACAAAAATGCCTTCATGGTTTAAAACTGACACATGCGGTTTTTTACCAGTGAAAATTTCTAGTGTGTCTAGAAATGTACCTCTCCAGAGTGTGGTCAGAGCTTTTTTCCATCTCAAAGCCTCAGGTAAAAACACTTTTCTTCCACTTACTAGGAACGATGTTCAATATATCATCTCGCATGGCCAGAAAAGGAGTCTACATTTCAAAACACAGAAAATTTGAAGGAAGGCTATCAACAACCATTAGACCCAAAGTGCCAGAAGGTTCCGTGCCAGGACTTTTATTTTTGTTTGTTTGTTTGTTTTTAAGAACCCAATACAGAATTGCATCTAGTACAGGACAGAGCTTTGGGATAATGCAGATCTGAATCCTGGCTCCATTGTACCCTCACTTACTTAACCTGAGTTTCACTTTAAACATCTATATAATAAAATAATATCCATTGCCTGGTGTGGTTACTGTGAAAGTTTTTTAAAAGATATAATACTCCCAGAAAATGCAGCTGCTCCATACATGTTGGTCCCTTGTCCCCGCCTCTCACAGCCCCCTCACTCCCCACTTAGATCCCCCCTTCTTTTTTTCTAATACCATACAAAGATTTAGGAGCCTCTTTGCAACAATTTCAAGTCCACCTCCATGGTTACAATAAAATAGGTAGGCAGGAGAAGGGCTCAGGTATGTGCCAGACTGTGCCAGAAGGCAAGATGTACTGAGACCAGCAAGGCTTACATATGAAGTTTGATCAGTTTGGTTTGATGACCTCAGTTTAGGCAAAAGGTCAGTCGTCACCTGATGAAGTAGTCTTCACAAATGTATAATGCACAGAAACTGAGTACCCAGTGTCTGGGAGTCTGTCCAAGGGCAGTAGAAGGCCCGTCTGTTGATGAGGATTCCAGATTAACTACAAGGATGGTTTGGACCCTCACTAGGGCACTGGATTGTAAATGGAAGTCTGGTTCTCTAAACATGAGGCAGGGTGAAGAAGTCTGTCAAGAAGCCTATCACTTGGATAAGGAGCACTGCAGGGTTTGTAGAGTAAAAAACAAGGTGGGCATTTTGCCACTAAGGTCCTCAGGATAAGTAGTCATCACTGGAAAGTCACATCTGGGTTCTGCACAACAGGAGCGGGGGAGGGGGGTCATACTGCATGTCCTCTGGAAATGAAAGAGAGAAAAGGAGAGCGTGATTCTAGGCCAACCGAGAATGAACCACCTAGGCCTACAGAGTGGAGAAGGACAGAGCTGGAGATAGAAGAGCAGAGGCCCCAGAGAAGCAGGATGCAGAGTAAAGGGGGCAGCCTCTCTCCCTGATTTTGTGATTTCTCCAAGTGTGTCTTCTGCAACCATTTTATTAAAAGATAATTTATAGTCATATGGTTGTGGAGACTATAATGAGAAGATATTAAAATAGAAATTAGGGAACACATATCATAATACTGGTTAGTGGGCAAATCTATATACTTGTGAGAAAATGGGATATACAGGAAATTCAATTTTGCTATGTAACTAAAATTGCTCTAAAAGAATAAATTCTAGTTTTTTGTTTGTTTGTTTTGTTTTTTGTTTGTTTGTTTGTCTTTAAAGAGTTAGCAGATATTCTGGGCTCATTTCTTCACTGCCCAAGGAAACAGCCTCCTCCCCAGAAGCCCTGCCCACCCCTGCCTCACTACCTCTTCAGTCCAGGTTTTGGCTAAGTCTGGTAGACAAAACACGCTAAATACTGAAAGTCTGTTCCTGCTTTCCAAAAAAAAGCATCAGCTGCTCTATTTCAGGTACATATACCCAAATGGTTGAATGTCAGGAAGACAGTCATCTCTGGAATAATCAAGAGGAAACCAGGGGTTAAGCCTATTTTCCTCACTTTTTACTAACAAAATTTAATTATTCCCAAGGTATATGAGTCAGGTTTCTCCAGAGACACAGAACCAGGTTGAATATTAGAGATTAGGATGGACACATAAAGAGACTTACTACAAGGAACTGCTCATGTACTTGTATAGTGCCAAGAGCTGCACTGGCATGCTGGACAGCCAGTGACGCGGTCCCCATCTGATAGGAGGAAAAGACTGATGTCCCAGATCAGTGAGGCAGTTTCCTCTTACTCAGCCTTTTTGTTTTGTGTAGGTCTTCAGAGGACTGGATGAGACCTCCTCATGTCAGGGAAGGCAACCTGCTTTACTCAGTCTGCCTGTTCAAACACTAATCTCTTCCCAAAACACTCTCACAGCCACACTCAGGATAATGTTGGACAAAATGTCTGGGTGCCCGTGGCCAAGTTGACCCATAAAGTCATTCATCAACAAAAGTTTGGATGTGACCTTCTTTTTATTTCTTTTGCTATCATCTGCAAAGGGTGACCATAATGGAAGGGCAAAGTGACGTCAGTGAGAGGGGCAGACAAGCCAAGCTATAGACACCAGCATCCTCCCCAAGAAATGGAGAATTTTCCCATTGGTCCGTGTAAATATACCATCCCTTCTTTGAAGGAAAAAAAAAAAAGAGATGTTTGAATTTTATTTACTAATTTAGGTTTTGTTGTTGTTGTTGTTCAAAAGTTTTATAGAAAACAAATCCCACAAACTTAACACTCAGACTATTCACAAATTCCTTTTCTCTGCTGTGCTTGGTCAAGGTAGAAGCCCACATTTGACAACGGGTTCTGCTCCTTTTTGTTTAATCTTTTTTGGCAAGAGCAGACCACTTCACAGGACTTGGGGTCAGGGGCCTCGATCTGAATCCAAGCTGCTGCTGTGCAAATTTTTAACAAGTCATTTTTCCACTCCAAGTGGTTTTCCCACTTGTAAAATTAACATTTTATTATTCACAGATTGCTGTGAGGATTAAATGAACTAATGTATGATGAAGGGGTTTGTACACTCTCAGTCATTATGTAAATGTTGGCCCACATTCTATCACTGCATTAGTGGTACTAGCTGCTGTCATAGTGATATTACCAAGATTTGTGTATGAGTTTCCTATTGCTGCTGTAACAAATTGCTACAAACTTACTTGTTTAAAGCAACAACTTTAAATTTATTACCTTATAGTTGTAAGAGTCAAAAGTTCAAAATGGCTCTCCCTGGGCTAAAATCAAGGAAGGCTCCTTCTGGAGGTTATGGGGTAGAATCTGCTTCTCTGAAGTTTTTAACTTCTAAGTGTAACCCACATCCTTTGGCTCATGGCTTCATTGTCCATCCTTGAAGCTAACAATATTGGGTCAAATCCTTCTCATACTGCCATCTCTCTGATTCTCTCTTCAGCTTCTGTCTTCCACTTATGAGAACCTTTGTGATTACATCACACCCAGAAGAAAAATCCAGGATACTATCCCCATCCCAAGGTTAGCAGATGAGGAAATTTAATTCCATCTGCAATCTTAATTTCCCCTTTGCTATAAAACTTAACATATTTACATGTTCTGGGGATAAGGATGCAAACATCTTTGAAAAAGACAATATTCTATTTACCATACATTGTTTACTCATTCTCCAACATAAATTCAAATTTTAAAATACTTTTCCTCTACAAAGTTCTTTACATTTGTTTTCCCTGATAAGTTTGAAGTTAAAAAACCATAATAGTGACTTTTTTAAAAGAGAAAGAGAGAGAGAATCTTTTTTGTAGATGGACACAATACAATGCCTTTATTTTATTTTTTATGTGGTGCTAAGTATTGAATCCAGGTCCTGCCTGTGCTAGGCGAGCGCTCTACTGCTGAGCCACAATCCCAGCCCCAATAGTAACTTTTTCAAATATTCTTCAATGGCATTTATTCTTATTTTTAAAAGACCTGTATAGAAAACTTAAAAATTCAACAGAGGGATATTTTTTAAAAAAGAAAAATATCTATAATCCAAACATGTATAACAACTGCTCTATTTTGGCACATTTCCATCATTGAAAGCATATGTTATAGACATATACATATATACATACATACATATATAAATGTTTAGTGAATATATTATACTATAAATATATATGTAAATGTTATATAAATATTATATATACACATATATATGTGTATATATACACATATATATGTATATTTAGTCTGTTTAACATAATTGCACCAATATTCTAAATTTATAAATCCTCTGTAAACATAAATTTTAATGGCTGCATAATATTTCACAGCAGCAAGGTAACATAATTTACTTAGATATTGTAGTTGAACTTTTAGTTTATTCAAATTTTTTAATGTTTAAAGATAATGAATGTTAAACATCTTTTATCATTTATATTTATTTACATTTCTAGTTATTTCCTTTGGTAAGATTCTCCGAATCAATAGGCAAAGAGAATGAATATATTAAAAGTTGTTGGTACACATTGTCTAATCACTTTCTTTAAAATGTAAATTTATATTCCTGCCAGCACTACGCCAAGGCTTCTTTCAACATACCCTGACAGCATTAGGTATTCTCAGTCTTCTGATTCTCTGCTAATTTTTAGTTGAAACAAGTGTCTCATTGTTTGAGTATGCATCTCCTTTGAGTATGTGTGAGTCTGAATATGTTTTCATGTTTACCTAGACCTTGTATTTCCCTTTGTATTTTCTCTGCACATGAAGGTCATTTATTCTTTCCAAACCTGGTTATAATTGCAGGGGTTAAATGCAAGAACACTCACTTATTTCAACATTAACTTGAACATTTTCTGTTCTTACTCAGCTTGAAGGTTCCTAACCCCTATTAGATTCTCCAATGATCATTGTTGCCACTTTTCCTCAGAACAGCCTTTCTTTGTGTGTCACAACCTGCTCTGGGGGTTTCTAAGTGTTCTCCCACGTCAGCTCAGTTGTCAGGTCTGGCCTTTGGCTGCCAAATCTTCCAACAGACCAGATGCTTCTCTCTGGCCTATGACCTTGCCCCTTTGACCTCACCTTCCTATATTCCTTCCAGCACCTCCCTATTGCCTGCAATAGTTCAGTTTCTTGAAAGAATAAATTTGCTCCTGCCAGGGTAGGGAACAGGGAGCCAGTCAGCTGTACCAGGAAGACATGGGAACAGGGGTCTAATTACGTCTCATGTAAACATTTTCTAATCCTCCTGGCTCAGCCCCACATACTACCTCTCCTTCCATGGTACCTGGTGCTTCTAGTTCTAAGGCTGGCCCTGATTCTGAGGTGTGAGTCGCCCATTTCTTTTGGCTGTCTCCCTCTAGAGACAGGTGGGTTTCAGCTGTTCTTCTTCTGCTAAATTATGTTTTTTCCACTTTCTTTCAATTCTCTAAAATTTTATTGATCTTATTTATTCTTGTCTCCTGTTCTCTTGGTCCATATGTATTTACCCATTTTTATATTCCTTTGCTGACACTTCAGTGGTGCTTGGGAAGTGTGGACACAATCCACTGTGTGTGTGTGTGTGTGTGTGTGTATGTTTTCTTTTTAACTCTCCATCCTGGTGACCTATGTTCTTTCTGTCCTGTTCTCAAAAACACTCGTTTTTTCTCTTTTTGTTTTCCAAAGCATCCCTTCCCTCTTCTCTTTATCCCACACAGTCAGCCTAATTTCTCCAATGAGTTTAGAATCTTAGATTAGAAGTAGCATGACTTCAGGCTGGAGCTGTAGCCCAGTGGCAGAGCCCTTGCCTGGCATATGTGATCCTTAGAACCACATAAAAATAAAAACAAAATAAAAATAAAGGCATGCCATCCATCTACAACTACAAAAATATTTTTAAAAAAGGAAGAAGTAGCATGACTTGAAGCAACTTCCAAGTTGTCATCCTGTTCCTTCCCGATCCTACCTACTCAGCAATAATCCACGAGGTAAGAAAACCCTGAGGGTCAGACTGCCCAGTGAAAGTTGGACAAAAGATGTTGAGAGAGAAATAAATATAACCTGATATTTAAATAATAAATAGGTAGATTACACAAGTTGAGTACCCCTTATCCAAAATGCTTAGAACCAGAAGAGTTTGAATTTTAATTTTTTCAGGTTTTAGAATATTAGCATATACATAATGAGGTATTTTGGGATGGGACCCAATTTTAAACTGAAAATTCACTTGTATTTCTTGTATACCTTATACATACAGGCTGAAGGTAATTTTATATAATATTTTTAGTATGTGTGTATTGACTGCAACCCATCACATAAAGTCTGGTATGGAATTTCTACTTGTGGCATCTACCTAGCATTCAAAAAGTTTCAAATTTTGAAGCATTTGGATTTTGGATTTTGAGATTAGGGATACTTGACCTTGATATATTATATATACTGCTCACATTATATACACAATAAAACTTACAGAGCACCTGTTGGGACTGGAATGCTAGGTTTCATCCAGGCTCCTGATGCAAAAGGGCTCACTGCATTTCTTATTCAATGAATGGTTATCTTTATCTGTCAAACACAGGACATGGCATCTTCATAAGGAAACCCTTCAGTTATAATTCGCAGGCGATATGTTCAGATCATAGTCAAGAAACATCAGATACCCCCAAATCCACTTC
This sequence comes from Marmota marmota marmota, assembly GCF_001458135.2. NCBI lineage: Eukaryota > Metazoa > Chordata > Mammalia > Rodentia > Sciuridae > Marmota > Marmota marmota. Next base: position 12,102,049 of record NW_025999960.1, read on the forward strand.
TCAAACTCTATGCCACTGAAAAAGCATTTAGTCCCACTAATGTGCAGCCTCTATAGTAAACCATTCCTATTGTTTCCAATTTATTTATCTTGATTATTAATTGTTGCATTTATTTTTTTATTTTTTTAAAGAGAGAGAGAGAGAGAGAGAGAGAGAGAGAGAGAGAGAGAATTTTAATATTTATTTTTTAGTTATCGGCGGACACAACATCTTTGTTTGTATGTGGTGCTGAGGATTGAACCCGGGCCGCACGCATGCCAGCCGAACGCGCTACCGCTTGAGCCACATCCCCAGCCCAATTGTTGCATTTAAGGGTTAAAAGTAGATGCAAAGAAACAAGATTATAACACTTATCTTGACATTTCAGATAATCTAATCTCAACAAGGGGGTATTTAAACCAGCTTTCATGTTTCCAGGTTAACTGTTGACATCAAGTCAGAATATCTGAACTTTCTTAGAGATGCCTGGTCTCAGTGTAAACACACACAACAATAAAGTTATTCTGCTTGCTGCAGAGGCAAAAATAACCCCAGCAGAGTTTTCATTCTAAACATAAGCCACTTTGTGAGACATTAATTAAAATCAAAGAATGAGTCCAAATAGTTCTTAAATATCCTAACAATTCACTTTAAAAAATAAAAAGGATAACTGCAAAAGAAAACAAACAAAAAAGTTTAAAGGATATATGGCACCATGAGAAATAAAGTCATAAATGAGGGAAGGAGATTCTAAAACTCATGCCTATGTTAGAGAATCACATCAGAAGGCATATTAGAATATATGATTACCTCCAACATTAGTCCCAAGCACAAAATGTAAATTATGATCTTCCTTGTTCCTGTTATATATTGCTTTCTCAATCTATTCAGTTATTGCTTCTTTGGTAAACTTTGAAAATTTAAGAGATTTTAAGCATTGTCTGAACCTATGCTACTTACCTAAAAGGAGTCTGGCTGTACTTTTAAATACCCCCCTCAAAACTCCATTTACAAACAGTAAAAATATATCTCACTAGCATAATGAGTATTTTACCATGGGCTCCATCTGTTTCCTCTGACACAGACTTTCCCACTGAACCTCAGAAGTAGATCCCAAAAATCACTTCTTACAGAATGGGATAAGAGTTTTAAAACCAGTGTTATTTCCATGTCCTATTTCTTAACCCATAAACATTTATATGCTAAGCCAATGGTGAATACCCTCAAATGAATATCAAGCTGTTTCCTTCAACTTCTTTTTAATGGAATGATGTAAAACTACAACATCTCTCAAGTTCTTTTAAGAAATTGAATGTGTAGGGCTGGGGTTATGGCTCAGCGGTAGAGCATTACCGCTGAGGCCCTGGGTTCGATCCTCAGCACCACATAAAAATAAATAAATAAATAAAGATATTGTGTCCAACTAAAAAATAAATATTAAAAAAGGGAAATAGAATGTGCATATGATATCACTTAGTATGAATAGATTTAAGTAGAGTTGATATGTATGTATTTCCTATCCATCTAAACTAGTTAACATCCCACTTTATATGTTAGATACTCTAACTGATCTATCTAGTCTCTAGAAAGCAAGGTGACTGGTTAGTTGTGGGCTGTGGAACTGAGCTTACAAGTAACCCTCCATCACAGTGTAACAGCTCAGTAGAAAGATATTAGCACCATTATTAATGATGATTGGTAAAGTTACCTCTCAGAAAAACAAGCTGCTAATCAAGTCTATACCATCAGCACTAGAAACATTTCCTCTCAAATTTGTCAATCACTAATACAGTAGGTGTGACTGCCTACTGCCTATTGAAGGTTATATCAAGAGAAGAAAGAAGAGCAAAACAGAGATTTCCATTTTCCTTTTACTTCTAAAACCTTTGACAGCTTTGAATGCCTAAGGGATGACAGAGGAGCCCACTGCATGCCAAGGTACACCTCAGTTCAGAGCAAGGCGACTGCTCCCTTCCCTCCAGGTAGGAACCATTCTCTGAGGTGAAGAAGATTAAGTACACACACACACACACACACACACACACACACCACCCACAATGGTGGAAATGTCTTCTCTGATGTAAAGAGGAAAAAGATTATTATTTCATTACCAACCTCCTCCTGGGAATTTCAAGTCGCTCCAGGGTGGTGACTACTAAAATTATTTTCTGTCTTCATAATTCAATAAATACATAATTATTGAGTTTTGATATGTTAATGATATAATTTTTACTGACTTCTGTAAAAATTACTTCCTCGAAAATTAAAAGAAAACAATGTCATACCTTCTGCAAATATGTCACCTGCTCACAAAAAACACATTCAGTACTAATAAAGTATCTTATTTCAATATACAATTTTGTCATTCAGAAATGGTCAACTGATGAAAAACAGTCTGCTTCTAAACCATAAGATGACTTATAATACCAACTAGTTATACCTCTTTATATTATTATGATCATTATAAAAACACAGAAGTTTCTACAATGTCTCAGGTGATGACTAAGTCATGAAAACAGTCCATATGTCTTTTTATAGCTCTGGGAGAAAGTTCTTCCTTCTCTATATGGAAATAACTAGTGTTTTCCATAATTTCCACACATTGTTGCTAGTACTTCCCTTTGAGGATACAGAGAATGTTTAAATACTCTACTATTGGAATCAAAATTATAGTTGGCATTTATTAGGTGTCAACTATGTTAGTGCCCTGAGCTAAATTCTTTGCAGACATTATTTTATTGTCCCCCATAAACCCAAACCCACAACATCCCCTTTTCCAGGCAAAATAAACCAAGATTTTACAGCTGTTTTTCACATGACTGTTTTCATGATCACTCTTTGTATGGTTCAGATCTTTAATGTTATGTAATGCAGGAATATTCAGGGATGAAATGAATAGATGATAAGGACTATAACCTCATTACTGGATTAATCCACTTGATTAACAACTTGAATGGCATATTGAATGGTAACTATAGACATGGGGTGTGGCTATAGGAAGTAGGTCACTGGGGGCATGGTCTGAACTATATCTGTCCCTGGCCCTTTCCTACCCTTCCCCTCCTTTCTGGCCGCCATGAGCTGAGAAGATTTCCTCTACCATGCCCTTCTGTCTCTGCTATAATGTTTGTCTTACCTCAGGCTCAGAGTAATGGAATCAATGGACTATGGACTAAGACCTCTGAAACTGGGATCCCAAAATAAACTTTTTATCCTCTGTTACAGTTGGAATATGAGGTGTCCCTGAAAGCTCCTATCTTAATGCAGGGATATTCCGAAGTGAAAACAAGTGAACTGTAAGACTGTAATGCAATCAGCCCATCCTAGTTTGAATGGACTATCTGGGTGGTAACTGTAGGCATGTGGGGCATGGCTGGTGGAGGTCAGTTACTGGGGGCATGCCCTGGAAGATTCATCTTCCTTGTGGCTCCTTGCCTTCTTCCATCTCTCTGATGCCGTGAGGGGAACAGTTTCCCTCCACCACACCCTTCCACAATGATATTCTGCTTCACCTTGGAACTAGAACAATAGACTAGGCCGACCATGGACTAAACCTCTGTAACTACGAGCCAAAATAAACTTTCCTCCTGTAAGTTGCTCTTGTGAGATATTTTGGTCACAGCAGCTCAAAACTAACTGAAACATCCTCTAAGTTGCTCTTCTCCCATAAGTTGTTCACAGCCATGGAAATGTTGTGACTAATGTACCCTCCTGTCAAGGCAGGCAGATAATTTTTTCTGTGTTCTTACCTCTCTAGGAGCTTACCTTTGTTAATACTATTTTATCTATCATTTCCAGTGTGAATGTGAGTATCTTTCCAACAACCACAGGAAGTAGATGGGCCAACTATTTTTTATCCTTCTCCCTAAGAAGTCATTGAGATTGAAAGAGATTGAGAAGTTGATCAGTTTAAAGTTAGCACTGAACCCAATAGCCTTATCCTCCCAATCCAGCGCTTTCTAATCTAATGTTGGTATCTCCTTTCCTTCAGTTCTAGGAAAAATGTTGCCTTTGTAAGTGATCCTTATGGTTTTTGTTTCAAATAATACAAATAAAAAAATATGTTTATCCCTCTTGTTTTTGTGACAGATTACTTGAGTCCAAATTTATTGTCTGACGTTTCAGCTGTGGTCCAGAAGACTATCTACTATTATGTTTTTTCTTGTTATATGTTTACTTGTAAATGTCCTGATTTACATATTCAATATTTCGTGTTTTGTGGGTTTTTAAAAACAAACAAATCTCAGATAATTCTTGTAAATTGTCTTTCTTCCTGAGTGAACCCCAATATAGCTAGGGAAATAATACCTCCTTTGTCAATACCATCCTTCTTATAAGAGAAAAACCTATTTCCTACATAGTTAGGAATACTTAGTCCTAACAAAAACTTTTATGTGTATAAATGCATAGAAAGCATTTTAGATTTTTAAAAATGTATTATCTTTGGTTTTCATAAGTTTGTCCTTCTTGTACCTAGATTAGAATTTTTTTTGTATTTGTATTTCCTGTACTTCCCAGATCTTCTTGGAATCTGTTACTGATTTCTTTCAACAGTTTTTGAAAGTCCTCAGCCATTATCTTTTCAAATATTATTTTTGGCCCATGCTCTCTTCTCTCCTTAATCGTCTGGAACTCCCATAATACATACGTTAGCTCTTTCCAGTGTATTCTTTTTATTGATTTGCAATCCTTATTTTTCTCAATGATAATTTTGAACATTTTTTTTCCTGAGCTATCTTCTAGTTCTCTAATTCTCTCTTTCCCTATGTTTAATTTACCATATTCTTAGTTTTTATTGTTGTTTTTTATTATAGTGTATCATATAGTTTCCAACTTAAACTTTCAATCCTGTCATGTCATTCAGCATAGGAAGCATACATATTTTAAGGTCTGTACCTGATAAGTACAATATCTGGAGCCACTGTGGATCATTTTCTGTTATTTGTTTAATAGAGGGTTATGTTCATAAAGTTTTATCATCTTGTGTATCTAGTTGTTTTTTATTTTGTTCTGCATACTGTATTTAATGAATTATTCATAAAAACAATTTTTGGTCAAGGATGACATTTATTTCACCAGAAAGGCTTTTATAATACAGCTGGAGGCACTAGCCATTTGAGACAACCTCAATTCAACTTCAGGGACTGAGATGATTTAAAACTAAACTGAACTCTCTAAGAATTTCTATCTACTTTGAATTTACCTTTCCATTTTGAATATGAACTTTCAAGATGCAACTTAAATTGAGGCAGCTTTACTAGGACCAACAATTCCTTGGCAAGCTTTGGACTCTAAACTACCCTAGTCTCAGTAAGTTTTCAAAAGCACTGATCCAGTTCTCAGTATTTTCTCCAAAATTGACAAAAACAAAACAAAACAAAACAAAAATGCACAGGAAAGGTGACTTTTAGTGCCAGGTTCATCTCTCTGTGCCACCACTTTCTTCCACATCTTCAACAACTTTTTATTAAGTTATCAACTATCTGACATTTTAAAAAATATTTTCAAAATATTTTGTCTAGCATTTCTAATTGTCCTTAGCAAAAAGTTGGTTCAAATTGCCTACTATGTCATTACTGGAAATAGATGTCTCTAAAATTTTGTTTACTCATGCATTACTTTAGCCACTTCTTTAGCCAAGTCAGCAATCAGACCCTTTTTTGAAATGATGGTCTTTCTTTTGCTGAAGCAGCTACAATGATAGAATATTTTCTTAATTGGTTCATTTTAGTTATACATGACAGTAGTATCTATTTTAACATAATTATAAAAGCATGAGATATTACTTGTTCTAATTCATTCCCCAGAACAGTATTATGGAAGTATACTTATTTCAGATAATTGCCTCATACACAGCTTCAGCCCACCTTACTTCAGATAGGAGTCCTTAACTTAATTTTAGTTGGCTTTACTTGGTGATGCCTCTTCATTTACACTTTCCACAGGAAGTATTATTAGAGGCAGTAGGGTATAGTGGAAAGAACACTGGAATTGGAGTTAGAAAGCACATTTTAATCCATTTCCATCATATTTACTACCTATATTACATAGTTCCTCCCACCATTCACCAAACCCTCTACTGAGCAAGTAGATTTCAAAGGTGAGATTAATTTTGTCCTCTACTCAGTTTCTGTGATCTTCACCATATTTACCCATAAGTTAGGAGTTTTGACATCTATACCATATAATCATAAAGATTATCTAAGGAAACTTATGTTAAAGCACTGAAGTTACAACCACACATAGAAGGAACTTAATTACTATTCATTGAATGATTTCAATTTTAGACACATTATTTTATGCAACAGATTTGTTTCTAAAAATTTCCATAGATCAAATTACACTTTAAAAACACCAAGGAAACTAATTTTTGAAAGGAGAATTATTGTGGGTATGGAAGTAAACTTCCTTCTATAAATTCCAGTTTATTTAATCTCTTGAGATCACACTGATAAATAAAATTAATTTTATTAGAGTAAGTTATACCTGCAATAAGGACACAATTCTTCTATTCAGGTAACTTTGGAACCCTCACAGGGTCAATGGCACTCCTTGCTGTGTCTGTAAACAGTGATATTATTCTCTGTGTCTGTAACAGCCAAGTGTTGACCTGAGCCGGCCCAGACCAAGTTCAATGTGGAATGTTCACCACAAGAGTATCATATGAAGCCATGAGCTTTAGTAAGCACTAGGCAAAAAGCCTTGCAATCAATTTCTCAAGGCTATAATTCCAGATATTAATTCAAACATGACATTTTTTTTGGTCCTAAAGGGCAAAATGTTTTGTTTTATGACTTTATTGCTTTCCAGCAGATTTCATCATTTATTATGTTGACTGGAATTTTATCATTGTTTTAAGTAGCACTCTTTATGAGATCATTTTGTACCTTTAGAATCTAAGTCTGAGTAATGACTATGTTGTTTTCAGTTTCCAGTTGTTTGTAGGTTGTTGTTTTCTAAAATTTTCTTTAAAAAAACCAAAAAACTTAGCATTCTAATAGAAATGGAAACACCCTGACTTCATTTTGATAATATGCATAAATGATAACAAATAAATGTGGGTTCATTACCATAACTCAGGAAAACAATATTTCATCAGAAATTCTAGATAATCTTTCCAGGGTGGATGTAGACTTGAAACATTATATAAACTCATTACTAAGAAAGTTTTGATAATAATTAGCTTCTTAGCAACAGGGATTTTTAGGGCAAGCATCTGTTATAAATGTTAAAATAAAGGAGAATTTATCATGAAAGCCTTTCATTTAAATGTGTCATTCACTTCATAAAATGGTTTAAAAGACCAATACTTGAGCTACATAGTTAGGCATATTTACTGTCGGTTCATTATGAGATTGGTTCTAATTTACTGATTTCTTCCTGTGGATTCTTACAATTATGGTAATTAGTTTCCAAGTTTTCAAAACTAAATGCGAGTTATTGGTAGCATAAGAGTTAGTAACAGCGCGGGACACAAAGTTGATTGCCAAGGTCCAAATCCCTGCTGTGTTACTTGAGGCAAAGAAAATCCCTTAGGACTCCATTTTGACATCCATAAAATGGGAAAAATAGCACCTACCTCCTATAATAACATGAGGATTAAATGAGATCAACCATATAAAGTAATTTACATAGGGCCAGCACATAACAAGCACTCATTACGTAGTAGCTACATGTAATATATCCTAAAATATATATGAAATACATAGTTCACATTCAGAAGGAGCAGTGAAAGCAACAGCACATAACAGTGACATCTCCATCCATATGCTCAGTCCTTGCATGGGTCACCTGGCAAGTCCATTTCATCATCTCTATAACCTTAGCTCTACCCCTCAGCAGGAAGATAGGACAGTCATAACTAAACTTACAGAGAAAAATGAGACAAGAAGTCAAATCCCATCATCAATAGGATTTTATACATGAAAACAGAATAGAGTGTTACGGAATGTAAAAACAAAACAAAAACAACCAGTTACACCTCTCATGCATTTCCAACTGTTACTATAGTTAAGCATCTCTGAGGAACAAAAAAATACTTCTTTAATATGATTTTTTAAAATGTCATACACAAAGCCAACATCAACAGCCAATAGAGACATTCCCATTAAAATTGAGAAGAAAACAAAAGGGCCTGATAAAGGTATTGATGCATGAAATTGCTCTGGAAATTCTGGATAATGTAATAAGATGTGAAACAGACATAATAATTGAAAGAGTGAATATATTTACCACATTGTAGGTTACAGTATCAGACAATATAAGAACACACTGGAAAAACTAGAACTAACAAATTTTAGTGAAGTCATAGATATACTACACATCTAAAGGTTAGTAAGTTTCCTAAATAATGCTACATTGTCTACCTATTCTGTCTAATTAGTTATTATTTATTTACCTGCTCAGTGAAATTATCCTACCCCAGTGGTTCAATTCTGCACTGCTCCAATTATCCACATAATTTATAATCATTGAGTTGTTAGGCTTTTATTTGCTCAAAATGTCAAAACACTTAAAAAAGAGTGATCTAGGAGATGATGGGGGTATTGGAGTAAGTTAGGCATAGTGGCACTAAGAGATGCTCTCCTAGAGGCTGGGTCTACGGCTCAGTGGCAGAGCGCTTGCCTCAGCACCACATGAAAATAAACAAATAAAATAAAGGCATGCTGTCCATCTACACCTACAAAAAAGAGAGAGAGAGAGAGAGAGAGAGAGAGAGAGATGCTCTCCTAGAAAGTTATATTCCCCCCTTGCTCTGAGCCCTGGAAAAGAATCTGAGATGATATTTATTCAGCAAATACTTAATGAGGGTTTGTTCCAAGCACTCAATTAATGCTGGGAGCTTGTACTCTAGTGAGAAATTAAATAAATAAATCCAAGAAAATATTTTTTTAAGTACAAGTTTGGTAAGACCTGTGAAGAAGCAACAGAAAAACAGAGAGTGACAAGGGTGTGGGGGTGTGACAGAGAGAACATAAACTTTAGAATGAAGAGTCCCATACATCTGTCTGAAAAAATAACATGCCAGCTAAGACCTGAGGGACCAGGAAGGAGCCACTCAAACAAAGGAGGGTGAGCAGCAATCCTAGGACACACAGCAAAGAGCTGGAAACACAAAGCCTATGATCTAGAGGAAGAACAGTGAGAGGTAAAGTCAGAAAGATTGGCAGGATCCACAGGGAGCAGCTTGTGTAACTCTGGATGCTTTCCGCTGCCATTAATAAAAGGGCTAACTGAAAAGCTCCAACAGGAAGTTTATTATCTTACATGGTAAACATGTTAACATCTATATTATACAAAATAAACAGATATTTAAATGTTTATAATAAACATGAGGCTCAAAGGCAAGTGGCACCAGGAGTAGGTAGGTCAGCTGTTCAACCCATCCCCAAGGATGCAGATTCTTTTGCTGTTGTCACCTCATTCTTTGGAGTCTGTCTGCCTAACTTGGATACTTCTATGGCACCACGTGGCTGTGGCAGTTTGTTTTTTAAAGTGCAAGTAAACCCTCCCCAAGAAATGCTGCCGCATCCCTTTCCTCTCCTCCTCTCCAAGTCAGGTTTGTAACTATTTCCTCAGCCAGATATAGCCAATGCCTAAAACTACCACTGGCAAAAGGAATGGAATTACTACAACTGGCTCACTGTCATTCACTCTGTGGGCCTGATCACATGATCCAGGAATACCACCACCCAAGTGAAAGGTTCTTACCATAAGGCCATGAACATTTTGGTCAGTATTCAGGGAGATTGTGAGCTGAGATGGGAAAATATTCTATCTTTATTTTTCGACAAACTCTAACTGAAATCTCTAAAATTTTATTTCCTTTAATTATGAAGATAGGCCAAAAATGACAGTAGTAACAGCAGAGCATGTGATTTCGGCACCAGTAAAAAGCCACAGATATTTTCATACCACAATACAGGTATGATAACACTGCCTTCCTGTATTCCCTATCCTCACCTAGTTTTGGATCAATACATGGAAGAAGGTGAGTTAAATACCACTATATAGTCTTTGTGTTCACTAAGCAATAACAGTCATGCTAATCAATCTTCAATCCTTAGCACCACATAAAAAAATACACAAATAAAATAAAGGCATTCTGTTTAAAAAATGTAAACTTATTGTTAATACCTATATTTTAAATTTATAATCTTGTATTTAATGAATTAATAAAAGAATACATGTTCTACAAAGGTGCTTTTGATAACTACATTTCAATAGAATGTGTTTTTATATAATCCAATATGTTTTATATATTAAAAAATATTATTCTAAAAAGAAATCTATAGGTTTTACAGACTGACAAAAGCCATCTACCCTGAACTAAACAAAATCAAAGATCTGCCAGCAAGATTAGAGACTGGGACTGGTTATGGGGCTAGATTACAGAAGCCCACAATGTCTGCCACTCATAACCTTACAAATCCATATTAAAGAATGTGAATTTTATATCAAGGACAATAGGAAATTGTTGAAGTACTTTTAAAATATTTTTATTGACATGTAACCTATATAGAGAAGTTTATATATGTGCATATATTGGTAATTCCCCCCCAAACTTTAGTATAATATGCCATTGAAGGGTCTTAAGAAAACAAGACTTACTAGTTAGAGAGATCATACTGGCTTAAGAATGGGTTAAGGGGTTGGGTTTGCAGTTCAGTGGTAGAGTGCTTGCCTAGCACATGTGAGGTATCAGGTTTGATCCTCAGCACCACATAACAATACATAAATAAAATAAAGGTATTGTGTCCATCTACAACCAAAAATATTTGGGAAAAAAACAAAAAGAATGGATTAAACAGGGAAAGATCAGAGGCAAAGAGACCACTTATTATAACGGTCCAGACAAGAACTGCCTATCCAGGGTATGACAAGTGACATGGAGAACAGGGGATATATTTTGGATGGCATTTGTTGATTTTTATGTGGGGCTGCTGGAAAGATCAGATTCAAATTTTGTTGCACTAGAATTTGTATAGTTCATAAGTCCCGTTTTTTTATTATAAAATTATGAATAACAAAAAATTAGGTACAAGACCTTGAAAGGGGCCTGGACAAACTATCACTTTCTCTGGCTATAGGAGAAGCATTGACATTGGTTTGAGCACTTCAAACATGCTTTAATTAGCTTAATTCTCACAACAGTTTTTTGAGATAATTTTGTCTCTCCCATTTCACAAATGGGAAGCTAAGACATAGTAAAGCAAGAAATAGGTAGTAAGCCAATACAGTTGAAATGTGAACCTAAGGAGCCCAGCCCTCAATCACGATGCTACACTGCCTTAATGTGTAATTCAAATTTAGAGGTTGAGAAACCAGTAGATGACAATACTCTTTATTAGTAAAGCAAAAACTGCAAGATGAGCAGTTAGAAATTACTGGGAGACCAAGAGTTAGGCTTTTCATAAGTTAAGTTTACAATACTTAATATTATCTAAATTGAGATGTTAAGTAGGTTGTTATGCATCTGAGGCCAGGCCCTAGGAAAAAGGTCCAACTGGCAGAAATACCTGTGGATGTCATCAGTGAGGGAACGGATAAGGAAAGCTAGGAGAGAGTACACTGCAAGTGGGGAAGAGGCCTGAAGGAGATCAACAAGGGTGCAGTCAGGTGAGAGGAAAATTGGAAGAGGTTGGTATCACAGAAGCCAAAAGAGAATGTTTTTAAAGGAGGGCATACAGTCAAAATATCTCATACACACACACACACACACACACACACACACACACACACACATATATGTATATATGTCACAAATGCAGGCGAGGATGCAAAGAAAAGGGAATTCTTATACACTGTGGGTGGGAATGTAAATTAGTATAACCATTGTGGGAAACAGCATGGATATGCCTCAAAAAAAAAATAAACTAAAAACAGAACCACTATATGATCCAGAAATTCCACTACAGGATATCCAAAGAAGATGAAATCATTACACCAAAAAGATACTTGCACTCCCATGTTTATGGCTGCACTGTTCATGATAGCTCAAATATGAATAAACCCAGATGAACTTCAGTAGATGAATGAATAAAGAAAATGTGCTATATTTACACAATGTAATGCTATTCAGTCTTAAAAAGAATGAAATCCTGTCATTTTCAGCAACGTAGGAGAAACTGCAGGTTAAGTGAAATAAGACACCAAAAAAAAAAAAAGTTACCATATGTTCTTACTCCTTTGTGGAAATTAGTCAATCTTATGGGAGAATGTCACCAGAGACTGGGAAAGATAGCAGGGAGAAGGAGGAGACAGAAAGAATTGCAAAAAGAAGCATCAAGACACAGAGTACAGGAACTATTTCTGGCTCTTCTTTAGCACGGGGTGGGCGAGGTAAGTACTGATTAAAACAATCTATGATATATTTTGAAGTGACTAAACAAGCACAAAATTCCCAACACATAAAATGATTAATGGTTGAAGAGATGGAAATGCTTGTTATCCTGATTTGATTACACATTGTATGTGTGTATTGAATTATCATAATGTACCCCATAACAATGTACAAATATTATGTCTGGATTTAAAAAGGAAGAAAAAAAATAAAAGGAGGACACAAAGAACTACATTACTGAATATAGGATTGGTGACCTTGACAAACACACACATCCCATCAAAAGACAAAAATGAGCTTAAGAAGGATACTACTATTTAAAAAAATCCTGTACTCCTACTTTTATGAACTTTATTAAATAGCAACTGGAGATAAAGATAAAAATACAACAAATAATCCATGGGATGATCTGATCACTGACTAGATATGAGAACACCCTCATGTCCATTTTATGCCTGACACTGAGTACAAGTCCAGAATTCTGGAATATACAGGAAAAGCAGGACACTAGCATTCAACTAACCTACCTCCCTGAATCCAGCAAAAGTTTTATATATAACTTTATTTTTCCTTCAGGTGCATTGAACTATATCTAGCATAATTCATGTTCATGACACAGGTATTGCCCAATATAATTAACTTATTTTTAATATTGAAATAAAAGCACCTCCAAATCCACCACTCAAAACACTGGTCCACTAGTCTCTGAAGGAGAACTTATAAAGAGATCTTGCTGGTACATGGGATTGGAACAGCTGAAAAATCTCAGGCTGAATGCAATTAGTTTCCAGGGCTAAAAACTAGGCAATCTTAAGTCACATTAATAAGACCATTCACAAGAACAGCAATAGTCCCACAGTAGTCATGACTAGCAAACAGTATCTGGTCTAGTGTAATCACTTTTGGAGTTATAGTTTAAGGAGAATATTGATAAACCTATGTGAATCCAGAGAATATAATTCAGGATGGTGAGAAAGGAAGATAAATAACTGAAGTCATATTTAGCCTGGGATTGAGAGCAGTAGATGTGGGGCAAACAGGTGTGGTAGGGCAAGTGGGATGGGTCCTCCAGAGTTGCTTCATGTTGTATCAGAGGAGAAAATAGACCAAAGGTTGGTATTTGTGGGAAAGATGATCTTAATTAAATGAAATAAAAATCTTCCTAAAAATATCCTGGCTTCTACAAACATTTTGAAGGAATAAGTTCTGCCACCACTGAAATTCATTCAGAGTCTTAGTTATTGTTAAGGATGCTACAGAGAGAACCATCGTAGACATGGACAAAAGTTGTGTTTAGTTTATTTATCAGCCTATGATCTTGAAAGCCCTTTCCATAACCCCTTCCACAGTCTCCTGCTGCCCTTTAGCTGTGCACCACCATCCCAAAGTTAGGGTCCTTATCAGTAGTCATACAGGGCACATATTTAAAGAGAAAGCCTGAATGCATCTTTCTACATCATCTTCCCCTTCTGACTCCTGAATTTCCTCTCTGGACCACCAGACCCTGAAGGCTGCATTGCATGAGACCTTTAAACCCCAGCCCATGTGACCTCCTGGCACATCTTTCCTGTATCTTTACTTTCTGAAAGTTACCATTGATTATATTGCTCTCTGTTTCCCACTAACTTGCCTTTAAATGTCCAATGGTCTAAACATTATGTTATATTCATTCAAAGATTACCATGGTTATTTTGTAATGTTTGGGTGATCTGGTCTGAAATTTGTGGAATTCTTAGTTCCTTTTTTATTTTCTCCTATACACTGTCCTTACTACTTCCCCTTGACTACACTTAACCTGCTTGTCCTCCTTGTTCGTACTGTTTCCCATTACCATGTATTAACGCTCACTCTGTAGCTTCAAGTTACATATTTTATAAATGTAGAAATATAGGAGGCAAGAAAAGAGCACAAAAGGTTCTTTCTCACCCTCTCTCCAAATTATAAAAGTAGGGTAAAACCAGAGTGTGGAAACACTTGTGCTTTGGTGTCTAGGTTTGAAAGCAGGTTCCACCCTTCTAGAAGTGAGGTTTGGGCAATTTGCAGAACCTCACTGAGCCTCATTGAGCCTTAATTTCCTTGTTAGTGAATTGAAGATAATAATAATATCTGCATCAGAGATGAGGAAATGCCTGCAAATTGCTTATACAGTGTCTCACACATAGTAAGCCACTAATGAATGTTATTACTAATACCAAATGAAGCAATTATTCTATGACTAAGTACAGGGTCAACTCTTGATTGTGTACATCACACACTTTAAAGAGGTTCTCTCTGATGCCTTGCTAAGAAAACTTATTTGTGCATGTATTCAATAAACACCTATTGAGCACATATTAAGTTTCTTTCTTTATGTCCAGTAGGGGCTTAGTTAAATAAATATCTGTATAAACACACTATAGGATATTTTGCTGCAGCTAAAGAGAGCTAGACATATATTTATATGTATCATTATGGAAAGATTTCCAAAGACAGAATTCAGTGGGAGAAAAGTATTGCTAAACATTTTATCCAGAGTAATACCATTGCTATAAAATTATGCACACACATACACACACAAATGCTGCACATCTTGTCTGGATATATACATATATACTGTATAAATCTGTAGAGGAAGTTCTTACTGGGAAGGAAACTAGGATGGGGAAGTGGGGAGCTATTTAAAGGAATATTAGCCTCATGTGTTACATTCAAATTTTTACATGAAAAAGGAATTCATACAATACCTAAATACTTAAATATTAAAACAAGTAACAATATGCTAATTGCCAACTTCCCTGGGATTTCTGACTTCAGACAAGGACTCAGTTATCAGAGAGCACACGCATGCCTAATCACACACAGGACCACTTAGCTGACAGCCTTGTCCTTCTGTTCTTGGATGCCATGAAAAGGAAGGCAGGGGCATATTTAAGTAAGCACACCTACCCTTAGTTCTAAATGTACTTACCTGAAACTGTGCCCACACGGGGAATTGCACACCCTGGCTGGGCTGGGAGTTGATGCTTTCCTGCACAGTTCCTGCCTGCACCCCCCCCCACTGCCCCTCAATTCCAGAAGCACCTCTTTCCCTGCTTTAATCACCTTGAGTCTCAACTGCATCAGATTAAGGGATTGAGTAAAATAAGTCACAAGTGACAGTTTTCCAACACATGAGATGCTGAAGATCTAAGGTCTAACTCATGTTCTTTCTCAGGTTTGTTTTGTGGTTCTGGCAAATCAGATTAACTTTGAGGCCTGAGTAAAGTAGACCAGACAGTGCAAAATACTGTCAATCCCTTCACATAGGGAACTTTGAAATGGCTGTGACCTTAGAAAGTGGAAGGGGGTTCTATATGAGTATAAAGCATGTACCCTAGTGAATTTTTACACACACACACACACACACACACACACTTTCACAAAGAAAAGTTCACAAGAAAAAAACTTCAACTAGACATAACTTCTGATGAAGTCATTCAAGTTGAATGATTACTCCAGATCTCCCAGAAAATCAAGGCACCTACATTAAAGTCCTACACTCTTTCCTCTATGTTGTTTTCTTTGACTAGACAGTGTCCAAGTATTCTTCTACTGGGCTCTCTCTATACTGGAAAACTTGGCAGGCAGTTAGCTTCAAATCTGTTTGTTGAAGTGCAATTTGATTGACAGGTTTCAAAAGGAAGAAGGATACATATTTTCATTCCTATATTACTATATTTGCTTTGAAAATTGAGGTGGATAATGGAGCTGATGATAGTCTCACTGTACTTCAACAAGATAATACGTTTATATTTAAACTCACACAGAGACCAAGGAATGGGGATTTACACAACACATTATCTAGTATCTAGCTACAGGTGATTTACTATCATGCACTGAAATGTGGTTGAAGTACAAGATGGATAGTAATATTATATTGTGGTATATATCCTGTTCACATCAGGCCTTCGTAATAAAAGCCAAACAGCAATCTACAGAACCTGTCTTAAATCTGCCATCTAAGATACTGATTGTAAAATAAAATGATCAAAGTGCAGGTTATCTCTGTACTGTCTTCCCCTGAGAGTGGTATGCAAAGAACTTCCTACTTTTTATTTATTTACATTCAGTCAACAGAAACATAAATTAAATTAAAAACCTCAGTGTTATGTGGACTGAATAAAGCATACCTAATATGTTGCTAAGTAGGTTTTTTCTTTCTTTCTTTCTTTTTTGAAGATATTACAGACTACAGGCTGCATTGCACTTTTATCCAGTGAACCTTTTACACCAAAATATGCTGATAAAAATAATAGATTAAAATGAATTTTGCAAACCAGCAATTTCACAAGCTACAACCCTGCTGAGAATAAATAGTTTTTAGTGAGTCTTTTTTATTTGACATATGAAATCAAGCATTCCTGCCAGCTGATTTCATTTTAAATAATTTCTTCAGGACATAATGGAAAGAGACGAACACAAACAAGATAATTTTGCATAGAGTAGTCACAAATGAATTCTAAGCCAATCTTTTTGTCTTTACTGGCCAGTAATTGCAAGAACATTAGAGGTCAAACTTCCCCATAAAAGGTCTGTCTTTGTGTATTGTAGAATATGGATGGCAGAAAATATGAGGCCTGGGGTAAACCATCCACTCTTCTAAATGCATATGCATACACACACTTAGGTTAAACAGAAGGTCAAGATAATCCTTGGAGAGGATGAGATGCTCCAACACTTTGTTCACATTTTTGTTATAACCCAGATTTAGATACTCTCTTCTCAGTGCTCCTGTTGCTCCTGATACAAACTCCTACTGTGACATTCCTTTTAATGAATTATAATAATTTATTACATGTTTTTGTTTTATATGCAGTTATAATTAGACATAACTTGTCTGCTCATCTTACCAAACTATAAACTCCTTGGGAAGAGAAATTGTCATCATCCTGGGTCCCAGCACCTAGTCGGGTGTTTAGCACTGAGTAGGAACTCTATCATACCTAGTGAATTCAAGTGGATCTTGAAAGCAGTATCACATGACTTGAAAGAGTAGGAGAGAAATGTGGAATAGTGAGGGGACAACAGTCACATTTGACTGATGTAGCAATGACAGCTGTTATATGTAAATTTAACACAAGGAGACTTTTAGGATCAATTTATTGAGCCACCTTCTTCTCCCATTTGTGCCAGTCATTTTCCCTACTCCTTCATTCATTCTTTCATTCAATATTATTAAGTACCAACTATATGCTAGGTAACCATTAGGTAATAATAGATAATGATTATGTATCATCTAATGATACCATGAGACACAAGATCACTATAATTTGTTTTGATCTCATTAAAAATAATGCCAATGAAGAGCAGAGCTGGGCTTCAAGTTTAACCTCAAGTTAAATTGTGGAACATGTAAATTTTTCCATTTAAATATATCTTGCCATTAACTAAGTACTTCATTCTCCTTAAAACTGAAGGATTTACTTTAGGATACAAAAGACAACATAACCTGATCTTCTTCATCTTCTGGCTTACTTCTCCAACTTCGCCAGTAATGTACTAAGTGCCACTTATAATTATGCTGAAGTAGGCCTTGTTTTCCTAAGAGTTTCTGATCTGACTGGAGTTCTTTGGGCAGGGTATTTATTTTGTTCCGTATTTGATTCTGTGCTTAATGTCTTGTTTTCCTTCAACAAATATCTACTCCTAATGTGGTAAGGAGAAAGTGGGAACCAAATTAGATTATCTTACATTCTCAGTCTTAAAATATTGTGCTAAAATGCCTACTCACATAGTTTATAAAACAGGTCTTTGTCGTTTCAATCAATGACAGAGGAAATCTCAATAAGTATTTTAAAAAAAATACCCTGTCCATTAAAACAAAGGTAAGTAGGTAAATGTCTTTCAAAGCTCTATAATGCCTTTCTTTTTCTTTCCACTTATTTATGGTTTCTGGATGGGGTGGTCATGCAGTATGATGTAAGTATAGAAAATAATACTATAGTTTTTCTTAAAATAGGAATAAGAAGGGGCTTTCTCCCACTTGCCAGTTCTTCTTATTAAACTGACAAAAGTTGGGGCTGGGGATGTGGCTCAAGCAGTAGCGCGCTCACCTGGCATGCATGCAGCCCGGGTTCGATCCTCAGCACCACATACAAACAAAGATGTTGTGTCCGCCAAAAACTAAAAAATAAATATTAAAAATTCTCTCTCTCTCTCTCTCTCTCTTAAAAAAAAAACTGACAAAAGCATCTGTTGTAGAATTCTGTCAAAAGTAAGCAAAATTAGAAATAAGAAACCCATTTGTTTTATACATATTGCTGCCAGAACAATATTATCCCTTTCAGTGGTCTTTCTGGTTATAATGTTATAGCGAACGTGGATTCAGCATTTTCCTTCAAAAGTTGATTTGTAACTGAGCAGTTCTCCATCAAAATAGGTAGTAATCTTAACACTGGTTCAATCAACACCATTTAAAATCGAATCTTGTGTTTTCCCTCGTGTTAATGAATTCTATTCTACTTTATCCTCGTTTTCTTTTTTTTTTTTTTAACACTTCTACACCCAGATCTGAAGTATAAGTTTTGCTGTCAGTTCCAGACTGTACGATGTTGCCTTTGCCATTGCTTAACCACGTGATCCACTTGGCAAATCTCTCTTCATAAATCAATCCCTCCTTTCCATTAATCATTTTAGTTATTTATCTCTGGGTTCCTTCCAAGACTGTCAACAGTGTTTGTTTATGTAGGTTCTCAAAATGGAATACAGTTGTCTCGGGATGATTTCAGCCACACTTGTCTGAGGCACCCTCCTTCCTCCCAGTGCTCCCCCACCACCTCAGTGTTCTCTTTCTGTTGTTAATATTTACAGCAAGCTCGCCCACATTTCTCCCAGCTCCTTCTTAAGTTGCTGCTAGTCATCCCACTTCTCTGGGGTTTCTCTTCTCCAGTAAATGCTTCTGATGTGATTTTTCGTCTGATGTGATTTTTCGTCAGATATTTGCTTACATCTTTCTGAGAACAATTTCAATTTTTTTCCATCCCATATTTCTGACGTGTTTGGGTCTTTTTGAACCCTACTGCTGTTCATATCCTGGCCATTTATCAAAGCTTGTAACACCGCCCAATTTAGTCTTCTCAGCAACTGTCATTAGCATTCTGCTCATTCTCGCTTTCAGATGATTAATAAATACATAAAATATAAACCTTAGTAACCCGCTAAGAGACAGACCTTCAGAACCACACAGAATGCCACTTTTGTTACCTCTCGCAAATGGCCTTTCAGCCTCCTTCAGCCTGTGTGGCTGTGGTATTATCAAGGTTATGTGGAAGTAATGCCTCCAGGAAAATTACACAGCATGCCAAATTAAATATTTTGCGCAGGTCTGGATATAGTGCAAATGTGCTACTACATTCCCATCCTGGCTCATCTCTCCTTCATGGATAAACCTCTATAAAATCTGACCTTGCTTCCTGGTGTGGTTGGAGTGTGGGGGTTGATTTCATTTTATACTTTACATATTGTTTTGGTTAGGTTTTTGAACATCACTTCCTCTGAAAATTTTATTCCTTGATGTGATGTATTTTAGTTGTATCAAATGCATCACAAGATATGGTATAGCATTATTATGGTATAAATAGTTCAAAACTGTGTAACAGTAGGCATTCATTCTGAATGCTCTGATGGTGTTCATGATCTGGCGGTCTCAGTCTCCTTCAACTGACTGATCAGAAAGTCCCTGCACAGCTGCTGTGGGTGGGGTTAGTTTAACCCTGCGGCTGTTCTCAGTGCTTCCCAATTCGGCTCCAGGCATCTGCTTTGACTTTTTTTTTTTAAACTGGTTGACTATACCTCCACACTGTCACAAGAACTGGCAACTCTGTAGAGGGAGAAGACTTTGTAAAGGACCGTCAATAGCCATGTGCCCATATTGTCCATCTCCAGTGAACAATATTTACACTGTGTCTCTGGGGTTGCTCCCCCGATTCCCTGCACACTATGAATGACACCCCTCCGGTCAAGCAATCCAGAGGCAGTCTGGGACTTCAGTAGCTAAGTTTATAACCCTGGTTAGATTATGAGGATCAAATAAAGTAAGTGATATAAATAGATAGCATAAATTTAGCATTTCAAATAAGGAAAAAATAGTTATTCTAATTGGTTTTTTAGCTGTTTATGTTATGTGCACAAGAATTTTGTTCTTTCTAGTTCCTACTAATCTTTAATCTCTCCTTGAACAAGAAGACTAAAATTATAATTATTCTTCAACACAGACTCTAAAAATTTATTTGTAATTTTTTGACAGAATCCCTAATACTTAAATATTCTGTGACTATTGAACCCTTCTCATATTTGTACTTTCCATTTTTTTGAGTTCTTCTCTCCAGTTCTTGACATTTTTTGCATATCCTTTTAGTGTTTTGAGAACATGTTTCACACCACTAGACAGTTACACCTATTAGAAACACGGACAAGAACCAAGGACTAATAAAAGTAAAAGTCTGAGCAGCCTAAGTACATGATATTACAAGTCCATTTATTAACATGCATGCATGCTAGTCAAAGGTGAGGTCACATTCAGAGACCCTTAGCAGTCTGCATACTGTTCTCCAAAATGGTATTGATTTCTAAATCTAATATATTTAACCAGCAAACCTGAAATGGAACGAAGAGTTTCTTCCTCCAAGTCAGCATTCTGAGAAGTGTCAACAATGTAAACTACCAAGGAACCCAGAAAAATAAAACTGCTAGAAATATCAGGGCGACATCACTAATTCAGGACAAACATCCCTATGTACCTTAAACGATTCTAATGACACAATCATGACACAGTCTTACTGGGAATTGCAGTTCATAATGATGATTTGTCCACTGTGGTCATATAATTTCCTGGTCAACTAAAGAAGCATGTAATTTATTTTAGATGGGTTTTCATCTAAAAATATTCTTAAAATAGCTAACTGAATTTTTAAAGGATATCTAGAACAACTCCATTTGCAAAAGTTAGCCAAGCTTTTCTGTAAATTACAGAATATTTCTCATATCCTCTCTGGAATGTATACTCCAATACCCATTCTCTTGAGAACATAAATTTCTTAATAGCAGGGACTGATTCAATTCAACTTGCTTTGGATATAGATTGACTACTTAAGCACACAAAATTAGAGTTCAGAATCCTGAACTTAAGTGCAAAAACAATCTCAGAGATCATATTAATACAATTGACTTATTTTACAGAAGTGTTAACTATAATGCACTAATATATTCTCAAAGGTAATATGACATTTCCCTCCCAAATTGAATATAAACATATGTAGCAGAAGTAGTAAGACTCCTTCTCACACAGAATCCCTACTGCCCCAGTTTTTCTCTCCTAAAACAGCCACTGTTACCAGTTTCTTAGTAGAAAGACTTTATGTAAATACAAGTATACACTTAAGAGTTTTATAAAATACAAACAATAGCATAGGAGAAAGATTGCTTTGCAACTTGCTTTTTTTCACTTAAAAACATTTTAAAATAATGAATTGGTGTACACTGAAAATGATAATAAAAACATTAGAATTAAGCTTTCTAATAATATTACCTAAAGTTTGCTACTAAGTCATTAATAAAAACAATATACACTGAAAACTTCACATTGCACTTCTAAAGGGTATCTTTGGATTTTAAAGATGTAGTAAAACTCCAGGCAGAAGTGAAGATTATATAAAAAAGCAAATATTATCCCTGTAAGACAATGCCTAACTAAATTCATGGCTCTTCAACACTGTAAGATGAAACATGAGAGGCAGAGACTCTCAAAAATGTATCCTTAATATTCTAATTATTAAAGATTATGAAGAACTATAAACTAAAGATTATTAAAGAACTAAATAAAAGACCATTTAAAAAAGATACATTTAATATGGCATTTCAAGTTGCAGGTCACAAGTGATAAATGAGTTCAAGATCAATTTAGTGGATTATAAATATTTTTAAATGAAATAAAATACAAAATATCAGAATGTGCTCCATTTAGAAAGTGCAAAAACTGTTTCATAAAAATTCATTATGTGAGTGTGTGTATGTGTGTGCAGAATTGTGATATAAAATGCACTTCTTGCTGTAGATCATAGGAACAAAATTAAAAGTTACTGATCTAATCCAGTTGCTGGCTTCTAATGAGGTGGAACCATGTGGAAGTGTTCTCAGAAAAAGAGGCTCCTGTGCATTCCTTCCTGTCTTCAGAACAAGCCTCTGCCAAAGAATCATTTTCACTTTGGCTCATTATTTGAAGTGCGATGCCACATTCTCTTTTTGTCTAGATTACTGGAGGACAGGTTTAATTCCAAATGTACTCTTTCTACAGAATCACTTTACCTTGCCAAATAATTGATTAAAACCCAGTAGAAATCCATCTTAATCATTAGCCAACATTATTTCAATTATAGGAGCACAGCTACAGCAGGGAAAATGCTGTATCTGGAACATCTCTCCCATTCTTTGGGCTACTTCCTTCTCGCCTCAGAGTCAGTGACACAGAAGCCATTGACCCACCCACAACCCAGAGGCATGTCCACAGGACTGACAGTCTCAATTGGGTTAAACCAAAAGAAGTTTAAATTTGTATTTAAAGGCTTAAGTATAAAGCCTTTAAAGCTTATGTAAAAACTATATCTTCCTCTGCCACAATCCTTCCTCTTTGGGGTGGAGTTGAATGCAGTGATAGTAATAAGGAGAAATAATACATTTTATATTAATATTTTGAAAAACTTCTGTATTTTTACTGGCTTCTTATTCAAATAAGGAGACATTAACACAGCAGAATGTGGAGGAGAGGGTCAAGAAACATGTTCTGGAGCTGGGGAAATAGCTTGGTTCGTAAAGCACTTGCCTAGCATTTACCAGACCCTGGGTTCAATTCCCCACATGAAGAAAGAGGAAAAGGAGGATGTGGGGGAGGAGAAAAAGAAGAAACATGTGCTGTGGGGGGCTGACAAGATGGCAGAGGGGAATTAGGCAGCAAATCTCGACTTCTCTGTGGTTTAGAATAAATAAGTGAGAGAACAGCTGATCAGAGAGGTGGGTGACAGAGAAAAACACTAAGAAACAATATTAGACAGTCAGTGACTTGGAGGGACTCAAAAATTCTAATTACTGGAGTAGAAAACAGGGATGAATTCATTAACTCCAAACCCTGACCAGTGTGGGTCAGAGGGAAAGGGTAACAGAAGGAGAAAGTGGGAAAGGAAAGCTGACAAACTTACTTCAGAAACAAGGGTAGAAAAGAAAGTCAGATCAAGTTAGACAGAGGCAGGAGCTGTAAAGCCACGGGTGAGTGAGAAGCTCACAACTTATCTCAAATTGCTGGCAGAAAACTGTGGCAGGCAGCCATTTTGTAGAGACCACACCTAAGCCTGTCTTGCAGGAAGGAATCAAATCTACCCAGCTTCGTCCCACCTAGAGATAACAGGAAATACTATCACAGGGAACACCTTTGAGTAAACTGTGGAGTGGGATTGCTGTTAGGTGAATATTGTCTAAGGCTCAGCAAGTGCCCCAGCTGCATCTGTGCAAGCCAGAAGCCCACATCCCAGCTGTGCCGCACACACCTCAGAAATGGCCCACAGGTGCCAACCACAGACACTGGCCACCACCAACCATGCCCCAGCAGCAGCTCACCAGTACACATGCCCCAGCTGTTGGCTTCTGTCCAGTGCCTCTGCCCCAGCACACCCAACACCACTGCTGCCAGGCTGCTGTGCCTCTGCCATAGACTAACACATGTTGCTCACCCTCAGATCTAAGCAGGAGAGCTCACACCTGTTTTGACAGCGCCAGACACATGAAGCATTTATATAAATGAGCACAAAAGACTATGGTCCCAAGCAGAGAGACCTGACTGCCTCAATTATGGGACATTTCTTCTGACCCTCCTGAAAATTATGATAGGTACCCAAACAACCAAAGTATGGAGGGAGCCTCCTAGATTTGTGTCTGAGGTAGGTAAAGTGAGGTCTGTAGGGATAGATTCAGTAAGTTATGAGCAGTGTTTGGAGAAAAAAACAACTAGATGGGAAGAAAAAATATACAGTTCCCCAACCCAGCAGAGAGATGGCTAGTGTGGCTGCTATCTCCATATCTAGAGAAACTTTGGGGTTCAGCCAAGAAAGCGTGGGCATTTATTAAATCTCCCCAAACCTGATGGAATCCAAGTCTGGAAGACCCAATAAGAAATCTCTCCATTTCAAATAGCTCAACAAGGAATAATTTAAGACTCTCTACTGTCAATTTTTTTATTTCAACAATATTATCTTCTGTGTTGATTTGATGGGTTCCCTCCCCCATTATTTGATTCTATTCCTTAATCCAATTTTAGGTACTGCTTCTAATGTCTTAATGTGTTAATCAGATTCATTCTTTCTTTCATCCCCTTGCTCCTTTTTGTACCCTCTCCCCTTGTCTCTTCCTCTTCTTGCATCACTTCCGTCATTCTACTTCTACTTGCATTCCACTCTGTCGCTCCCTTTCCTCCATTTTTCCTTTTTCCTTTTTCCCTTTTCATGCCCTGCATACTTTAATCGTAATTTTACTTTCTTTGATACATAATTTCTTTGCCCATTCTAGAGCATTACTCCCCTTTTCCAATTTTGGATTAGAGGAGCTGTGGGAAACATTTTTCATATTTTTTAATGAGGCTTTACTCTGAAGTGATCAGTTACTGGTGATTATGATCTCCTCTTAGAATGGTCCTAGGGACTGAATGTAGCACTGTGATCAGGTTGAGTGGGAGTATGGACACTCAGATAGACTCCCAGCCCAGGGCACAGTGTAAAGGGAATGCAGCTCATTAAAAAGGCCCTGTGGGGCTGGGGTTGTGGCTCAGTGGTAGAGCGCTTGCCTAGCACGCATGAGGCGCTGGGTTTAATCCCCAGCACCACATAAAAATAAACAAATAAAATAAAGGTATTGTGTCCATCTACGACTAAAAAAATATATATATTTTAAAATAAGGGCCCTTGTATAGATGTAGAAGAGATACCCATTCCAGAAGATGCACAAATATCAACATAGAAATATAGGAAACATGAGAAAATAAGGTAATTAAATGCCCTCCAAAGTTAATAATGCTTCAGTAACTGATTCCATAGACATCTAAATGGAGAAATGCTGAATAAAGAATTTAAAATGTTGATTGTTAAAATAATCAATGAACTAAAAGATCTAAGTTGTGAATTAAGGGAGAAAATACAACATATGGAAGAGCTTTTCAACAAAGAGATTCTGAAAAAGAGTTAAATACTAGAAATAAAAAACTCAAATAGGCAAATAAAAAACTTAGTTGAAAGACTCACTAATCGATTAGATCAGGGAGAGATAGAACTTTAGGCCCTGAAGACAAGGTGTATGAACTTGAACACTTAGACAGCAATAAAGAAAAGAAAAAGAAACTATTATCAGAATATTCAAGAGTTCTGGAACAACATTAAGAAACCTAATTTAAGGCTCATTGGTATTGAACAAAGAGATTATAGGCTATAGACACTAAAAACCTAATCAGTGAAATAACAGTAGAAAATTTCCATGACCTGGATAATAAGATGGACATTCAGACATCTGAGGCATTTAGAACCCCAAATAGACAAGAGCAGAAAATAATCTTCCCACAACACTGTATAGCTAAAATGCTAAAAATCCAAATGGAAGAAAAATGTAAAACCTGCAAGAGAGAAACATCAGGTTCCTTATAAAGGCTAGCCAATTATAATAATAGCAGGTTTCTTAAAAGAAACCCTGAAGGCTATAATAGGTCTCCAAATGATGTACTCTAAGCTCTGAAAAAAACCACTGCCAAACCTAGATTACTATATTCTCAAAGCTATCCTTCAGAATCAAAGAATAAATGAAAACATTTCAAGATAAGCAAACACTAAATTAACTGATGACCACTAAATCAGCGTTACAGAATACCCTTAAAGAAAACATATACATAGAAGAAAAATATAAAAACAACAAAGAAAGCTTAGGAAAGAATAAATCTCATCAGAAGAGTAGATATGCAAATGAGAATTAGATTTAAATCTAAGTGGAGTGAATGAATGCTGAATAAAGAATTAAAAAATCAAACATTAGAAATGAAACAAAGTGTCAGGAAGTAATACATTATTCTCCAAGAACACAGAATGTGAATGGTCTCAATTCTTCAATAAAAAGACAGACTGGCAGATTGGATTTAAAAACAAGCCTCAACTATATGTTGCCTGCAAGAAACACACCTTATTAACAAAGACATCCACAGACAACATGAAAGTATGGAAAATAATATTCCATGCAAATGGAATCCAAAAGCAAGCAGCAATTGCTAGTCTCATATTAGACAAAGCATACACCAAAATTAGTCAGGAGAGAAAAAGAAGGCCACTACATACTAGTAAAGGGAACAATCCAACAAGAAATAATGATTGTAATATTTATGCCCAAAATATCAGCTTCATAAAATAAACAATACTCAACATAAATACTCAGGCAAGTAAAGATTCCATAGTGTAACAGGTGATAGTATTCAATACCCTTACTGATAGGTCATCCAAACATAAAACCAACAAATATACTACATAGTTAAAATTTACTATATATGGACTTAGCTGATACAAATGGACTTAGCTGATATCTAGAGAATATTTCATCCAACAACAGCTGAATACATTTATTTTCAACTGCCCATGCAACTTTCTCCAAAACAGATCATATTTTAGGCCACAAAGAAAATCTTGGAAAAGAAGATAGGAGGGGAGGGGAGGGGAGGGGAGCCGGGATAGTAGGGGGTAGGAAGGGCAGCAGAATACAACATACACTAGTATGGCAGTATGTAAAAAAGTGGATGTGTAACCGATGTGATTCTGCAATCTGTATACAGGGTAAAAATGGGAGTTCATAATCCGCTTGAATCAAATGTATGAAATATGATATGTCAAGAGCTTTGTAATGTTTTGAACAACTAATAATTTAAAAAAACTAAAAAAAGAAATCATCTAAATAAGAATTTATAATAAAAAATTATATTTCTCATCTATTTCCCTTCTTCCAACTACAACATTAATAAAAATAAATATAACCTACATTTAGAAGTTTTAGAATTAAACAAGAATAGAAATGCAACCTATAATAATCTGTGAAATATAATGAAGTTACTTCTAAGAGAAAAGTTGACAACTATAAATGTATACATTAAAAAATCAGAAAGATCTCAAATAAATAAGTAATGATGCATCTCAAAGTCTTAGAAAAAGAAGAATAAACCAATCCCCAAATAAATAATAAAGAGATTAATGCAAAGGATCAATGAAAGTTAGTTCTTAAAAAAAAAAAAACAAGATTGATAAACCCTTAGTTAAAGTAATGAAAAGAAAAAGAGAAAAGACCCAAGTTAATGAAATTAGAGGTGAAAAAGGGGGTGTTACAATAGATACCATTGAAATTCAGAGGACAATTAAGGACTATTTAGAAAATCTATATTCCAATAAATTGGAAAATTGAGAAGAAACAGACACATTTCTAGACATATATGACCTAAAAAAACTGAGCCAAGAGATATAGAAAACCTAAACTGAACAATCACAATAAATGAGATTGAAGCAGTAATTTTTAAAAACCTCCCCCCAAAAAAAGAGTTCAAGAACAGATGAATTCACAGCTGAATTTTACCAGAAATTTTTTTAATCCTTTAAAATGTATTTATTGGTATGGGGTTTGAGCCCAGTACTTTTTAAATTATCATTTTATTTTGAGAGTGGGATCTTACTAAGTTTCTTGGGCCTCACTAAATTCCTGAGGCTGGCCTTGAATTTGCAATCCTCCTACCTCAGCCTCCTGAATCACTGGGATTACAAGCATATGTCACTACACTTGCTTACCAGATCTTTAAAGAACTAATTACACCTCCAATTATTGCATGAAATAGAAAAGGAGGGGAATACTTCTAACTCATTCTATGAAGTCAGTATCACACCAATACCAAATTCAGCTTAGGATACATCAAGAAAATAAAATGACAGACCATTGTTTTTGATGAACATAAAAGCAAATATTCTTAACCAAATACTTTCAAATCAGTATTCATTAACACATAAAAAAATCTTCATCCCAGGGATACAAGGAGGGTTCAACATTCATAAATTAATCAATGCAACACACAACATAAATAGTCAAAGAAAAAGATCACCTAGTCATCTCAAGAAATGCAGAAAAAGGCTTTGACAAAAAACTCAACACCCTTCACAATAAAAACCCTAAAAAATGAAGGACAAAAGGAACTTACCTCAACATAATAAAGGTTATATATGACAAATTCAAAGCCGACATCATGCTAAATGGAAAAAAACTGAAAATGTTTCCTCTAAAATCAGGAACAAGATGAGGATATCTGCTCTCACCATTTCTATTCAATACAGTACTTGAAATTTTAGCCAGAGCAATTAGGCAAGAGAACATATGGGAAATGTTAGGCAAGTAAAACATATGGGAAAGGAAGAAATCAAATTTTCCCTGTTCACAGATGATAGATGATAGGATCCTATACTTAAAAGACCATGAAGCTTCACCAGATTGATAAACAAATTTAGAAAAGTAGCAGGATACAAAATCAACCTATAAAAACCTACAATAAACAATGAATCTATTGATAAGGAAATCAGAAAAACAATTCCACTCATGGAAGCCTCAAAAAAAAAAAACCCACTCAAACAATAAATCTAACCAAAGGGGTAAAACAAAAATGACAGAACAATGAAAAAGAAACAAAAGACACTAGAAGATGGAAAGACCTCCCATGTCCATGGATAGGCAGAATTAATATTGTTAAAATAACCATATAACCAAAAACAATCTACAAATTCAATGCAATCCTTATCAAAATACAAAACATATTCTTCATAGAACTAAAGAAAACAGTGTTAAAATTCATCTGGACCCAGAATATCTGTAGCAATTCTGAGAAGCAAAAAAAGGCAATATTAGAGGTATCACAATACAAGATTTTAAGTTGTACTACAGAGCTATACTAACAAAATGACATGGTATAGGCATAAAGACAGGAGCACAGACCAATAGAATTGAAGAAACATAGATGAACTACATATTTATGGCCGTCTGATAACTTGACAAATGTGCCAAAAAATGTTGGAGAAAAGACCAAATGGTGCTAGGAAAACTGGATGTCCATATGTACAAGAATGGAATGAGATGCCTATCTTTCACCCTGCACAAAAGTCAACTAAAAATTAATCAAAGACCTAGAAATAAAACCCAAAACTTTACATCTGTTAGGAGAAAATGTAGGGTCAACCCTCTAACACATAGCAGCAGAGCTGAGGATCTGTCTCAGGGGTAGAGTGCTTACTTAGCATACATAAGGCCCTGGTTCAATCCCTGGCACCACCAAAAACAACAAAAATATGTGTACTCTAACACATAGGCACAGGCAAGAACTTCAATAGGACCCCTAAAGCTCAGGAAATAATACCAATAATCAATAAGTAATACGGCATAAAATTTTAAATCTTCTGTACAGCAAAAATAATAATGATGATGATGATAATAATAATAACATCAAGAGAGGTCCTACAGAATGAGAGAAAATCTTATATCCAATTATAGAAAGAACTAAACTTAGTATCAAACACACACACACACACACACACACACACACACACTCCAATCAATAAATGGGCAAATGAACTAAACAGATATTTCTCAAAAGAAGAAACACAAATGACCAACAAATATAGGGAAAAAAATGTTGAACATTCTTAGCAGTCAGGCAAATGCAAATCAAAATTAGACTGAAATTTTCATCTCACTCCAGTTGGGATGGCAGTGAAATTTAGTGTTTGGGGGTAGCCTAATGGTTATATCATGTATGATTATTATCTCAGAGATCCCAGTTATTATCTGGGGCTTCATTGTGTCTGGAACAGCAGATTTCCCCTGAATGCTTCCATAAATTGTTAAAGTAAATATTTAACTTACCATTCTAGGAGGCCCACAACTTACAGGTCCCAGTGAATGCATATTATGGACACTTTCATACAAGGAGATACCCCCAACCAGCCTACTAGGTATCTAGGGATTACTTCTGATCTTCTAGCTGCTGGGGAAGTGCTCAAGGAACAAGTATCCTCAGAGAGTGGCAGAGTAAATCCCATGACCTTTGTCAAATGAGGTTCCTGATTCAGATTCATTGACTCTTTTAAAAATACATATAGATATTATATTAGACAAAGGTGCCAAAACCATGCACTGGAGAAAGGATAGCATCTTCAACAAATGGTGCTGGGAAAACTGGAAATCCATATGCAACAAAATGAAATTGAATCCCTATCTCTCACCATGCACAAAAGTTAACTCAAAATGGATCAAGGATCTAGGGATTAAACCAGAGACTCCGCGTCTAATAGAAGAAAAAGTAGGCCCTAATCTCCATCACGTGGGGCTAGGCCGCAACTTCTTTAATAAGATGCCTATAGCTCAAGAACTAAAACCAAGAATCAACACATGGGACGGATTCAAACTAAAGTTTTTTCTCAGCAAAAGAAATAATATGTGAGGTGAATAGGGAGCCTACACCCTGGGAACAAATTTTTACCCCTCACACATCAGATAGAGCTCTAATCTCTAGGGTATATAAAAAGCTGAACAAGATAAGCATCAAAAAAACACAAATAATCCAATCAATAAATGGGCCAAGGACCTGAACAGACACTTCTCAGAAGAGGATATACAATCGATCAACAAATATACGAAAAAAATGCTCATCATCTCTAGCAATCAGAGAAATGCAAATTAAAACGACTCTAAGATACCATCTCACTCCAGTAAGAGTGGCAGCCATTATGAAGACAAACAACAACAAATGCTGGTGAGGATTGCGGGGGGGGGGTACACTTGTACATTGCTGGTGGNAGAGAAACAACATAGGAAGGTGAGGGAGGTGGGGGGGGGGTACACTTATACACTGCTGGTGGGACTGCAAATTGGTGCAGCCAGTTTGGAAAGCAGTATGGAAATTCCTTGGAAAACTGGGAATGGAACCACCATTTGACCCAGCTATTCCTCTTCTCGGACTATACCTAAAGGACCTAAAATCAGCATATTACAGGGACACAGCCACATCAATGTTTATAGCAGCACAATCCACAATAGCTAAACTGTGGAGCCATCCTAGATGTCCTTCAGTAGATGAATGGATAAAAAAAAATGTGGCATTTATACATAATGAAATATTACTCTGCAATAAAAAATAATAAGATCATGGCATTTGCAGGGAAATGGATGGCATTAGAGAAGATTATGCTAAGTGAAGGTAGCCAATCCCAAAAAACAAATGCTGAATGTCTTCTCTGATATAAGGGGGGGTGACTCAAAATGGAGTTGGGAGGGAGAGCAAGGGAGGAAGATGAAAATGAAAGGAAGAAAATGAGGGAAAGGAAGGGAGAAGGGGAATAGCATGGATGGTGAAAGGAGACCCTCATCATTATACAAAATACATGTATGAAGATGTGAATTTGGTGTCAACATACCTTATATATCATCAGAGATATGATAAATTATTGTATAATGGTGTATTAAGAATTGTAATGCAAAATAAATAAATCCACATACATGAAAATAAAAAAAGAAAGAAAATACATATAGATAAACCACTATGAAATACAACCACTTTGCAACTACTAAGATAGTTAAAATTTAAAAGGCTGATAATAACAAGTTTTGGTAAGGATGTGGAAAAATTGAGTACCACGTATTTTCTTCTGAAAATGTAAAATACTACAGCCACTTTGGGAAATTGTTGGCAGTTCTTAAAAAGGTAAACATAAACCTACCATAGGATCCAGCATTTCTATTCCTAGGTATATACCCAAGAGAATTAAGAATATGGCCACACACACACACACACACACAAAGAACTCTATTTAAGTCTTCATAGCAGCATGATTCATAATAGCCTCGAACTGGAAAAAAAAATATCCATCAACTGATGAATGGATAAACAAACATGGTATATCCAGATAGTGAGATATGATTCAGCCATAAAAGGAGTGAAGTACAGATACATGCTTTGACATGGATGAATCTTAAAAACATGCTAAGGAAAAAAAAAAACCCAACCAAAAAAGGCTAGCTTATCATATCATTCCATTTATTTAGAATGTAAAGGATACGCAGATGCCTAATGGCAGAAAGATGAGTAATTTCTAAGGGCTGGTAGTAGAGCAAAATGAGTAGTGGTTGTTAATAAGCTTCTTTTTAGTATGAAAATGCCTAAAATTATATAGGGGCGATACTTGCCCAGCTTTGTAACTATACTAAAAGACACTGAATTGAACACTCTAAAGGGGTAACTTTTATGATGTATGAATTAATCTCATTGAAACTATTATTAAAAAATAAAAAATGTTAGGTACAGAGTTCCCACCTTGTGGCAGACAGTCTTATAGCCATTGAGACAAAGTACTTGATCTCGTACAATTTGCAATTCTAGTAAATAAATAAACAAATGAGAGAAAATTTCATGTTCCTACAGACAGGAAGGATTTGCAAACCAGGGGTGCAGGCACTGTTCCATTCACATTTGCATGGGCCCCTGGGAACACTATTGCCTAGCACAGCTGGCTCCAGACACTCAGGGCCCCTCACAGTGCTCTCAGGACCACACACACAGCAGCTCCCCAGCCAAGGCCCCAGTCCAGAAATTCACTCCCTGGTTCGATGCAGGAGAGCTCTTTCGTTGATATGCTTCCATTCTCTTCCTACCCTCCCTGGCTTTCTTCTGCCCTCTCACTTTTACTCTGATTCATTCACTTAACAAATTATTTAACAAATATTTCCTGAGGGTTATATTGGTTAGACTACTTCCAGCTAAAATATATAGAAAACTGACTCAAACTATTTTTTTCAATAAGGGAAGCTTTTCTTTTATTTTTAAATTTTTTGATTTTTTTTTTTTTTTTAGTTGTTGATAGTCCTTTATTTATTTTACGTGGTGCTGAGAACCAAACCCAGTGCCTCACACATGCCAGGCAAGTGCGTTACTGCGGAGCCCCAGCCCCAGCCCCAGCCCAGGGAAGCTTTTCTTTTCTGTCACAAGATGTCTGAACTGTAGGCACAGAGCTCTGACTGTTTCACTACATTGACTCCGTTCTGCCCCCATCAGTGGGTTGCCATTTGTCTTGGGCAGCTGGTAGAGGCAACAACAATGTGGGTAACAGACTTTCTTGGTTATATCTAGTAACAGAGAGTAAAAAGAAGAAGAAGAAAAAAACTATCCTCTAACCATGGAATAAAAACCTATCTGTTCAGCCTTTCAGGGACAATTTAGATCAAGTATCTGCAGTTGTCAGTATTATGCCATGTGACGACTGGCTTCAGCCATGCTCCTAGACCAGTCATTCCCAAAGAGATTGGGTTCCCACAGCTGATTTAGGACTGAATCCCAGAGTTGGAAGAGGGGTAACATTCTCCAAATTATGTGGGATGCATAGAAAAGAGGAAGGGGTTAAGTCTGATTTGCTGTTCACTGTGGACTGTTTAACTGCTCCTTAAACTCATTCTAGGTACTAAGTGCTTTTCTGTGCACTAAGGATAGTTAACCTTTTATTTGATAAGGGACAATTTTTACAGTGTAAACTGCATCAAAATCTCCTCCAAGGAGCAATGTGTTCTCTCTCCAACTGGTGGCATTTCAAGGTCAGTTACATCTGAATGGGGTGATATTTGAGAGCACATATTTGACACCCCCAAGAACACATGCTATAAGCAGCCACTCATTGTTCTATGCCTGCACATATCCACCCTGCACATATCCCACAAGATCTTCATGAACAAAGGTGTGCCCTCTAGGGGGAGGTTCTTCACTCGGTTCTCATCCATACAGTGTGCTATAAAATAAATACCAAGAGGTTGGGGCCGTAGGACAGGGGTAGAGCACTTGCCTAGCATGTACAAGGCTCTGGGTTCCATCCCCAGCACTACAATAAAATAAAATGAATGTCAAATTTTATGCTAGAAAATCCTATACTTTGCTACCAGAAAGACTGAGTGAGGCATTGGTCAAACTATCAGCCCACTTTTTAGAAAGCTTTTTGAACATCTTTAACACACCTCAAAAATATTTTGGAAACCCAAAATTATTGGTAGTATTTGTATTTGGATTGTTTGAAATATCTAGAAACATTCAAATGCCATTAGAAATAAAAATCATACTTTCAGCAAGGCATGAGGAAATTGATACTTTTTTTTTTTAATTTAGTTTCCTCCCTCAGCCTGTCTTAAGATGAGGGAGGCTTGAATTTTAGGCATTTATTGAAAACTTGTGCATACCATGTAAACAGCTTAGACCCATTAGCCAGTACACCAACTTCCCACACAAAGCTGTCCACTGAATAAAGAGGCTTCTTTTTTCTTAATTCCTACACAAAGAAGAACTTAAGGGCCTTTAAAATATACTTTTAAAGTATATTTTACACATTGCTCCTTGGAGGAGATTTTGATGCAGTTTACACTGTAAAAACTATTCCACTACAACATAAAAATATGCTGTAATTTCCACATTCACAAAAAATGAGATTTCTGGTGGAATCAAGAATGAACCCACACATTAATTCCATGTGTGGTTAATCAGAATCACAATCTTCCCTGTACTATTTTGTAAGGGCAAGATAAGGAGACCTGCCAATTTAAGAGGAAAGAGAAAGGCCAACAAGTTGGAAGGGACCCATAATTAACTGATTAAAATTATAAGCAGGAAATGCAAAAATACCGGTCTCTCAGGAAAGTTTTCAAAATAATACTGAGACCTAAATTCAAGTGACATTATTGTTAACAATATTAATTATGCATGATACTTTACATTTCTATTCTGTTTATTATTTATAAAATCTATTTACATGCATGGGGCATCATAATAATCATCTTAAGATGGAAAGAAGGTATTTCCATTTTCAGGATGAAGAAACTGATAAGGCAAGTTTTAAGGTTACCTCACATGCCCCCAAAATAGCAAGTTTAGGAACTGCAAACCACCTCCAGATTTGATTGTCCTTGAGCTGCACCCCACATTCTCACTTCAATTCTCTTGCAGGAACACTCATATGTCAATATGCCCACCATGAAGAATAAACTCAAAACCCTCAAATGGCCAAAGAAAGGATGAAAGGAAGAAATGAATGAGCGATATGCAATATGCAACGAGCAATATGTATTTATGGAAAATTGAACGTTGCAAACTTGAAGAATTTTGCTCATTGATCTAAAATTTATCTTTTCAAAATATATGCTGTTAGCCTTGATCATTGCTATCATTAAAAAGATCTTTAATGCCTCTACTGTTTTTATTAGTAGTTCTCATTTGTCATGTTTACCCAATGCTGGGCACTTGGTATGCAGAATCTCATTTCACCCTCGGGATTACCTTGTAAGTTGAAATTATCAGTAGCATTTCTTAGATAAAGAAAGGTTAAATATCTTCTCTCAACTCACACAGAATAAAGTCATGAAATTGTCATTCAAATGGAACATTACACTTCAAAGCCTTTCTGCTGGGCCAGGCTTTCTTTGGGGGAAGACAGATTCCTAAAAATCTTCTAAAAGTCTGATGCAAAAATTATGATTCTTAGTAGCAATAACATTGGCCACTATTCTTAGAAATTCTGAAGAGTATGTAGCAAGAGGCATACCTCAACTGCAACTAATAAATACAAGGGAGGAGATAGAGTAAGATATGATGTATCTGGACAATTTCATCTTTGCACCATTCATTTAAGTTCATCTAATGTGTGGATTTAGTCCCATACTTTTATAATTAATATTGAAAATATTCACTGATCTTAGAACTTTAATTACAGGTTCTCAGAATAATAAAAAGTGCTGCAAATAATTTATTATAAAAAGACATGTACCTTCCCTAATAACTGTGCTTGTTTTTCATGATGCATAAAAGTTGGACGACCATCTAAAGAGATTTTTTTGATTAAATTTCTTGTATTGGGAAATCTTCAAAAGGTATTGTTTGTAGTATCAGCAGCCTCCTAAAAAAGACATGATCAACAGCGTAATTTCAGCATACACAAGAATTAACATTGTTTCATGAAATTGTTCAAGACCAGTGCAAAGAGTCACTACCTGAAATATTGCCCAAGATTGAACATAAAGGTATTCCAGGTGTTCAGCAGCTACGAGACAACGACAGAGGTGCCTATCCCTGCCCTCCAGAAGTTTAAATCTAATGAAAAGGGAAAGAGAATGCAGACCCAGCCATATGTTCAGTAGATCATTAGCCAGGCTCTGGAGGACAGGGCAGCCTCAGGAAGATAAACAAGATACTGTGAAAACTGAGAAGCCCAGATTCCTTGAGAGGTAAATGCTGCCCACCCCCTGTAGCCTGGTTAGTGAGCTCTTCAGCAGATGGCTGATTTACCTTTCTTATTTCACTCTTGCAGTTAACCTTAAAAGAGGGAGAATTCTCAATTTCCAAACCAGATGTGCATGACTGTTTAATTCCAGGAAAATATACAAAGGAATAGCTGGTGACTTTCTCGTTAGTAGGCAATGTTATAGAGATGAGGACTGGGGCTTCTTAATGCAGCTAAAGCAATGTAACTTTTATTAAATGCAGAAACACTGAAGATTTCTAACTTTGCTAAAGGAAAGAAGACCTCCCTTAGCAAAGAGCTCCCTTTCCTACCTTGGAAAATTCTGCCAAAACATTTTCCTTCTCAATATACCTGGACCACTTGTTACTAGAAAGAGCTGAGAGGTGGGACCAACCCAGAGTGTGGTACTTTTCCTTATGAATATGATCTGCTTCAGGAAATTTGCATATGCTTTCCTTCGAAAGAAGAAGATGAATAATAAATTTAATTAGCTCAGTGCTTTTCTTAAAATGTATCTGAAAGCAGATGACAGATCTCCATAATCAAACTACCACCCACGCTTGAATTTTACACTATTTTCTCAAAAGGGGAATATACTGGTTTATAACTGTAGTTGCTTATAAATACACTCAATTATTTTTATCTTGTTTTCTATACTAGGTGTGACTTTCGCCTATTTATAAATGAGGGAGAAAACTGCCTTTACAAGAGAAAATGTGTGATTCATTGCTGAGAATTTTACTAATCATATAGAATAAATTTGTATAACATCAACATTAAGAAAGGCTTCCATCAACCTCGCACATATAGCATTTTCTTTTTTTACTTCAGTTAATAGACTTTAATATGTGATCCTTGGAAATAATGGCTAATTCTTCTGACGCAAACTATTGCTGTACACGGTATTACAGATATAGGATATCATACTAAAAATGCTATCTCCATCCTGTTTAGATTGACTGAATTCCCCTCCCAGTACTTCATTAACCTTATTATTCTTTCATGCAGTATTTACTGAGTAGTTACTATGTGCCAAGTATCAGGAAGAGCAAAGTCCAGTCAAGGATACTGACATGTACACAAGTAACTTATGGAGTCCTCTGAGATCACAGAGGGAAATGTAAAGTATTTTTCATGGATAACCTACACAGGGTCTACATTCAAGCAAGGTCCTGAAGATAAAGCAATAATTCAACAAAGAAAAGAGGGCAAGTGAGGCATAACTGCGGATGCTCTGGGATTGCTTTCTTTGGGTAGGCTGGAATGTGGGGTGAAGAGGGGTGTTCATGAACATCACTTTGGAGGTAGTTTTTAAAATAGAACTCTTGAGGGCTAGGAGTGTGGCTCAGTGGCAGAGTGCTTGCCCAGCATACCCAAGTCCCTGCATGTTATCTCCAGCACGAGGGAAAATAATAACAGAACTGTGAGAATCTACAAATGGTACTACAGTTTTTGACTATGCCTTCATTTTCTAAAGAGACTTTAGTAATGTAATGCTAAATATAAAGTAAGAACTAGAACTTATTAACAGTCAAAAGGCAGTAAAGAATAAATCTAAAAGATGAACATTCAACAAACATAAGTAGGCAGTATTTTTGCTTATGATAAATCTTACTTATTTACACCTATGCATGTTTCTATTTATAGCATTTAAGAATATATTTAATGTGTGTTTAAAGCATAACAAACATAATTTATATATTAATATATATATATATATTATATCACAAATATAAAATATTATACACAATATAATATAAGGAAAATAAAAGCTGTATCTGCTTTATTTGATACCTACTATACTCCAAGCTTTGTTCTAGACATCAGAGGTAAACATAGCAGATGACATTCCCTCCCTCAAGGATGAGGGTAACAAATAAATATAATGTAAAACCAAAGAATGTAAGGTGTAAGAGACTTGTGGCTGTATCCGGCATTAATTATAATATAAAGTGAGTGTGTTTCTGTTTTCTAGCACTAGTTTGCTCTCTAAAAAAATCACCCTAATTATTAAAAACCTCAAAAGTACTGTGTACATAATAGATTTATGATTTCTATAGTTTTCATAGTAAATACATTTTTTTCTGAATTGATCATGTAAAATTTAAATTTGAAGAGCAATATTGATGGTTTTCTTAAAGAGAAGTAGTAAACTGCCACAGTGGTAAAGAGAAGATTCTAGAAACAACCGCCTGGGCTCCTATCTGAGAGCTGAGAGGCCTCAGGCAAGTTAACCTCTCTGTACCTCGAATCTCTCATCTGTAAATCATAACAATAATACACACATCTCATGAGGTTGCTCTAGTATTAAATGAGTTAGTGTCTGTGAGTCACTTGGAACAGTACATAATAAGCACTTGATAAATACTACTCACCATTGTTATCAAAACCTTAACAAACCTCACATTAACAAGCCAGTGTTTGAAGTGAGTTCCAGTCTCAAAAATTAAAGAAGTTCATGAAAAATTAAAACGTTCTCTTCATTCAGAGTGTACACTGTAAGAAGCTCTGGTATTTAAAAGTGAAAAGAGAAAAAAAGGAAAGAAGGAAGGAAGGAAGAAGTAAAGGAAGAAGAGAGGGAGGAAGAGGCAAAGAAAACTTTCCCGGCATAGGAAAGGGACAACCTCATCCCCAGCAGAGATTTAGAGACTGGCTGACTGGGAGTTTGAGAGTCCTTCCCCCAGCAGCAGCATGCCACTCCTCCTGGGCAAATGAGTAAGCAAACGACTGCCCTAAATCTTTATGGTAATAGGCAAAGCAAACCATTTCCTACTTCCATCCACACTGCAGCTTTTCAAATGGATTTAACTAGTCCTCTGCAATTAGCAATTGTTTCTGTAGTGGTTTTGAAGCTACTTAATCCTCTCTCAGCACTTTATTTCGGTACATTGTTCACACATTTGAAGCCAGCATAATAAGCTGATTGCTCAATGAAGCTTTCACTCAGTAAACTTGACTCATTCAAGTCAATGGTTATTTCATTTTTTTTTTTTTTTCTTTTCCAGGGAGAGCTGGGAAGCCTTCGCAGAGGAGGTAGTATTTGAATTGGGTCTTGATAAGAGTACATCTTGTGGAAAAGGGCAGAATAAGCAAGTTCAGGAAATGGTGATAAGTTGGAGGTGTAAGGTCTATCTACAATCTTTAAGATCAGACTTCACTTATAAATGAATGATATTAATATGAGGTCCTTACATTAGTAATGCTGCTGCTGCTGCTAATGTAGATAATTTGTCCTACTCTCTTGCCGCCACCTCCTGTGCACACATATATAAATAGACATTCACACTTGTTCATAGCGTGGAGTTAGTTCTACATTTGAATGAAGAGAAACTATTTCATGAGAATGAGATGAAAAGGTAGAAAACACAAAAGAGAATGTAATGATTTTTAAACTAGTTTTTATGCCCTCCGTCAAAAGAGGAGAATCAAGACAAAAATCTGATGAATCTATTCAAGAGTGACCTGAAACAATCTGCTTTGTTGTTTCTGCTTTCTGCAGCCCTTTTCTGTCTATAAAACTAACCTCTTCTGCTCAACCCATCAAATACTTATTCTGTTTTAAGAAATGAAGTATTGCCCAATTCTAGACTCAAAAATGAAGCCGCTTAAGGTCTGTGTTTTTGTTTTGTTTTGTTTTTGCATTACTGGGAATTGAACCCAAGAACACTTTACCACTGAGCTGCATCCCCAGCCCTTTTTTATTTTAATTCACAGTCTTGTTAAGTTGCCCAGGCTGCCTTTGAATTTCAGATCCTCCTCAGTTTCTGAGTCCCTAAGATTTCAGACATGTACCATAGTGCCTAATTCTAGACACAAAGGTGGCCTATAGAAAGGAAATAAAGCATGTCAAAAGACAAGATCCACTCCTCCCTCCCCACTATTAAAATCACAGTGGCAACTGTGATTGGAAGCTTTGGAAGCTTCCAGTTGCCCCTGAATAAACAGGACCTCTCAGTAAAAATCTGGGTGCTGGCTGTGCAGATGTAGCTCAAGACTGTCTCCTAGCCCTCTCTTCTACTCAGACTGTCACAAAGCTCCTATGAAGAAAGGCAGGGGGAAAAACAACCCAGGCACCACCCTGGCATTGGCAGAAAGAACATTGCTCTTCTCCAAAGGGGCCATGCCAGCAATGAGTCTTCTCCAAGTGGCTTCACATGAGCAGGGATGGAGAAGAAGAATAGTTGAGACATGAGGTGACCACATCTGGCAAACTGGACTACCTGCTCTGAGCACTTGTAAGGCATCATGTTGGAAATTCTCAGAAATAAATGGAGGTGTACTTTTGCATATTTTCAGATATAATGGCTACTAAGGAGCATGCACTAAGAGTAAAAAGAATGTTGGTTCTGCCGTTATCTCGCCTTCACTCAACCATGTGGTCTGCCACGAGGTCAACACTATTCTAAGCACTGGCAATGCAGGAGCAAGGAAAATATCCCTGTCCTCATGAAGT
Source organism: Marmota marmota marmota (assembly GCF_001458135.2). Lineage (NCBI taxonomy): Eukaryota > Metazoa > Chordata > Mammalia > Rodentia > Sciuridae > Marmota > Marmota marmota. The sequence continues at coordinate 12,143,192 of NW_025999960.1, forward strand.
GTACAGCAGAGCAGATGATTGATAGAGTAAATAAGCAAATCCCAAGTTATGTTAGAAGATAAGTACACAACAATAATAAAGCAGAATAAAGAAAATGAGAAATAGGGGGCTGCAATTTTATATTATATTAGGTATTCAGGTGGTATGTGAGCACAAACTTGAAGGAGGTAAGGGAACCAGGCCTATCAGGAACAGAGAGAAGAGCACACCAGGCAGAGGCGTCAGCCAGGGCAAAGGCCCAGAGAGGGAATGCTGCCAGCATGTTTGAAGAAAAACAAGGAGATGAATATGACTGGAGAAGAATTAGTTAGGGGTCAGGGAGCAGGTGCTACTATTCTTGTTCTCTTGTGCTTACATTATTGGTATAGCCATCAGTATTTAAGTCACTGAAATATTTTATGAAGTTTGTTTTAACTAAATAAAGATAACAGAATCTATATAATCTATTCACCCAGGCACACAATAATTGAATTGCAGTATTTTGCAATAAACTGAAAATAAACAGCACAGATGTAGTCACTTCGGTGATCCTTTCCACATAGTAGACCATCTCACATCACATGAGTGTCAGTGGTAGTGTCAATACAAAAATTTATATTAATAACATTTCCTGCTGGCACGGCAGCACACAACTGTAATCCCAGAGGCTCTGGAGGCTGAGGCAGGAGGATTGCAAGCATAAAGCCAGCCTCTGCAACTTAGTGAAGACCTAAGCAACTCAGCAAGACCCTGTCTCCAAATAAAATATAAAAATTGTCTGGGGATGTGACTCAGTGGTTAAGCACCCTTAGGTTCAATCTCCAGCACCCCAAAAATATATAATATATAAATATATATATTATATATTTCATTAGGATAAAATATAATATGCATATAAGTTCAAGTATTCTTCTAATCCCTCCAGTCCCTGATTCTCCACCCTCCCTCTGTCACCGTGACCTTGTACACCCCTGAGGAAGATGTCCCTGCAATGGACCTCTGTCCAGGAGAAGAGAGGACTGAAGTCTCCAGTACAGGCCGGGGTATGGTTCCTAGAAAACCTCTCTGGACTCTATTAGAAAGAGTTTTCTATGAAATTCAGAGACTGAGGGCTAGAAAAGTGGTCCAAAAGGCAGTGAGGAGAACATTAAAACACAAAATGACACCATGTGCCCTACAGAAGCTGTTGGTCCAAATGAAACAGAAACTATGAGAACAAGATTCAATTCTTGGGCTGGGGATATAGCTCAGTTGGTAGAGTGCTTGCCTTGCATGTACATAGGCCCTGGGTTCAGACCCCAGCACCACAAAAAAAAAAAAATTCTTTGCTGAGAATTTCCAAATAAATGTAATCTCTGAAAGGTTCAGAGTATAAAATCTATGCCAGAAACAGAAGATTTAAAAAAATTCTTGATCAAACAGTGCAATTTTTTCCTTCTGTCTCCCATCCCCAATCGAATTCCCAGATCAGCAGACACACCTTTGCCTGTTTGCCCCAAACTTTCCCAGTTCTAATAATGAAAGTCCCACATTCTAGGAACACTCTCAGTGTCAGGAAAACCATGACACTTGGTCACCCTGCTCCCAGATTACATGAACAGTCCACACATTTGGAATAGGGGGAATATCAGAAGGAAAGCAAAAATGTTTGGTGCTAGTATGGATCTTGAAGTCTCTGGAAGGAATTAACTAGGACAACTTTAAATTCTCTGAGAATTCTTTCCCCACCACCTAACATAATGGGATTCAAAATACAAATTAAATTCAATTATGGAAAAATACATCACACACACAAGAGTATATTTATCTCTTTTTGCGCATGTTCTCTTACACACACAAACACACAGATCTGGAAGGATACACACTAAAAAGCAAAAAGTCGAAAATAGAGTTCATTGGTATTGAGGAACACAACTTTGAATTCCTTATGATTTTGAATTGTTCAAATTTTTCATAATGTGAATGTATTTATCCCTCATGTAATTAAAAATAAACAAAAGAAAGAAAATATTGGTTTTTCCTGCAAGTAAGGAGGGGATATACCTATTTTTTTACTGTTATGCTACTAATGATGGATTAAAAAATAAATAACTAAAAAGAATGTATGAAAAAAAAACTCAATTTGAGAGAAGGGGGAAATCCCAATGAAAAATGTTGATTAGTGTATTAGTCCATTTCTGTTGCTATAACAAAACACCTGAAACTAGGTACTTTATAAAGAAGATTATTACACTCATAGTTTTGGAGGCTGAGAGTCCAAGATTTGGCAGTCCCATTTGTTCAATCTTTGGTGAGGCCCCTTTGGCGGTGTCACAACATGGCAGACGGCATCTTGGCTAAAGTACATGTGGATCTTGAAGTCTCTACAGAGGACTTGACTAGGACAACTTTGAATTCTCTGAGAATTCTTTCCCCACCAGCTGTGAGGAAGAGATTACATGGTGAGACAAGAAGCCAGACACCAGGGAGGAGAGTAGTCTTGCTTTTTTTATAGCAACCAACTGTTCTGGGAACTAACCAAGGTCCCCTGAGAACTATAATAATCCCTTCCAAGGGTGATACCCCCAATGACCTGACTCCTTCCACTAAGCCCCACTTCTACACTGAGACCAAGCCACCAGCACAGAGACACTTTGAGAACAAGCCACACCCAAAGCATATCAATTAGAATGTAACATGTGCTATATAGAGAAAAAGTGAAATTTTTTGTTTATTTGCTTGTTTGTTTAGGTAAAGTTTCTGTAGGTAAGAAGACTAGAAAGAGAATAGAAACAACTTTTACAGCAGAGAAAAGCTTGAAGTTTAAAAAGTAGAAAAACTCAAAGACAACATTGTATTTGGGTCTTTATGAGCTTTTACCCTGGGGGCAGCATCAATACTGGACCCTTCCTGTGTCCACTGGACCCTGAGACACTCCAGCCCTGACTTGCTCCAATCTGCCTCACTCCTTTCTCTCTCTGGGCTCTCTCCTTTGGCAGCTTCCAGTCAGCCCCATGGGTTTAATTAGCACTTCCATTTGGACAATTCCCAAGGCAATATCTCCAGAGGTGACCTCTTTCAGGTCACATTCCTCATATCTAATTCCCTGTTAGCACCCTGTCCTAATATATCAAAAACAGAATCCATAACCCCTCTCATCTTTCCTGTTCTATTCCTGTTGATGATATCACTATCGCTCACTACTCATGTAATTTTGGATCAAAACTTCTTTTCTCCTCCTTGTCTCTTTCCCTTCTTAACAAGTTGCTCAGACCTGTTGATTCTGCCTTGCATGTATTTTTCTGTTCCCCATTTGAGATGGGCCTGAAATGGTCCCAATTTACTTTTCATCTAGGCTACTGCAGTAGTAGTTAGTCTTTCAGTTTCAGGTTGGTTCCCTTTCCAGGGACAACCAGAATTCATTTCACACCCTGTCAGAAATTTTCTGGAAACAAAGGTATTTATTCAACACAACTTTATCTAACACCTGCACATGCACCATACAGTGCTCTAGGTTTAAGTGAATCAGGAGTAAATAAGAGCCCAACTAGAGCTTATGTTCTTTTTTTAAATTAATAATTTATTTCAATTAGGTATATATGACAGCAGAATGCATTTTGATTCACTGTACACAATTGCAGCACCACTTCACATTTCTATGGTTGTACGCGATGTAGTGTCACACCATATGTGCAGTCATACATGTACCTAGGGTAATGATGTCCATCTCATTCCACCATCTTTCCTGCCCCCATGTACCCTCCCTCCACTTTGACCAAAGTTCCTTCATTTTTCCCATGCCTCCCCTGTCCCTGTTATGGATCAGCATCCACATTCAGCCTTTGGTTTTTTGGCTTACTTTACTAAGCATTATATTCTCCAACTCCATCTACTTACTTGCAAATGCCATAATTTTATTCTTTTTTTAATGCTGGATAATATTCCATTGTGTATATATACCACAGTTTCTTTATCCATTCATCTAAACCCTGTGCCTAATAGAAGAAAAAGTAGGACCAAATCTTCATCATGTCAGATTAAACCCTGATTTCCTTAACAAGACTCCTAAAGTTCAAGAAATTAAATCAAGAATTAATAAATGGGATGAACTCAAACTAAAAAACTTCTTCTCAGCAAAAGAAACAATCAATGAGGAGAACAGAGAACCTACATTTTGGGAGCAAATTTTTGCCACACATATATCAGATACAGCACACTGATCTCCAGGATATATAAAGAACTCAAAAAAATTAACACCAAAAAAAAAAAAAAAACTCAATCAATAAATGGGCCAAGGAGCTGAACAGACACTTCTCAGAAGAAGATATATATTCAATCAACAAATATATGAAAAAAAAAAAACGTTCAGCATCTCTAGCAATTAGAGAAATGCAAATCAAAACTACTCTAAGATGTCTACTCACACCAGTCAGAATGGCAGCTATCAAGAGTACAGACAACAATAAATGTTGGCGAGGATTTGAGGGAAAAGGCAGACTCATACATTCCTGGTGGGACTGCAAATTGGTGCAACCAATCTGGAAAGCAGTGTGGAGATTCCTTGGAAAACTTGGAATGGAACCACCATTTGACCCAGCTGTCCCACTCCTTGGTCTATACCCAAAGGACTTAAAGTCAACATACTACAGGGTCACAGCCACATCAATGTTCATAGTAGCTCAATTCATAGTAGCTAAACTGTGGAAGCAACCTAGAGCTTATGTTCTAGTGGGAGATGACAGACTATAAACAAGTGACCACATGAGTTAAGTGACACTTCAGAAAAATAAATGTCTTGAAAAAAAAATCGCCTTAGATTATTGCATTGGGGGATGGTATTGACAACTTTGGATACAATGGTCAAGAACTACTTCTCTGAAGAAACAACCCTGGGCTGAGACCTGACTGAGTTGAGACATGTCTCAGAGTAAAACATTTCAGGAAGAAAAACTAGAAAGTAGAAGAAACATAGGCAGGGAGCTCACAGAAGTCCTTGTACGAGTCTGGATTTGATCCTTAATATAAAGAGAATCCACTAGAGGGTTTCAAGAAGTGATCAGATCTGATCCAATTTGATTTCTTAAAAGATTAATCTAGCTGGGCATAATGGCACACACTTATAATCCCAGTGGCTCAAGAGGCTGAGGCAGGAGGATTGCAAATTTGAGGCCAGCCTTGGCAACTTAACAAGATCCTGTCTTAAAGTTAAGTAAATAAATAAATAAAAGGGCTGGGGATGTGGCTCAGAAGTTAAGTTCCCTTGGGTTCAATCCCCAATACTTAAATAAAGAAATAAATCATCTAGCTGGATGCAGTGGCATGCACCTATAATCCCAGCAATTTAGGAAGCTGAGACAGGAAGATTGCAAATTTGAGGCCAGCCTTGGCAATTTAACGAAAGACCCTGTCTCAAAATACAGAGGGTAGGAGATGTAGCTCAGTGATACAGTGCTCCTGGGTTCAATCCTCAGTACTAGGAAAAAGAAGATTAATCTAGCAATAATAGGGAGAATGATTTGTAGGAGAGTAGGGTATGAGAAAGTCAGAAGCAAAGTCAAACTTAGGAGCTATTAAAATTGTCCAAATGAGAAATAATGGAGGCTGGAACCAGGGAGACGCCAGCAAAAAGGTTAAGAAGTGGTTTGGAATGTAGAAACAATAGCAATTTGTTGATGGATCTGTTGTGAAGTATAAAGGAAATCATGACTACCTCCACAGTTGTGGTCTGAGTGCCCATGTGACAAAGGTCTTTTAACTTAAGATGATAAATAGTAAGTAAGGAGTAGGCTTGGAGGGCCAGAAGAGGGGACATGTTGAGATATCTACAAGACACTTATGGTCAGATGATATTTCAAATAAGCTGCCTTAAAAGGTTTTTATTTCTAACTTTCCTTACTTTGAAAAAATTCCAAACATACCCAAGAGAAGAAAATATAATAGGATCCTATGTGCCCATCATCCAGCGGCAATTATCATAAGAATTTGGCAAAGCATGTCTCATTTCTATCCCCACATATACAGTTGACCCCACATACCATCTCACCCCACCCTGCTGCTGCATTTTAATTTCCAGATATCATAGCAATTTATCCATAAACCATTTTTATATAATAAATATGCCTTTTATAACACAACCATAAAACATTATCAAACCTAATAAAATTACCAATTTCTCCATGGCATCAACTATGTAGTTACTGTTCTAACTTTTCCATTTGCTAAAGTAACAGAGCAGAAATGAACCCTAGCATACAGGGTCAATGATTTGACCAGGGTACCAAGATCATTCAATAAGGAAAAGGCCATCTTTTCAACAAATGGTGATGGGAAAACAGGCTATATACATGTAAAAGAATACAGTTGAATCCTTACCTATATCTAAAAATAATTCAAAGTAGATCAGAGATCTCAACCTAACAGCTTGCAGTATAAAAACCTGAGAAGAAAACACAGGAGAAAAACATCATGATAATGGATTTGGCCATGATGTTTTTTGAATCTGACAACAAAAGATCAAGTTAAACACTTTTTTACATAAAGAACCCTATCAGCAGGGAATAGGGTTCCTATTTCCCATGGAATAGGAAACAGTAGTTGCAAATTGTATATCTCATAAAGGATTAATGTCCATATTATATAATAAACTCCTAAAACTCAACAATAATGAGAAAACAGCTTGATTTTAAAATTGGAAAAAGCTTGCATAGTATTTCTCTAAAGAACATATGCAAATGACTAATAAGCACATTAAAAGATGGTCGACATTACTCATTAGAGAAATGTAATAAAAACCACAATGGGATATGCCTTTTACTCTTATTAGTATAGTGATTATCAAAAAAATCAGAAAATAGCAAAGCATGGTGGCACATGCCTGTAATCCTAGTGACTCAGGAAACTGAGATAGGAGGATTGCTAGTTTGAGGCCAACCTGGGCAATTTAGTGACACCTTGTCTAACACTAAAAAATTTAAAAGGCTGGGTATGTAACTCCTTAGGTTCAATCTCCAGTATCAAGAAAAAAAAGCAGAAAATAAGTTGAGGGTGTGCATTTCTGGTGAGAATGCAAAATGGTAGAGCCACTGTGGAAAAGAGTACAGCATATACTTGAAAAATTAAGATTAGAACTACCATAAGACCCCAAAACTCATTTTTTTGGATATGTCCAAAAGAACTGAAAGCAGGGACTTGAACAGATATTTGTACACACATGTTCACATCAGCATTAGTCACAATAGCTAAAAGGCAGAAGCATTCAGCTGCCCATCAATGAACAAATGGATAAACAAATGTTTATATACATGTATATAGATATATATGTGTGTGTGTCTATTATTCAGCTTTAAAGAGGAAGAAAACTCTCTTTTATTAGTTCTTTTTACTTATACATAACATTAGGATTCATTTGGACATAATTATAAAAACTTGGAATATAATTTGCTCTAATTCAGTCCCCAAAACTTCACCTTTCCTTACCTTACTCCCTCCCACTGTTCCCTTCCCTCTACTGATCTTTCTGCTATTTCCTTATATTTTTTTTAATTAGTGCCTGTGTGTATACATAAAGGTGAGATTTCACTGTTGTATATTTGTATATATACATCAGAAATGTGGTCCCATATTCACTCCACTGTTCTTCCCTTTCTGAGTCTCTCCTCCTTCCCCCTCAAGTCCCTTCCTCTACTCCACTGATTTCTCTAAAAGGAAGGAAATTCTAACATATGCTACAACAAGGATAAAAGTTGAAGACAGCATAGGTGAAATAAGCCAGTCAAAAGAGGACAAGTAATTATATGATGCCACTCATATGAGGTACTTGAAGTGGTCAAATTTATAAAGACAAAAAGCAGAATAGTGGTTTTCAGGAGCTAGGCAGTTATATTTTAATGGGTATAGACCTCTAGTTTGAGAAGATGAAAAAGTAATTTTGGAGATGCAGTAATGGTTACACAATAATGTATTTAATGCCACTGAAGTAACTATATCCCTAAAAATAGTTAACATGGTAAATTTTATGCTATGTGTGTTACCATAATAAAAACTATTCTGATGGCTTCATCGATGTCTTTTTATAGTAGGTTTGTTTGAATAGGGATCCAAAGTCCATACATTGCATTTGACTAGTTGGTCTTTTAAGCTTATATTAACAGATAACAATTCCCTCTCACTCACTTCTTTTTTTTCCCTTTTATTGCTAAAGAAATCAAGTTTTTTGGTTTTTAAATATACCACATTTTGAATTGACTGATTACCAGTATCATTCAATGTGTTTTATTTCCGGTATTCTAGCAGCTATAGCTCTAAAGGCTTGATTTGGATTATAAATTTTTGGCAATGATATTTCCTAGGTGATACTGTATACTTCCTATTGCATAATTTAGGGAGCACTTGATGTCTGGTTGCTACTCTTTTTCTGGTGTTAAGATTAATGAGTGCAGTTGGGTGTAGTCTGCCTGATCCATCTATTACAAAGTTCTCCATCAAACTTTTTACCCAATGACTCTAGCAGACATTGGAAATCATGAATGATTTAGATTCATTATTTCATTGAGGGGTTCAAACTGGTAAATTTGCTAATTGTAACATTTCCTCAGTGTTTATAAGTTGAAATTTCTTTATAAATATTATTTTTTATCAAAAATATTTGGTAAGTTTAAAATAAAGCTTGTTGCATCCATATATAGAAGACTAAGAGTAGGTACCTATCTCTCACCCTACAAAAAGTCAACTTGAAACGGATCAAAGGCCTAGGAATTAGACCAGAGACTTTGCAACCATTAAAACAAAACAAAACAAAACCCCAGGATCAACATTCTAACATATAAGCATAGGAAATGACTTGCTCAATAGGACTCCTAAAGCTCAGGAAATAATACCAAGAATTAATAAATGGTGTGTCATCAAATTAAAAAGCTTCAGCACAGCAAGGAAACTATCAATAACATGAAGAAAGAGCCTACAGAATGGGAGACAATCTTTGCCAGCCACCCTTTTATTAGAGCATGAATATATAAAGAATTCAAACACCAAGAAACAAATAACCCAATTGATAAATGGGCAAATGAACTAAACAGACATTTCTCAAAAGAAGAAATACAAATGGTCAACAAATATATGAATAAAATGTTCAACATGGGGCTGAGGATGTGGCTCAAGCGGTAGCACGCTCGCCTGGCATGCGTGAGGCCCGGGTTCGATCCTCAGCACCACATACAAACAAAGATGTTGTGTCCACCGAAAACTAAAAAATAAATATTAAAAAATTCTCTCTCTCTCTCTCTCTCTCTCTAAAAAAAATGTTCAACATCTTTCACCATTAGGTTAGTGTAAATCAAAACTACACTAAGATTTCATCTCATTCCAGTTAGAATGGCAATCATCAAGAATACAAATAATAATAAATGCTGGTGACGATGCTGGGGAGGAAAAAACACTTATAAATGTTGGTGGGATTGTAAATTAGTACAATCACTATGAAAATCAAATGTAGGTCCCTCAAAAGTCTAGGATTAGACTTTGAAATCTGGGACAAGATAAGGATACCCACTCTCACCACTCCTATTTAATATAGTGCTAGAAATTCAAATAGGAAAGGAAGAAGTTAAACTATCATTGTTTGCAGACAATATGATTGTATATCTAGAAGATTAAAAAATATCCATCAAAAGATTGCTAGAGCTAATCAACAAATTTGGCAAAGTAGCAGGGTATAAAATCAACATACAAAAAACAATCTCTTTCCTATATACCAACAATGAGTCTGCTGAGAAAGAAATTTGGAAAGCAATTCCATTCACAATTTCCTTTAAAAAATAAATTAAAATACTTTGGAATAAATCTAACCAAAAGGAGGTGAAAGACTTTTATAATGAAAACTATAGAACATTGAAGAAAGAAATTGAAGAAGATCTCAGAAGATGGAAAGGTCTCCCATGTTCATGAATATGCATGATTAATATTGCTAAAATGACCATACTAACAAAAGCAATATACAAATTTAATGTAATTCCCATCAAAATACCAATGACATTCTTCACAGAACTGGTAAAAACAGTTCTAATATTCATTGGGAAGAATAAAAGACCCAGAATAGCCAAACCAATTATAAGCCAAAAAAGCAATACTGGAGGCATCACAACACCTGAATTCAAATTATATTGTAGAGCTATAGTTAAAAAAAAAAAACTGCATGATAGAGTCATAAAAACAGACACCTAGTCCAATGGTAAAGAATTGAAGATACAGAGACAATCCCACACTTCTACAGTCATCTGATCCTTGATAAAGGTGTCAAAACATAATTGGAAAATTTGTTTTAACAAATGGTGCTGGGGAAACTAATTATCTATATGTAGAAGAATGAAACTAGACCATTATCTCTTACCTTGCACAAAAATCAACTCCAAATTGTTCAAAGACCTAGGAATGAGATCAGAAACTATGCAACTCCTAGAAGAAAATATAGGCTCTTTGAAATGAGATGATCCTAAACTGATTGGGTGTAATTGTAATTGTAATTGTAATTGTAAGGGTCCTTTTAACTGAAAAAAAAAAGATCAAAGAGTCATGTCAGGAAGAGACTTGAAGATGTCCATCCTGCACAAAAATCAACTCAAAATGGATTAAAGACCTAGAAATTATAACAGAAACTATGCAACTCCTAGAAGAAAACAGAGGGTTAACACTCCAGCATATAGGCACAGGCAACAACTTTCTCAGTATGACCCTCGAGTTCAGGAAATAAAGCCTTGATTTAATAAATGGGACAGCATCAAGTATAAAAAGCTTCTGTACAGCAAAGGAAACAATTAGAAATGTGAAGAAAGAACCCACAGAATGGGAGAAAATCTTTTCTAGCTACTTTTCTGACAGAGGATTTATAAAAGAATATAGAAGGAACTCAAAAAATTTTACACCCAAAAGCAAATAACCCAATTAATAAATGGACAAATGAGTTAAACAGGTGCTTTTCCAAAGAAGAAAGATAAATGGCCAACAAATATGTGAAAAATGTTCAACATTATTAGTAATTGCAAATCTAAGCTACTCTGAGATTTCATCTCACACCAGTCAGAATGACAGTCATCAAGAATATAAATAATAATAAATCCTGGAGAGGATGTGGAGGAAAAGGTGTATTTTTACACTGTTGGTGCAATTGTAACCACTATGGAAAACTGAAAGGAGGTTCCTTAAAAGACTAGGCATGGACCCACCATATGACTCTGCTATACCACTCTTCAGTATTTATCCTAAAGAATTAAAGTTATCATACTACAGTGATATATGTATACCCATGTTTATAGCAGCACAACTCATAATAATCAAGTTATGGAACCAACCTACATGTCTTTCAACAGATGAATAGATAAAGAAAATGCAGTGTATATATACACATGGAGTTTTATTCATCTATAAAGAAAAATGAAATTACGACATTTACAGAAAAATAGATGGAACTAGAGACCATTATGTTAAGCAAAATAAGTCAAACTCAGAAGGTCAGGGTCATATTTTCCTTTCATGTGCAGAAGCTAGAGAAGAAAAGGGAGAAAAAAGGAAGAAGGAGGTGATCTCATGAAATCAAAAGGAGATCAGTAGAGGAAAAGGACAAAGGTGTGGGAGATAGAGAGGGAGGAGGGAAGTACTGGGAAGTGATATTGGCCAAATTATATTGTTATATTGTGTGCATGCACAAATAGGTAACAACAAATCTCATCATTATGTACAACTACAATGCACCAATTTTTTTTAATGTGAAAAAAAAAAGACTAGGAAGGGAACCCCAAATGACCCAGCCATACCACTCCTTGATATATATACAAAAGAACTAAAGTTAGTATATTGTAGAAATACATGCATACCCACATTTATAGCAGAATATTTCACAATAGCCAAACTATGGAACCAGTCTAAGGTGTCCAGTGGTTTATATACACAATGGAGTTTTATTCAGCCATAAAGCAGAATGAAATTATGTCATTTGCCAAAAAATAGATGAAACTGGAGAGCATTATGTTAAGCAAAATAAGCCAAACTCAGAAAATCAAGAGTTGTACATTTTCTCTAATACGTGGAAATCTAGAGAGATGGGGGATCATTTGTATTTATTTTTCTGAGAAATGCATAGGCATTTTTTGTCCAGGTTATAAAGATCTCAATTTCTAAAAATTCTTTAGATACTAGGGATACTAAAGTAAATTCTAAATTCTGTAGACATTAGTCTTTTCTCTTTGAGAGGAGATGTATTTGTATTCTTACTTTGTGCTTATGGAATTTTTGATATGGAGAATTTTAAAAAAAAATATAACCAAAGTGATCAAGCTTTTTCCTACATCTAGGAAATTTTCATGGGCATGTTTTAAATGAATTCACAATTTTTTCTTCTAATATATGTACAGCTTTGCTTTTTTATGCACCCATTTAAATTTATATGGTATGTGGTGTGCAAAATGAATCTACTTCTTTATTTTTCATTCATCATTGTTTACTTAAAAATATGTTTAGGGATGTGGGTGTAGTCCAGTGGTAGAGCACCTGTCTAGCATGCACAAGGGCCTAAATTTGATCCCCAGCACCACACACACACACACAAATCTATATTTCTCTGCTGATTTCAGATACTGAAGTAATCATGGTCTAAATTTCCATGTGCAGTTAAGATTTATTTCTGGATTTTCTATTTGCTTCCATTAATTGTCTGTTTATTCACTTGCCAATACAATTTTCTTCTAATTATAGAAACTTTGTAATATGCTCTAACATCTGGTTTAAGATTGATTTCCCCCCTCATTATTTTTCTTTTTTAGGGTTTTTCTAGGCTATTTGTGTTTAGTTGTTTTTCCAAATGAAAGATACAATCAATTTGTTAAGCTTCAGGGAAAAAACCTAATAAGTATATTATCAAAATAAGCATATTATTGAAATAACTACTTCATAATAATGACTATTTCTACCCAAACTGGTATGGCTTACTTTTTGTTCATATCTTCTTTGTATCTTTCAGGAACTTTCTATCCATATATGTTTTTTGTTCTTTCGTATTAGGTTTATGCCAAAATATTTTTTTTTGCATTTATAAAACCAGTCTTCATATTCTCAACTATTGCTTTCTAACATTAATTTTAAATTCTGTTATTTTAATTTCCTTAAGTATTTTTGGTTTTTTAAAATGATTTTTTTTCAAGTTTTCCAAACATAACATTATCTGTAGCTAGAGATAATTTTCCTCTTTCTTTCTAGTTCATATGCCCCTCTTTTCTGGGAATGGATGACAATTTCAAAGTGGTTTTAGACACTGGTGTTGGCTGTTATAGTTTGGATGTGATTTTTAAATAAACAAGATCACATATTGAAGACCTGTTCTCCAGGAAGGAAACTATTGGAAGGTGGTAGAAACTTTAGCAGATGAGGCCTAGTTGGAAGAGGTGGATCCCTGGGAGTGTGCCCTTGAAAGGTATAACTTGGCCCTGGATCCATCCTTTCTTTTTCTCCTTCCTAGCCACCATGAGGTAAGCAGCTCTAATCCACCACATACTCCCCACCATGATGTTCAGCCTCACCATGGACTCAGAAACAATGAAGTCAGCCAACCAATCTACTGAAACCATAAGACAAAATAAATCTTTTCCCCTTCTGGTTGGTTTTCTCAGGTATTCTATTACAGTGGCAAAAAGCTGACTAATACATTGGCTGTCCTTTCTTGTGCCTGACTTTGGAACGTTTTTCTCCATTAAGTAAGATGCTGGCTTTGGGCTGGGATACATATAACTTTCTGATTCATTTTTAATTCCCAGTAAATCTGTCACTCTGACACCATTGAAGCTGAGATAATACTTCAGGAATAGAGCTTAAATCATCTAGAAGAGCTGCTTTTCAAATTTCAAAGTACATACAAATCACCAAAGGATCTTATTCAAGTGCAGATTCTGATTCAGCAAGTATGGGATGAAGGCTGAGATTCTGGGTGGGTTGTTTGGTTTTGTTTGCTTACTTGCTGTACAATAGATTGAACCCAGGGCCTCCCCTGTTTTAGGTAAGTGCTTTATCACTGAGCTACCTCCTCAGCCCTTTTCATTTTCAGACAGGGTCTCATTAAGTTTCCTGAGCTGGCTTCAAACTTGTGATGCCTCCTGAGTAGCTGGGATTATAAGTATGTGCCACCGTAACTGGCTAGATTTTATATTTTTAACAAGTTCCCAGAATGGATTGGGATGCTGCAGATCAAACTGGATCACACTTTGAGTAGCAATGATCTAGAACAAAGAAATCATTTTCTAGTTTGGTTTTTTAAATGTACTTAAAATAATTCAAAGTAGAGGAAATAGTTATGAGAAGTCTGGTTTAAGAGCCAGACACTTTTAACTCTCAATGGACCAATCCTAGAGGACTAGAGCAGAGGTTTTCTCAAAAGCCACAGAGTACAGGATGTGACAAAAGGGTGGTTTCCTGCCACATAGGAAGAGGAATAGAGCCTTTTCTGCAGTATGGGGAGGAGTCTGAGGAGACTAGCTGTAGTTCCTGCAGCCCCCATTAGAAAACATGCTGGAGCAGGAGGCAAGGGATAGAGAATCCCAAATGGTTCAACAGAGAATCCAAGAAAAGGAGTTAATGCAGGATCAACAACAGCCTCCTGTGGGTCAAAGCCCAAAGCCCAAAGCTCCTACGAAATGAGACTTTTTACCAAAGACCAACCAAGAGATTTAGACAAGGCATTCCTTGCCCCATGACAGAAAAATAATTTACTGCTGGTTTTTGGTTCTGGATTTCATAAATGAAAGATGTTAAATGAATCTGAAACAGAGTGAGCCATCCACCAACTTTGTAAATTGAGTATCTATTATGTGTTAGATTCTGGAAACAAAATTTTCATCAGCAATGGTCGTTTACACAAGAATGAAGATCTTAAAATGTATACATACATTTCCATACCTTCCCCTGGAGATCTGATTCAATGGGTGTGGGAAGAGCCCAAGCAATTCTGATGGACAATTCTAAATAAGAAATCACTATTTTCAGCATTTATAGGACATTAGAATACTTAATTTCCCAACTAAAAATGTAAAATTATAAATGTAAAGCTAAGAATATGTGGTAAAAGAATATTTCATGTTTTTTTTAATTATAAAATTTTTTTGAGTACCTGAAAATAGTTGTTTTGTAGGACTCTTCTTCAATTAGTCATACTGTATTTGGGATATCTTCTAATTCAGAGGACAAAACTTTACAATCCTTTAAATTATACAAACCAAGATCAAAGTTTTTTTTAAAATTAGTGCTCTTCATTATAATCATTTAAGGCAATTGGTATTTGAATGTTTGGTAATGCTATGAAAAGTAAGCTTCAGGGTGAAATAGTTATTCTGTGACAAAATATTCCATATATATTATATTTTTTGCAGTGTAAAAGTGTGTGTATATTGTGTGTAAAACATTGCACTGTATTTGTAAATTCTAAATATCAATGTATAATGATGTATAGAAGGTAAAATCATTTACAAAATTTTCATGTATATAAAAAATTCATGTTTTTACATGAAGACATTACTTAATCCAGACTTCCTCCTGGAATCTTCTCCAAGCTCCATGATCCTACCCACACCTATACCCCAGACTTCAGTTATACCATGGTTGAAGCTCTATTGTACTGCCAGAGCATAAACGCCTGAGCAACTCTGAAAGGGAAACTTAAGTGAAGTCTAGTATTTTCAAATATTGCTCAAATATCCTCTCCCATTGGTTACCATATCCTGTACAGTTATTGCCACATCTCGTCATGACTTACCAGTTTAAAAGTCTATCTCACTGGACTGTGAGAAGTTCTTGACCTTGTTTATTTAAAAATCAGATACAGGACAGATCAAAAAAAAAGCTTCATGATGAGCTGGGGATATAGCTCAGTTGGTAGATTGCTTGCCTTGCATGTACAAGACACTGGGTTCAATACCCAGCACCTGCCCCCCAAAATGCTTCATGATGAATGAATGATTGAAAGTGCATTCCCATCTTCCCTTAGAGGTGTAAGTCAGCCACCAACTTTTTAGACAAACTCCAGGTTCTATGCCCTAAAGTTTTTTGTTTTTTCCCCTGTTGATTTTCCTCAACTTTGTTTCTGCACGGAAGCTATAGTTTCAATTTATTTTTACCTTTTATTGGTTAATAATTGTTATATATAACATTAGGATTCATTCTAACATAATTATAAATACATGGAATACAATTTGCTCCAATTAAGACCCCAGTACTTACCCTTATTCTCCTCCTCTCTCCCCCTGTTCCCTTTCTTCTTTTCCACTGGTTCATTTATTTATGGGGTTTGGGGTGTGGTTTTCTTGTTCTGTTTTGTATAAAATTGGTGTTTTATAACCAAACTGAATTCCATAGGCATTAGATCTCCCACCTCCCCTGTGAGCCACTTCCTGTCCCAGAGGCATAGGACCTCCCGGTGTAAACAATAAAGGATAACAGTGGGAAGAAGTGTCTATGCTTGCCGGGATCTGCTCTCAGGAAACCAACCAAACCACAGATCAGAAAGACAGTTAATATATATGAGATAACAGAAAAACAAAACAAAATGGGTGTTCTTCAAAAATGTTTGCAGAGAGCCACTTAACAATAGCTCCACATTTATCTATTAAGCCACTCCTTATTCTTTACTCCTGGTCAGGCCTAGTAATTTTCTTCAACTTGTCTTCTTTATAATTCAAAGGTTACCAACCTTTCTGAGGTATCTTCAACCTCTCTTTATCTGATTACTTGAGGAAAGAACCACAGAAAGCTGTTAAAGACCTAAGTGCTGGAGATATAAAAGGAAAAGTGGCCACATTAGGCTTGCCCAGTTTTTGTCTAAAGAAAATCTTTCACAGTTGTGAGTAGATGGCCAATTGGTCAGATTTCTTTAACTCAAAATCCTAGGAACAGCTAGGGTACTTCTTAAGAGATAATTGAAAAAATAATAAAGATAGAGAAACATGACCAACAAAGAAATCTGAACAATCCTAAAGGTATAAGGATCAAATCCAGAAAGAAACTGAGGCAGGGAAGCATATGTAGGTCTTGAGTCCTCATACCTTTGGGTTACACTGGAAATGCAGAGAGTCAGCAAGAGCAATACCTGGAAATGAAGTTCAAGTCTAGAATTCTAGGCCAATGGCATGGTCTTGATTCTGCTAAAAGTTGGCATACATATACCCTTGGGTGTTTATCATAGTTAAAAAGAGGCAACTGAGTGCAAATTCAAAGCCAGCCTCAGCAAGGCCCTGTCTCAAATATATATATATTTGTTTGTTTGTTTTTTAAGGGGTTGGAGATGTTGCTCAGTGGTTAAGCACACCTGAATCCAATTCCTGGTTACAGCCCCTCCATCCCTCAAAAAAGAGGCAGTTGAGACAATGCTTATACTGTTCCAGTGCTGATATCACCAAGACATCCTCCCCAAACAACCTATTTGAGTGAGAGAACAGGGCTCCTAAGTGTCCTGGGTGCAGAAGAGATTGTTGAAGCTGTAGTAGTAAACAACAGATCACACAGAATATATACCACACAGATATGTCTTATTTTTAGCATTTTTAGCATTTGGTAATGTTTACATTTTGTGACATAGTTGATATGAAATATGTCCAGAGTAAAGAAATATTCTTTCGAAAGAAATTTGTTTCCATTTTGCATTTTCACATTGACCAGCTCTCTAGAGGAAAACTGTCAGAAAATAACTTTATAAAACATTCTCCATGGCTAGTGCCTTGGGGAAAGTTGTAGAGATTAATTTATTCAACAAATATTTTGAGATACAAGAGTAAGACAATAGTAGATGGTACAAAAAGGAGATGGAAAGTGTTAGAAAAGGGTGGGAAAAAACTCAGGAAGGCAGACTCCATGGGCCATGGAGTGAGAATAGGATTTGGAGTTAGAAGCAAACAAATTCCTATTCTGATGCTGGATGGTGCTTCTATGTACTCAGCTGGGGAGCAACAATGGTAATTATATTATGCCATAAAGTTTTGTGAGAGCAGAGCATGGTAGTATACACACCTGTAATACCTGTGGCTCAGAAGGCTGAGAATGGAGGATCATGAGTTCAAAGCCAGCCTCAGCCACTTATAGAAGTCATAAACAACTTAGTAAGACCCTGTCTCAAAAAATAAAAAGAACTGGGGATGTGGTTCAGTGTTTAAGTGCCCCTGGATTCTGGTGAAAAAAAAAAAAAGTTTTTTGAGAACGTAATAGGAAACTGTACCGGAACACATCTAAGATTATATTTAACACATGAAAGGCACTCAAAATTTTCAGTTTCTTCCTTGGCATTACAACTCTGGGTTAAACAATTAACCTTTTTGATCTTTAGCTTTCTCATCTCAAAGATGGAAATACACTTTCCAGGTTGTACTAAGAATCAAATGGAAAATGAATCAAGGCCCTCTGCAAACTGTAAAGGATTATTCAAATGTTAGTTATAAATATTGCGTAGGACATTTGGCATTTTTGATTTCTCGGTACATAAACCCCCATTTAATTTGGGAGAAATCCAAGGATACATGGGAAGCAGAGCTTACACCTCACTGTAGAAGTCAAAGAAGGAGAAATATTCCTTGACCCTAGGCAGGTAGAAGAGACCCAAGCAGGAGTTCCTGCCTGGACTTTGAAACTTAATGAGTAACCAAAGGAACAGGATCAAAGATTCGTCACAGCAGCTGCAGTGGCATTGGAGCACAGTCTCCTGATGGCACACATGCAGGACAGGGCTGCAAGCAGAAGCAGTGCCAGTGCCAATAAGTGACCTGTAACAACTGCCAAACCTGCACAACATCAGCCAGCAATTGGATCTTGGCTATGCCTCATCTTGCTTGACACCTGCTCAAGTTGGGCTCTCCAGCCTTCCCCTGCACCCTTTTTGCATTTAAGATATGCAGAGGCAGTTTTTATTTTCATACAGTAATTTAAAAACCATAATTGGAAGCTCCGGTAGTCATGCTCTCCTGTAATCAAGCCCAGCTACTCAGGAAGCTAAGGCAGGAGGGATGCTTGAGCCCCAGAGTTCAAGGCCAACCTGAGAAACATGGTGAGACCCTGTGTCAAAACAAATCAAGAAACAAATAAATCAACAAACAGAAAACACCATGATTGGTACACATACCATCACATAAAAGATTTAGTCCCTAAGCTGAAAGAGTATCCATTCACATGGTCAATGATAGAATGATTTATATAGATTGAATTATTTACTATGTTGGCTAAAACCCCAAATAATCAGATCTTTTTAGTATCAGATGGAAAAAATTAGTCAATGCTCAAAATAAATCATTTTGAAGCAATATATACTTAAATGCCCACATTTTCTGTAAATCCTATACTGAATTGATGCAAAAACTTCACAGATTGGATTTAGATTTTTGCTTTCTTTTTCAGAGTTCATCTAAAATAAACAAACAAAAAAGAAAAACCAATCCATTTTAGATATCCTAAGTAAAATACCTAAGATTAATATCTTCTACAAATTATTTTTTAATATCTCTAGAATAGTGTTTCTCCAACTTTTGTTTCTTTTCTTGGTATTGGCTAATAAGGGGAAAAATCAAATTTAACTTAAATTCTCCCAAACAAGAGAAATGAAATACTAAAAAATAAGACTTTTTTTTCAGGTAGGTTTGAGCTATGGAGAATCACAATGTTAATATCTAAGGAGTTTTGCTTTCCAAGAAATAATACCTTTTCAGGGGGCTATATTGTTCTCATTGAGAATATACACTTTAGACAATGGTCTTAGCCAATTGACTAAGCTTAAGACAATAACTTGGTGTTATCCATAGGCCTATTTAACTTCTAAATGAATAATTATCTGGGACCTTAATCAATTGAGTTATTACAGCTAAAATCTTTGTTAAGATTAGTTCAAATTTTACCTCCAATCTACTCCCTGTTGATATACTGATTTGAATGAAACAACAGAATTGTCTTTGTTAAACTGAGACTGAATTCAAGTTTAAGTTACCTGACTATATTGCAGGGTCAGAAAACACATTACTCTGTAATAGAAGAAAACACAGGCTCATGACTGCATCCCATATCCATTCCAAATCATTGCTCCATGCAGTACAGAAGAGTTCTCTTCATTTCCTATTCTATAAACTCTCTCCAGCCTACTTAATTCAAGCTTTCGGCTTTACCTGTAAGCAAACTATGAATCAACTCCAATCTCTATCTCTAGTTCATATCCCTTTCCTGACCTCTAGATCCATTGACCCAATCCCTTGATCTCCTTCTTAGGTTCCCTCCAAACCTTTTCAATTCAGTGTGGGACATACTGAGTTTGCCCTTTCACTTTCATTTTGTACAAACTATCTCAATGAGTAACAATCCAGTTCTCTAGCCATAAATCTGGGAGTCAGCCAAGATTTTTCCTCTTCCTTATTTTTTGTATCAAAACTTCAGATCTTACCAATTTTATCTCTTAATGGCTTTGCAAATCCTGATCCTATCCAGATTCTGTCTCTGTATAGCTATAACCTCCTAAGAGAGCTTGACCTCTTCCTTCACACTTCACACCAAATGCAATCTCTTACTATGCTGAAAATGGAAACCATGCCTATAGGGTATTGACTTAACATTCAAGCAGCCATCTTAAATGTTAACCACTATCTTATAAGTTTCTCTTTCCTGTACTTCCTCTTACTTGAACTCTCCCAGCCCCCACTAATGACCTACCCCATGGTACCATAACCCTAAGCCAATCCCAGAAGGACATGACCCTTTTACTCTGGAAAGCCCCATGGTACCATGGCGACCTAAGCCAATCCCATGCTATTTCCCACCCGCCTATCTCATAGCACCACAACTACAACTCCAAACCTGTACCCCACAAAAGCTAAATACCCAAACATCTCTGGGGCCTCTCTCTCCTCTCGATAGAAAGATGGCCTTTATTTGTTAGATTTGACAAATAACTATTTAAATTTATTTTAAATATTTATTTTAACAAATAAATATTTAAAGTGCTTTCTCACTTTCCTTTCAATGCCCAAGACTTTTCAATGTTCATCATCATCCAAATCCTTTCCTTTCTTCTTACAGTTCCATTAGGAGATCTCTGCCACAGCAACTCACATGATCTCTTTCAATTTGCCCATCACCCCCAAATCACATTTTTCCCATTCTTCCCATAGAAAAATGATTTTCCTGGAATATTTTGGGAAGTATACAGTTTGAAACTTTGGAGCCAGCCAATCTGCACACATATCCTATTCTTTGCTCATTGGCAAGATAATTTTTCAGGTGCAGACTTTACCCCTTTGAGAAACAGGTGTTGCATCTTAGGAGGTAAATGTAATTCAGGAAGAAGTAAGCCTACTGTGACTTCTAAGCTACATCATCCAATCCAGGTACATTATGTACAATCTGTGTACATGATGTTCCCTCTACTGCTTTTGTGTTTGGAAAATGCATACCCAAACCTCAGCTAAAATTCTTCTCAAACACACTGAAGGACTCTTATTTTGCTTCCACTAAAAGTTACCTGTAGTGTCATATAGAAATAACTATACAAAATTATAACTACTTGTTTGCATATTTGATTGTGGTCTATAAATTCCTTTAAGAAAGGAAGTATGCCCTAATTCATGCAAATAAGTATGAAAATAAATAAGCTTTCTATGTATTCTCATTCTCAAAACAAGATTATGGATTAAAAAAAAACATGGTGGGAATATAATCATGTGAATACTGAAACTGGACCAAAAAGTGCTATAGTTGGGGCTGGGGCTGTGGCTCAGTGGTAGCACACTTGCCTGGCATGTGTGAGGCACTGGGTTCAATTCTCAGCACCATATATAAATACATAAATAAAATAAAGGTCTATCAACATCTAAAAAAATTATTAAGAAAAAAGGCTGGAGCCACCATTTGACCCAGCTATTCCCCTTCTCGGTCTATTCCCTAAAGACCTAAAAAGAGCATGCTACAGGGACACTGCTACATCGATGTTCATAGCAGCACAATTCACAATAGCAAGACTGTGGAACCAACCTAGATGCCCTTCAATAGA
>NW_025999960.1:12167586-12237651 GCF_001458135.2 Marmota marmota marmota
GGTAGAGAGAGAGGAGGGGAGGGGAGGGGAGAGGTGGGGAGGGGGGAGGGTGGAGGATGGGAAAGGCAGCGGAGCACAACAGACACTAGGATGGCAATTTGTAAATCAATGGATGTGTAACTGATGTGATTCTGCAATCTGTGTATGGGGTGAAGGTGGGAGTTCATAACCCACTTGAATCAAAGTGTGGAATATGATATGTCAAGAAATTTGTAATGTTTTGAACAACCCACAATAAAAAATTAAAAAAAAAAAAATAAAAATTAAAAATAAAAAATTTAAAAAAAAATTTTGATAAAAGAAAAAAGGCTAAATGTAAAAAAAAGTGCTTAACCATCCTTTTTATAATGTATGCCAACTTAAAAAAAGAGAATTATATTCCTTAAGATATGTTTTAACTGGTTATCAGTATAAAAGTAAAGTCAGCTCTGTTTATAACTACTATAAATTATAGCTCTATTTATAGCTTCCCATGTAAGAAATTACATATCATATACCTTAAAAAGAATGCTACTCTTCTAAATAGAATCATTCTTACTGAGAATTGTATATAATAGATTTTAAAGCTTGCCTTATTTGAAACTTACATGTTACATAATGTTGAACACACCATTTTATAAGATTCAGTCATAGACAATTGTGTTTTGGACAAAGCACAATGTCACTATAATTCCATAATATGAAACTATGGAGTGAGAGTATAGGTATCTATTAACATCAAATTTTAACCCTTTCAGGATCATTCCAAAATTGAGTTGATCTGCCTTAGGACAAAGGAATATTAAAACATATTTAAACATCATTTTGCAAACTTGGTGAAGATGAGCCTCAAACAAAATAGGAATATAATTAAGAAAAAAATCCAGGGAAAAGAAAAATAGGCATCAGAAAATCAAGGCCCTTAGTGAAAGTAAGACATAAAACAAAAGCCATGGCCAGGTATGGTGGCACATACCTGTAATCCCAACATCTAAGGAGGCTGAGGCAGGAGAGCTGCAAATTCAAGGCCAGCCTCAGCAGAGGCCTTAAGCAACTTAGCAAGAAAAAATAAAAAGGGCTGGGGTTATGGCTCCATGATAGAGTGCCCCGGGTTCAATCCCTAATGTGAAAAATAAATAGATAAGCCATTAGGTTCTATGCCCCTTTCAAAGGTTGTTCATAAATTTGGCCTGAAATGGACTCTGGCAAATTCCTATCAATTTGCAAAGGGTATATAAATATCAATAAGTTGAAGTCTTTATTAAGCTTTTAGTTTAATAAATATTGCTTATCACAGAAAATGAAATAGAGTATAAAAAGTCAGTACATCACCAATAATCATACATAATCCTAACATTTCTTTTTACAAAACGTTGAATAATCTAGTTCTAGTCTGAAGTGAGATAACCAAGTCTGAAGGCAGCCTGCACATCAAAATTAATTTCTACCTGAGAGGCCCCAATTTAAAATTTAACAAGGAAGTTAATATGTATTTCAGATGGAATGTCTCAAAACCAGTATGTCAAGAATTGTAGAGGAGAAAAAAGTAAGTTTCTCTCTTTTGAGAACAGAGAGACCATAGTCCAATATCAACAAATGAAATCATATTCATAACATCAGTAGAAGCAAACAAATAGTAAGAATCAAAACTTATCATGGAGGCCAGGGGTATAGCTAAGGGATACAGCATATACTCAGCATGTGCAAGGCTGTGCGTTTGGTACCAAGCACCACAAAACTCATTGAGAGTTGTTTATCAGTCATTCAGAAAGTAGCAAATTCTCTTTATGTACTTTCATTTACCTTGAACCTTTTAGTTCTTAAAAAAGAATTATACCATCTAAATGTGTAACATAAATACTCCAGTTAGAAACTGGCCCAAGATCTATAGTCTTTAGGAACACTAATCTTGGTTACTACACTTAGACAGATGAGGCACTCAGAGAATGAATAAAATCTATACTTCTGTGATTTTATTTATCAGCTTTCTACCTTACATAATTGCCCCTGAATCTTCTTCAATCACTGGACAGTTAAACTAAACTCAAGTCCTTTTATATTTATTATACCTGTGAACGCTTTATTCATAAAATAAGAAATTTATAGTATGATTGTCTGAAAGATACAGAGAAAAACTAAACTCAGTCTCAGTTTCTCCAACATTCTCATGACACACGTCACTTCAGAAACAATATTTATGGGTTTTCTCCCCATACATGAAGCTAGCATTCAATTCTGCAGTGGATGCCAGACGAGTCTGTCTACCTGATGATAGTCAGGTTGATAGCGCAGTCCCAAGGACTATCCCTCCTTACCTCTAGATGCTAATCACAAGCCCCCAGATTGGTCTATTTGTGCTTCTAAGCACCTAACTACAGTTCAGGGATCCCATAATCTCCTCCTCAAATTTGATTATTTGCTTGAGGAACTCACAGAACCCAGGGAAACACATTTACCAATTTATTATAAAGAAAATACTACAAAGGATACAGATGAAGAGGTGCTTCTACTGCTAAGCGATGAGAAGAAAGGAGTATGGCGTTTCCATGCCTTCTTCAGTGCACTAAGCCACCGGTCCCCATCCCAAACCTCTACATATTCAGCCATCCAAAAGTTTTCCAAACACTGTTCTTTTGGTTTTTATGGAGCTATAGTCTGCTTAAAAGCAGGGAGTATTAAACCATGGAGGAAAACAAATACATATATATCATAATATCACAGATTTAAAGTTCTAGAAATCGTAGGTGGTCTCTTCTAATTTCCCTTCCTCTGTGATGTTTCTCCATCAGCCATACTTTTTATTACTAGATGGCAATCTTACCAAACTGGCACTAGAAAAGAAAGCATCCTGTTTGGGATGCACTAATATTTAAACTAGTTTTTAATCATTAGTTTTCAAATAATAAAATGACAATAGAAATCTATTCCTTAAAACATACTAGAAGAGTCTTGAAAGTTTAAAACGTTTTCAAAGAGTAAAATATAGCAGTGCTGGGTCTCATTCTACTCTTTATCTTCTAAGGTCCCTTGTCTAATCATAAGCACAGACTGGGACTTAAAAATCATGAGGTGGAAATAATTGCTTTTTATGCAATTTGAAAGAGTCATGGTAATTAGGATACAGGAACAAAAACTAACCTAATCTATGATGCTAGTTTCTTAAAAAAGTATAAATGAGCTTTCCCAGATTGATCCCATGTTCTTCCTTTCAGCTCCAACAGATTAGGTTCCTAAATAAATAAGGAAAGAAATATTTCATGCAGAAAAAATGTGTCTTTTTCAAAATGATTCTAGGGCATGCTCTCCCATCCCTCCACAGCTTCAAATAAGGAAGATTTCCACTGACTTTACCTTCAGTTTTGACACTGAGGTCCCTAAAAGGAACTCAAGACATCAAAAACTATATAAAATAAAGTAAAAAAAACCCCATCAAACAAGGTACCCTCTGATGGAGAATATGTACACGTGAAGGTAAATCACATTCATCTTTACAATAAGATAAATTAGAACCAAAGAAAGAACTCCTGACGTATAAAGCAGGGAACTTGTTCATGTTCCCCTGGAGTTGATGAGAAAAAGACTTCCAATCTATTTTTACATTTGACCAAAGGTTTTTCTGTAATAGCCAGAAATAAAAGTGGAAAATAGATGAGGAATACAGAAGAATAAATATTCTGAAATCCATATCTATATTAGACAGATGCTATTAAAACCCAGTAGGAAACCCAGTGCATAAAGACCTCACCTTTAGAACAGCAACAGTCCATGTTCCAGGAGAATCTATAATGAACTCACTCTTCTGCCTAGTGATGTTAAGGGAGTCTACCAATCTAAAAGGATCCAAGCAGGTGTGCTGATTCTGGTAGCGCCTAGTGCTGAGATTCACGGCTTTATACTCTAGGAGCTGTCTTTCTCTGCTGGTCCTGCTCCAGACTTCTAAGACATTTTACTTGAAAGAAGTTATAATGTTTTGCTCAGACTTGTGCCTGGAATGTTAAAGGTTGACCATTATTGAGGGGAAAAATCCAGACACCAAAATGAAAAAAAAAAAAATGAGTGCGTATATTGTTGGGATAAATGGGTGACCATTTAGGAAAAAAAATTGAAGTTCGATTAAAACCTTACAGCCAACACAAAGCCAAACCAAATATGGTAAGGAAAAAAGAAGAAAAGAAAGAAGAGAGAGAGAGAGAGAGAAAGAGACACGTGTCAGGGGCAGGGGGAATGAGAAAGGTAAAGCTATTAAAACAATAGAAGAAAACTGGGTGATTTTTTGTAATGTCAAAGTAGGGGTGGCCTTTAACTAAGACCCAAAAGCCAGAAGCCATTAAATAAAGATGGGGGAAAAAAAGCAAATCTAATAAGACTATCAAATAACATCTGTATGATAAAACACACGAATAGAAAAAGCAAAGCAAAAAAAAATTGCAATTAATCACAATAGCTAAACTATGGAACCAATCTAGGTGCCCTTCAACAGATGAATGGCTAAAGAAATTGTGGTATATATACACAATAGAATATATACAATGGAATAGTACTCAGCCTTAAAGAAGAATGAAATTATGGCATCTGTCAGTAAAAGGATGTAGCTGGAGACTATCATGCTAAGTGAATTAAGCCAATCCCAAAGAACCAAAGGCCAAACATTTTCTCTGCTATGTAGATTGTTAATTCACAATAGGTAGTCGGGAGGATGGTAGAGGTACTTTGGACTAGACAGGGGAGTGAAAGGGAGGGAGGAGGTATGGGAATAGGAATGATGACCCGTGTAACTCTACCTCATGTATAAACAGAAGAATAAGAAGCCATACTCCATTTATGTATGATGTATCAAAAAGCATTCTACAGTCGGGGGTATAGCTCAATTGGTAGAGTACTTGCTTCATATGCACAAGGCCCTGAGTTTAATCCCCAGTACCAAAACAAACAAACAAACAAACAAAAAGCATTCTACTGTCATGTATAACTAAATAGGACAAATTTAAAATAATTTTTAAAATAAAAAAATCACAATTCATATTATAGATAACACATAAGCTATTAAACTTGATTTAAAATTA
Source organism: Marmota marmota marmota (assembly GCF_001458135.2). Classification (NCBI taxonomy): domain Eukaryota; kingdom Metazoa; phylum Chordata; class Mammalia; order Rodentia; family Sciuridae; genus Marmota; species Marmota marmota. The sequence goes on from NW_025999960.1 coordinate 12,172,629, forward strand.
TTTTTAATTATTATTAAAAATTATAAATTATATCATTATAAATTATTATAATGATTTTAATTAGAAAAATAAGAATAATTTTTTTTTAATTTTTATTGTTGGTTGTTCAAAACGTTACATCATTACATAGTTCTTGATATATCATATTTCACACTTTGATTCAAGTGGGTTATGAACTCCCATTTTTACCCCGTATACAGATTGCAGAATCACATCGGTTACACATCCATTGATTTATATATTGCCATACTAGTGTCTGTTGTATTCTGCTGCCTTTCCTATCCTCTACTATCCCCCCTCCCCTCCCCTCCCCTCGCCTCTCTCTACCCCCTCTACTGTCATTCATTTCTCCCCCTTGTATTATTTTTCCCTTTCCCCTCACTTCCTCTTGTATCTACTTTTGTATAACTCTGAGGGTCTCCTTCCATTTCCATGCAATTTCCCTTCTCTCTCCCTTTCCCTCCCACCTCTCATCCCTGTTTAATGTTAATCTTCTTCTCATGCTCTTCGTCCCTACTCTGTTCTTAGTTACTCTCCTTATATCAAAGAAGACATTTGGCATTTGTTTTTTAGGGATTGGCTAGCTTCACTTAGCATAATCTGCTCTAATGCCATCCATTTCCCTGTAAATTCTATGATTTTGTCATTTTTTAATGCAGAGTAATACTCCATTGTGTATAAATGCCACATTTTTTTTATCCATTCGTCTATTGAAGGGCATCTAGGTTGGTTCCACAGTCTTGCTATTGTGAATTGTGCTGCTATGAACATCGATGTAGCAGTGTCCCTGTAGCATGCTCTTTTTAGGTCTTTAGGGAATAGACCGAGAAGGGGAATAGCTGGGTCAAATGGTGGCTCCATTCCCAGCTTTCCAAGAAATCTCCATACTGCTTTCCAAATTGGCTGCACCAATTTGCAGTCCCACCAGCAATGTACAAGTGTACCCTTTTCCCCACATCCTCGCCAGCACTTGTTGTTGTTTGACTTCATAATGGCTGCCAATCTTACTGGAGTGAGATGGTATCTTAGGGTGGTTTTGATTTGCATTTCTCTGACTGCTAGAGATGGTGAGCATTTTTTCATGTACTTGTTGATTGATTGTATGTCCTCCTCTGAGAAGTGTCTGTTCAGGTCCTTGGCCCATTTGTTGATTGGGTTGTTTGTTCTCTTATTGTCTAATTTTTTGAGTTCTTTGTATACTCTGGATATTAGGGCTCTATCTGAAGTGTGAGGAGTAAAGATTTGTTCCCAGGATGTAGGCTCCCTATTTACCTCTCTTATTGTTTCTTTTGCTGAGAAAAAACTTTTTAGTTTGAGTAAGTCCCATTTGTTGATTCTAGTTATTAACTTTTGTGCTATGGGTGTCCTATTGAGGAATTTGGAGCCCGACCCCACAGTATGTAGATCGTAGCCAACTTTTTCTTCTATCAGACGGCGTGTCTCTGATTTGATATCAAGCTCCTTGATCCATTTTGAATTAACTTTTGTGCATGGCGAGAGAAAGGGATTCAGTTTCATTTTGTTGCATATGGATTTCCAGTTTTCCCAGCACCATTTGTTGAAGATGCTATCCTTCCTCCATTGCATGCTTTTAGCCCCTTTATCAAATATAAGATAGTTGTAGTTTTGTGGATTGGTTTCTGTGTCCTCTATTCTGTACCATTGGTCCACCCGCCTGTTTTGGTACCAGTACCATGCTGTTTTTGTTACTATTGCTCTGTAGTATAGTTTGAAGTCTGGTATCGCTATACCGCCTGATTCACACTTCCTGCTTAGCATTGTTTTTGCTATTCTGGGTCTTTTATTTTTCCATATGAATTTCATGATTGCTTTCTCTATTTCTACAAGAAATGCCGTTGGGATTTTGATTGGCATTGCATTAAACCTATAGAGAACTTTTGGTAATATCGCCATTTTGATGATGTTAGTTCTGCCTATCCATGAACAGGGTATATTTTTCCATCTTCTAAGATCTTCTTCTATTTCTCTCTTTAGGGTTCTGTAGTTTTCATTGTATAAGTCTTTCACCTCTTTTGTTAGGTTGATTCCCAAGTATTTTATTTTTTTTGAAGATATTGTGAATGGAGTGGTTGTCCTCATTTCCATTTCAGAGGATTTGTCGCTGATATACAGGAATGCCTTTGATTTATGCGTGTTGATTTTATATCCTGCCACTTTGCTGAATTCATTTATTAGCTCTAATAGTTTCTTTGTAGAGCCTTTTGGGTCTGCTAGGTATAGAATCATATCATCTGCAAATAGTGATAATTTAAGTTCTTCTTTTCCTATTTTGATGCCTTTAATTTCTTTCGTCTGTCTAATTGCTCTGGCCAGTGTTTCGAGAACTATGTTGAACAGAAGTGGAGAGAGAGGGCATCCCTGTCTTGTTCCAGATTTTAGAGGGAATGCCTTCAGTTTTTCTCCATTCAGAATGATGCTAGCCTGAGGCTTAGCATAGATTGCTTTTACAATATTGAGGTATGTTCCTGTTATCCCTAGTTTTTCTAGAGTTTTGAACATAAAGGGATGCTGTACTTTGTCGAATGCTTTTTCCGCATCTATCGAGATGATCATATGGTTCTTATTTTTAAGTCTATTGATGTGGTGAATAACATTTATTGATTTCCGTATATTGAACCAGCCTTGCATCCCAGGGATGAATCCTACTTGATCATGGTGCACAATTTTTTTGATATGTTTTTGTATCCGATTCGCCAGAATTTTATTGAGGATTTTTGCATCTAGGTTCATTAGAGATATTGGTCTGTAGTTTTCTTTCTTTGAAGTGTCTTTGTCTGGTTTAGGTATCAGGGTGATGTTGGCCTCATAGAATGAATTTGGAAGTTCTCCCTCCTTTTCTATTTCCTGAAGTAGCTTGAAAAGTATTGGTATTAGTTCTTCTTTAAAGGTTTTGTAAAATTCTGCTGTATACCCATCCGGTCCTGGGCTTTTCTTAGTTGGTAGTCTTTTGATGGTTTCTTCTATTTCCTCAATTGATATTGGTCTGTTTAGGTTGTCTATATCCTCCTGACTCAATCTGGGCAGATCATATGACTTAAGAAATTTATCTATGCCTTCACTATCTTCTAATTTATTGGAGTATAAGGATTCAAAATAGTTTTTGATTATCTTCTGTATTTCTGAAGTGTCTGTTGTGATATTGCCTTTTTCATCCCGTATGCTAGTAATTTGAGTTCTCTCTCTTCTTCTCTTCGCTAGCATGGCTAAGGGTCTGTCGATTTTGTTTATTTTTTCAAAGAACCAACTTTTAGTTTTGTCAATTTTTTCAATTGTTTCTTTTGTTTCGATTTCATTAATTTCAGCTCTGATTTTAATTATTTCTTGCCTTCTACTTCTTTTGCTGTTGTTTTGCTCTTCTTTTTCTAGGATTTTGAGATGAAGTATGAGATCATTTATTTGTTGGTTTTTTCTTTTTTTAAGGAATGAACTCCAAGCAATGAATTTTCCTCTTAGAACTGCTTTCAATGTGTCCCATAGATTCCGATATGTTGTGTCTGTGTTTTCATTTATCTCTAAGAATTTTTTAATTTCCTCCTTGATGTCTTCTATAACCCATTGATCATTCAGTAACCTATTGTTCATTCTCCAAGTGATGTATGCTTTTTCCTTCCTTCTTTTATCGTTGATTTTCAGTTTCATTCCATTATGATCAGATAAGATGCATGGTATTATCTCTACTCCTTTATATTGTCTAAGAGTTGCCCTGTGACATAATATATGATCTATTTTTGAGAAGGATCCATGTGCTGCTGAGAAAAAAGTGTAACTGCTTGATGTTGGGTGGTATACTCTATATATGTCAATTAGGTCTAGGTTATTAATAGTGTTATTGAGTTCTATAGTTTCCTTATTCAACTTTTGTTTGGAAGATCTGTCCAGTGGCGAGAGAGGTGTGTTGAAGTCTCCCATGATTATGGTATGGTGGTCTATTAGACTCTTGAACTTGAGAAGAGTTTGTTTGACGAACATAGCTGCACCATTGTTTGGGGCATAAATATTTATGATTGTTATGTCTTGTTGGTGTATGGTTCCCTTAAGCAGTATGTAGTGTCCCTCTTTATCCCTTTTGATTAACTTTGGCTTGAAATCTATTTTATTTGATATGAGTATGGACACTCCTGCTTGTTTCCGAAGTCCATATGAGTGATATGATTTTTCCCAACCTTTCACCTTCAGCCTATGTATGTCTTTTCCTATCAAATGCGTCTCCTGTAGGCAGCATATTGTTGGGTCTTGTTTTGTGATCCATTCTACTAGCCTGTGTCTCTTAATTGGTGAGTTTAAGCCATTAACATTTAGGGTTATTATTGAGATATGGGTTGTTCTTCCAGCCATATTTGTTTATTTCTGTTACTAAACATGGTTTGTTTTCCTCTTTGATTATTTCCCCCCCCTTTACTGTCCTACCTCCCACTGTTGGTTTTCATTGTTATTTTCCATTTCCTCTTCCTGTAATGTTTTGCCGAGGATGTTTTGAAGAGATGGTTTTCTAGCTGCAAATTCTTTTAACTTTTGTTTATCGTGGAAGGTTTTAATTTCATCTTCCATCCTGAAGCTTAATTTCGCTGGATACACAATTCTTGGTTGGAACCCATTTTCTTTCAGTGTTTGAAATATGTTATTCCAGGATCTTCTAGCTTTCAGAGTCTGTGTTGAAAGATCAGCTGTTATCCTGATTGGCTTACCCCTAAATGTAATCTGCTTCCTTTCTCTTGTAGCTTTTAAAATTCTCTCCTTATTCTGTATGTTGGGCATCTTCATTATAATGTGTCTAGGTGTGGATCTCTTATGATTTTGCACATTCGGCGTCCTGTAGGCTTCTAGGATTTGGGATTCTGTCTCATTCTTCAAGTCTGGGAAGTTTTCTCGTATTATTTCATTGAATAGATTGCTCATTCCTTTGGTTTGGAGCTCTGTACCTTCCTGTATCCCAATGACTCTTAAGTTTGGTCTCTTAATGTTATCCCATATTTCTTGGATGTTCTGCTCATGGTTTCTTAACAGTCTTGCTGAGCTGTCTATGTTCTTTTCCAGTTGAAATACTTTGTCTTCATTGTCTGATGTTCTATCTTCTAAGTGTTCTACTCTGCTGGTAGTATTCTCAATTGAGTTTTTAAGTTGGTTTATTGCTTCCTGCATTTCTAGGATTTCTGTTTGTTTGCTTTTTATAACCTCTATCTCTCTGTATAGTTGATCTTTTGCTTCTTGGATTTGTTTATGTAATTCATTGTCGAAGTGATCTTTCTTTGTCTGATTTTGCTGTCTAATGTCTTCCTTGAGACTCCAGATCATCTGAAGCATGTATATCCTGAATTCTTTATCTGACATTCCATCTGCTGCAGCTATTACCTCTTCTAAAGTTGAGTTGACCTGCATTGCTTGTGGTCCTTTCTTTCCTTGTCTTTTCATACTGCTCGCGTTTCTTTCTGCTTGGTGAAACTGTTGTGTTATTGAATTTTCCCCCTATATATTTATATTGCTCTTGTATAGTTGAAAATTCTCCCTTGCAGGGGCGGGCGGCGGCTCTGCTCTGCCCTTACTCCAATTGGGGTGACGTGTCTACCACGCCGGCGGGTCGCTGGGCCTGTTCCGGGTGCAGGCGAAGGCTCTGCTCTGCCCCTACTCCAATTGGGGTGACGTGTCTACCACGCCGGCAGGCCACTCAAGAATAAAAAATTTTAAAAGTTTTCTTTGGTGGATCTTTCAAAAAGGAAAAAGAAAAATGGGCAAAAGACAATTTCCATAAAAAAGAAATAAAATGTCTCTTAAATAATTAAAAATATGTTTTAACTTCACTCATAACAAGATAAATATAAATAAAAACTATACTATTTTTTTTAAAAATCCATAGTTTGATAATATAATGAATTGGGGTTTTGGGGGGCAAAAGGCATTCTTAAACATTATTGGTGGGAGTCTTAATTCATTTCCTTATGGAAATCTGTTTGGGATTATTTGGAAGACTATAAAATTCATGTGCCCTCTGCCCCAGCATTTATCCCACAGTATATCTGCACTTATGCAAAATGCCATATGTACAATGCTGTTGGCTAAAGCACTGCTGTAAGTATCTGATTAAATAAATTATATGATATCCATAAAATTGGCCATAAAAATGAGAAAACTTTTTAAGATACACTATTAAGAGAAAAAAATATAAAACAATACGTATGATCCTATAACATTAGGTTAAAAAGGGAAGATATAGATTCACATTTGCTTCATATAAAAAAAAATTCTGCAAAGCTAAACAAGAAACTCATGACAGTAGTTGACTTTGGAATGGGAACAGGGAGTTACTGAATAAATGGATGAAGGAGTAAAAATAATACTTTTTATTAATCTTGTTCAGGAATTTTCCAAATCATGACAAAGATTACTTTTTTGTTGTTGTTCATAAGGGGAAAGTAAATAAGTTTCTCATTTTTAGTTCAAGGAATGGCCTCAGATTTAAGCCAGAGTTTTTTTTCTAAAAGCACAGCTGACTAGGTTATAAATAATCAATTTATAAATAAATACAAATATTTATTTCCAGTTACACAGCTATTATGTAAACTTTTAATTATAGTGTAAACTATGTATTATATATGAAAATCTACAATATATAATATCATATAATTATATATAACTATGTAATATAGAGTTATACATTTATAACATATTATTATATACATTTAGCTTCATATATACAGTCAGCTCTCTACATCTGCAAGTTCCAAATCCTCAGGTTCAACAAAAATATATATTTTTTTAAATGCATGTACAAACTGGGCATGATGGTGCACACCTGTAATACCAGGAGGCTGAGACAGGAAGATCACAAGTTTGTGGCCAGCCTCAACAACTTTGGAAAAACCTGTCTCAAAATAAATAAAAAGGACTTGAGATGCAGCTCAATGGTAAAACATCCCTGGGTTCACTATCCAGTTTAATAATAATAATTATTATTATTATATAAATAATAACAATAAAGTAATCTAGAGATGATGTAGAGCATACAAATGGGTATGTGTCACTTACATGCTAACACTATGCATTTTATATAAAGGATGCACCCTTGGATTTTGATACCTGTGGAGGGTCCTGGAACCAATTCCTGTGGACACTGAGGTATGACTGTATATGTATGTACACACACACATGCATGCACATCTCAAACTTGCAAACAGAGCTGGCTGTGAAAACTACTTACAGAAATTAGGTTAATGAATTAATCAGCCAAGTAAATTCTCCTTTTCTTCATTTCATCAAAGAAATGGTCTATGTTCCCAAATACGTGTATGTTGTATTAATTCATGTGCTACATGCTGTTATGAAGCTGAAGTTGTTGAGACCATGTAGAGCTGAGCACTATGCAGACAAGGATCACAAATTTATCATGATTGTGATTGCTTTTCCCCGTATTGTTGCAGTAAAATCTTTGCATACACGTACTATCAGTGTGGCGCAATCATTTCCTATTCCACTCAGAACCTTTTCATACCTTGTGATTTTGAAAGATGTGAATGTATTACCTATTCAAAAGATTAAATCAATTTTAATGATTCATTTTTTAAAATTAGTATAAAAGTTCTGTTTCAAGATGACTAAATGAGCATACATTTTCCATTTCTCTCATGACCCGGTTAAATTCAAGAAATAATATAAAATGGAACAAATCCATGGAATAAAACATGCCTTTGGCAGGCAAAAAATTATATTTTTCTAGAAACTAGAAATCAGCTGGGCTCAAATGGTCGGATAAACCAGAAAAGAAGAAATCATGATTTCAAATATTCATAGGCTAAAGCAGCGGATGAGATAGGAGACATTTTTCTGAGTAGCCTTCTAGAGAGATCCAAGTTCACGTAAGCATGTACAAAAAGCAAATAATCTGGGCTAAAGGGCAGAAATTTTGAGTAGTGCTTCTCTATCTCCCTTCTCGCTAAAGAGAGGACCACTGATTGCAGTATTTTATGTCCTCTGGAGTGTGGATAAAGAAAAGAGCCTGAAGTGATTTGGAGCCTCCAAAACAAAAACAGACAACATACAAGCAGGCATTCTAGACCTAGAGGCACCTAAAACTCTGTGATCAGCTGAACTCAGAGTCAGCTTTCTGCAGAGAATCAGTCTTCTTTACTGATTGACAGTTGCCAGTCTGCATGTAAACTGTAAAGGATGCCTGCATCTTTGGTAACTACTCTTCTGCCAAAAGAGCCCTCCTTGTCGGGGAAGAGGACTAAATAGATAATGTCCCTGAGAGAAAAACTAGAATCCTCAGAATGACAAAATTAGTTGAGTACTATTGAATATAAAAGAAAATAATATACCTAGATATGTCCTGGTAAAAATTTAGAATTTAAAAAAAATTTAAAATTAAATAATGTTTTAAATAATTTTTTAAATCTTTGTTTTATTCATTTATTTATATATGTGGTGCTGAGCATCAAACCCAGTGCCTCACACATGCTAGACAAGCTCTCTACCACTGACCCACAATCCAGCCCAAAAAGTTAGAATTCTGAGTATAACAATAAAATGCTATATATACCAGAATGGATTAAAAATAAAAATAAAAAGGTTACTTACAAAGGAAATAGAAATAGGCACTCAATAGCTATGTGAGTTCTTACAGAAATTTAACAGAAAATTATTTTGAATCTAGAATTCCATACTTAGAATTAACTATTAGTCAAGAGTAAAGGAAAGCAATGACATTTTCAGGTTTACAGTAATAGCTAAGGGTCATTAAACTCTCCCTACAAGCCAGGTGAAGCTCTGAGCTCCTTGTAGTTTTTAACTTATTTATTTTATCCCAGAACAACCCAGTTAATTTGGTGCTATTATTATCTCTGGTTTTACAAATGAGAATACAGAATCAGAGAAGTTGAGAAACTTGCCAAAGACTCCTTGCACTCACAGAAGGCAGGTGTGGGTTTGGAATCCAATAAGTTTGGCTGCAGAATACACACTCTTAATTATTATATAATAGTGCTGGTCTATTGGTTAGACACTCAGAAAAATCATTCTCATGTACATTTCATGAAAAATAAAACTTGAGGCTATACTATAGTAAAATGAATAAGGAATTCAAGAAAGAGGAAAATGTAGGATCCCAGAAATACCAGCACTAACCTGGGAGTCAAGACATTTCAGGATGACAGTTGCCTAGGAAATTAAAACAGAATATTGGAGGGCTGGGGATGTAGCTCAGCTGGTAGAGTGCTTGCCTTAAATGCGTAAGGCCCTGGGTTCAATCCCTAGCACTGCCAAAAAAAAAAAAAAAAATCAGAATATTTCATGAAGAACCTCATTAAAAAGGGAGATCCCATTGTAAAGATTGTAAAACCCAGTTCTTAATAGTAAAATGATGGCATCTACTCTACTCCTTCAGTCAACAAGAAAAAACAAAAGCTGGGCTGGGGATGTGGCTCAAGCGGTGGCGCGCTCGCCTGGCATGCGTGCGGCCCAGGTTCGATCCTCAGCACCACATACCAACAAAGATGTTGTGTCCGCCGAAAACTAGAAAATAAATATTAAAAAAAAAAAAAATTTAAAAAAAAAAAAAAAAGAAAAAACAAAAGCAATTGGAAGCTCAATTAATTTTCAGCCATTTATTTTGGAGCCAAAGAAAAAAGAATGCTTGGAACACTCTCATTCTAAAGAGATGGATTTAGTCACATGAACATTTCTGTCTACATGACTCCAGTCACGCTACTTTGCTTCTCCAATGTAAAATATTTACATATTCAGTATTTTAAATATAGTGTATTACTTTTCTATTTTTAGTTAACTATAGGAAAATCATGCAAAATTAGATTTTCTATAGAAATGAAATAATAAAAGGTTTGTAGTATATAAGCAATGTAATAGTTACTAGAAGATCAAAGGATGAAGGGAGAGAAGACACATATGCAAGGGAAGTAGATTTTTTTTTTTAATGAAGTGTTAGAGATGGAACCCAGGTCTTCAATAATACTAAGTAAACACTCTACCACTGAGCTACATCCCCAGCCCTGCAGGAGAAGGAGAGAAATGCTTATTTCCTCATTTTACAGAGCAAAGAATTATTAAATATAACTATAAAATATTCAGATGTATAAAGGTAAACACTCAAATAAATTAAAAACACATTGAATGAAAGCTCAGAGGTGAAGAGAAAAAGAAGATAGAGGATAAATATAAATGTGCTAAACTCTTCACCTTTCATAGCATAAAGTTGATAGGTACTACTCAAATTCCACAAAACAGGAAACAGATATACAAGTAGAGTTTATAATGATATCTATCAGGTTAAAATTAGAAATGGCTTAAAGGTGTTACATCTGAAGAATGAACCTATTGTTTCTGGTTTTTTGTTTTTTGTTTTTGTACTAGGGGGTTAACCTAGGGGTGTTTTACCACAGAGCCACATCCTAGGTCTTTTTTTTTTTTTTTTTTGAGACAGAGTCTTGGTTAGTTGTTAGGGACTTGCTAAATTGCTGAAATCAGCCTTGAACTTGGGATCCTCCCATCTCAGCCTCCCAAGTCACTGGGATTACAGGTGTGTACCACCACACCTGACTTCTGTTGTTTTCACTATGTGTATGTATTACTTTTAAAATAGAATCAGGCTGATGAGTAGATGGACAAATGAATGAAGAGAGGTAGAGAGTTGCACTACATTCTGGAACAGGGACATTTAATCAAAAACGCGAAGATTAAATGTATCTAAATGAGAAAAGGAAAGAGTATTTCAGCAGAGTCCTGCCTGGAGGGAAGAGAAATAGAGAATTTGAGAAACAGAAGGAAATTCATTAACTGAGTTGTGGAAAAGGGAAAAGTTGAAATAAGTCTGGAAAGATAGGCAAACATCAGGACTTGTGTGCATGTTAAGGAGTTCAGAAAGGAAGTTACTGAAAGGTCCTAAAATATGGAATTCTGGTTGCTATAGAAATGTACCACTCAAATCTTCCTTCAAAAGAGAATTAGCTGTAATGAGTATAATTAGCTAACAGTCTCCAGATGCAACACCTTCTGGTTATACTGTGTCAAATTGAGACCATGCTTCTCTCAGGCCAGAGTGTCCAGTAGTGACTGAACGCAGTGCAGTGGTGGTATCTGAGCAAGGACACAGCTGCCAACATGAAACTCCTCTCACAGGCAATCTATGCACTCGGGCGTCTCACCCAAGCAGCCAAGACTATTTTTAAAGCTTTAAGGCAGTCTCATTCTCCCCTTTCCCTTGATCTTTCAAAGGTATTCCCCTGTATTAGTCAGCTTTCCATCACTGTAGCAAAATACTTGAGAGAATTAACTTATAAAGAGAGGTTTATTTTAGTTTATAGTTTTGGAGGTTCCATCCCATGATTGATTGTCCCCAGTTTTTTGAGACCGTGACAAGATAGCACTTCCTGGCAGGGATGCATGATGGAGCAAAACTGTCCACTTTATATTCATGGAGCCAAAAGACACAGAGAGGAAGGGACTGAGGTTCCACATCCTCTTTGAAGGTATACCTCCAATTACATAAAGACCTTCCACAATGATCCACCTCCTAAAGATTCCACCACCTCCTCCAATCACTACCCTGGGGACCAAGCCTTGAACACACAGATTTTCAAGGGATACTCACCCACGCCATAGCAGTGCCCCAATAAAACCTCTCTCACTTCTAGTTCCATCTTGGCACTTGCTTCCTAGAGGACTTGAACTGACCCACGGAGTGACATGAGGTCTCATCTTACTATAGAGAGTTGAATAACTGTGATAAGATTGAATGTAAAGGACAAATTAGAACATTGTTGCAGAAATCTTCATGAGATCTTTTGCAGATCAGGAATTTGATAGAATTGAAGATATTAAAGTGATATATTCAGATTAGAATTAACAGCTCTCGATGGCCTATTAACAATGAGGGGAAAGGAAGAAGCCAAAGGTGAGTCCCAGTTCCTGACTGAGTATTGGTATCAACCATTAACATAAGGAATAATTGGTTATTCTTCATACCAGTCCCTATCTTTAGATAGCTCTGCAGTTGATATTATGCCTGGATCCCAAGAGTTCACTTTCCTTTCTCAGACCTGAGATCCTTAAGAACATCATAGATATTAACTTTAGGCAGCAGTCTCTCCATTTCTTTCTTTTTTCCTTTTGTGCAGGGATCCTAATACTCTTCAAAAAGAGGAGGAATGGAGAGCTCTACATAAGGATGACCATAGTAATCTCTATCCCATCATCTATCACTCCCCAATTTTCTGTCTCAGTTTGATTGGACACAGGCTTTTATAAAACTATACCTCCAAAATCCCTACAGTTTTTCTGAATGCAGAAGATTATGAATGAAAGATGGCTTGGAGAACAGGTTCAATCAATGTGAGTATACCATAATGGTGTTTCGTCTATAAAATGGCTAAACTATCTTCCATGTGACTTCTCAGACCAACAGATAATATCTGAAATTAACTTCTTATGAAATTCCTGGTTCAATCTATGTGCCGCATACTATCCATTTAGAGGATTCACATGACGCAAACAAATTATAAAACATTTTAAAATAGAGATTGTTTCTTCACCTGCTCTCCAGAAAAATCAATGGTTCTCATTTTCTGGAATTTGACCAATATAATTTACATATTAAAAATATATATCCCACTTGTATTCTGAATTCTTCAAATAAGAAACCTTCTCAAGAAGGGGAGAAGTTTTCTACGGTTTTCAGAAGTCACTGCAGTATCTTAGAAGTTATGATGAGATGAATAATGATTTCCTCATCGGTAAAGATGTCTACATCCTAATCTGCTAGGACCTGTGTTACTCTTTATGCAAAAGGGATTTGAAGATGTGATAGATTAAGGATTTTGAGAAGGATAAATTATCCTGGAGTATTTGAGAAGGCCTGATACATAATAGGTCCCTTTATAACATAAAAGTGAGAGATAAGATTAAAGGTGTTGTGATAACCAAAAGGAGAGATTAGAGTGATGCTTCCACAAACCATGGAGTGCCAGCAGCTTCTAGAAGCTTGAAGAGGTACAGAATGGATTCTCCCCAGAGCTTCCAAAGGATACCAGACCTGCTGACACCTTGGATTTAGCCCAGTGAATTTGATTTCAGACTTGTAGCCTCCAGGACTATAATATAATGAATGTGTTGTTTTAAGTCATAACATTTTTGGCAATTTGTTACAGAAGGCATAAGAAACCAACAGAGAAGCCAAAAACCTCATTGACCTTTGGGTCCTACATGGGCAAGAGAGATGCCTGCACTGCCAGAAGGATTCCAATTCCAGATAACTTTACTAGTTATATTTCTTGTGGAATTCAGTCCGGCTGAAGTCAACCATCCTATTTGGGACTGGAAGTCACTGATTGTTTAAAGCATTATCTTGAAAAGGCATGAAAAGGTGGACAACATTCTTAAACTACGATGCCTTGTAGAAGCTTACTAAATATGACAAATGTTCCCAGAAGGCTATGTGATCCATCTTTTTGGAAGACTTCAATATTAACATCCCATAAATAACCTCAAAATTTCCAGGTGGTCCTGGATTGCTTCATGATGTCTTCTGCCCAGAAAACTTTATGGAAATTCAACCCACTGTTAGCTTATCAAGGAAGTCTGATGCAGAATAGGTAGCTTTTGTTGAGGCCAGACAGGCCTACACACAGGTGTTTCACCCAAACTCAAACTCCACCTAGGCCAAGATAATGAATATAGTTTGAAGAGATTATTATTGCATAATTCAATGATGATATCATGATGTTTTAAAAACCGGGATCAGATACAATAATTTTCCACACTAAAACTGAAATATTTTTTATTTCAGTTTTATTTTTTAAATTTTTTAAATTTTATTTATTAAACATGGTTTATACCTCAATTTAGGCATAAGTATTTTAAATATAAGCAGTGCATAGGCACCAATTCCATGTCAATCCCCAGCATGAGAGGCAAGCACTGTACCAACTGAGCTACACCCCCAGCCTTACAACTGTTTTTTTTTTCTGCTCTTGCGTACTGTTTTATTGTAGATGCTCTTTCCACATATTCCTATGCCATGTTCCCCATACTCAAATAACCTGAATATAGTCAAGAGGTAATATTTCAGATAAGTAGAAACAGGGATTGGATGCTATTTGCAATCACTTTAGACATTTTCTTTTTTGTTTTTGCAGTGTTAGGGTTTGAACCCTGAACTTGGTGGATGCTAAGCAAGTGCTCTACCACTGAGCTACATCCCCAGCCCTAGTGATTTCCAAGAGAACAGTCATATTGTAATGACTTTTAAAATTCTGCTTTAGCCCCTTGAATGAATTTCTATAGGGCAACAGTGTGCTGGGAGACTGAGTAATTAAAACTTCCCACCATGGCCATGACCTTGAGCAACTGGGGATCTATGAGAACCAGGGGAGCAAATGAAGGACAAAAGATTTACAGGTGACTGTGGTTAGTACCTGAGGCCACACCTGGCTACAGGTTAACTCACAAAACTCCCAGGATTGGAACCATCTCCTCTGGGAGCCCGTCAGCTCTCAAAGCCATTGTACATGTAAAGGCCAATTTCTGCAGTACAGGTACAGGTACAGGACGGAAATGTGGTTCCACAAAAAGGGAAAGAATGTGAGCTATGTGGGCCATTAGCCCAGCTTACCCTTTTCCCACCTTACTTTCTCACACAGCGTTCAGAACGCAGTGCAGCAAAGAGGAGCTGGTGATCCCCAGCAGGGACTAAGGAGGTACAGCCATGGGGTGAGAGCCAGAGGGATTTCTGGAATTAAATGGAGCACTACCCTTCTAAAGGGAGTGCTTCCGATGGCAAACTATAAAGATGCCTTTGATTCCCTGAAGTTTCTGATAAGTAAGGATGGTAGTGGTGGTGGGGAGGAGGGGCAGTTTCCTCCTGATAATGTACAGCAGCCTATCCCGCGGGTTTTTTGATGGCATATGCAGGTGAAAGTATGCGTGAGGTAAAGAAAATAGAATGGGGCCTTGGCTCATATGCGGGGAAGGGAGCGCTATGACCACAGTGGTATTTCCTTTGAGGTGCCCCTGCAGGACCCTGAGGATGCGTTATTATAGAGGTCAGGTTACGAATGCCCACCTCCTCTGACCACCAACTGCCACTCTGGCCAGCAGGTGGGGAGTGTTTGTGCGTGTGTGGGAGGAGCTAGAAAAGGAAAATGCCCCCATCTCTGAGGGAGAAGAAGAAACCGTGGTGAGGCTGGGGGAAAAGAGGTACAAAGACCCTCAAAAAGAAAAATAATCTTTCTCTATATTAATTGAGCCAACCCATTTCTTATGTGGGGGGCATTTTTGGATATTATAATTAAAAAACTGTTAAGTGATCACTGAGCACCAGATCACTTTACAAGCTGGTACTAAAACCAGTGACTTCTCTTCTCCTGCTTTGCTCCAGACTTACTCTTGCCTAACAGCAAGAGGAGAATTGTGCGTCTCTCTGTGTACTTTTGTTTCTTCCACAAATGCCCACTCGTTATCAACTCTGAGCATCTCCCTTGTCCCCTGTCCTGCCTGGCCGCCGCTTACAGGTGAGCATGAGCAGCAGGAGGAGGGGCAGGTGCCGCAGGCTGCAGAAGAACAGCTTCCGGGAGCTCTTTCGGTCTGCGTCCACGTAGAACCGGAAGCCGAGGTAGGCAACGTACAGGTTGATGGGGAGGGAGATGAAGGGGAAGGTCTACGTAGTGATGTCCAGGACCGGGGCGGCCACCGACAGTCCAGTCAATGCCAGGCAGTGGCGCAGCGCCAGGCGCCTGCACAGGCCTGGGTGAGTGACGGACATCATGCAGTACCCTCCTCGGGAGTAGTCTTCACGGAGGCCCCAGCTCAGGGCGTCTTACAACTGTTTTTAATTTCATTCACTTATTTACCAAACATTTATGGCCTACTGTCTACTGATTGGCCACTTCTTCAGCATGGCCTTCCCTAACCACTCAAATCTAAAGAAGGTTCCTTATAGTACTTAAATTTTTCTTTTTGGGTTGGGGATTGAATGCAGGCCCTCACACATGCTCAGCAAGTACTCTACCACTGAGCCACACCCCAGTCTTGTATCACTTTCTTTCTTGTAACATTCTGTTCTTGTCTTTCATAGACTCTTCCTAGTTAATTTATGTGCTTCCTCTTTTAGGAGATCATGCTGTTTTGTTCATCCTTAAAAAACATAGTGTTGCACTAAGTAGTCACTCAACATGTATTTATTGGGTGGATGGGTGAAAGGATGGGTATGTAGAGATATATGTGGATATATGAGTATAACAAGAACAATTCTATTTGTATCATTTACTTTTGTAACTCAGCACCTCCCATAGTGCTTGGTGTATAGTGTGGTTCTGTACATTTGTTGGCTATAGCCTAGGCACTGGGGATGTAAAAATGATTAGGGCCACCATTTTGGCCTTGCAAAATCAAGTATTAGGGAAGGAAATTTATAAACTAATAAATATAGCAACGCGAGATGTGTTATGGTATGTTAGAGAAATACTAACTAGACACTATGGAGATCCAGAGGAGTGTGCTTAACCTCTTAACAAAGTTCAAAGATGTTTCCTAAAGGAGGTTGTTCTTGAGCTAAGTCTCAAAGTATGTCCAGTTTTCTAACAGAGGAAAAGCATTCTGAAAGATGACATAAAAAGATAGGGAGGATCATCTGAGGGATCATGGAGTCATCCAACATGGCTGCAAAACATGAGGTGGTATAAACTAGCAACAAATGAGGCCATAACAAAGGCCACTGTCCTAAAAAGTTTTAGCTTTGTCTAGTAAGTGATGATGAGAGTTGGATGACAAGTATGAGAATGACATGACCAGATTTGCATTTTTGAAAGGTCACTCTGACTGAAGAATAGCTAATAAGATGGAAGGACAAGAAGGCATGAACATCAGAATTCGTGTGAGAAACAATGAGGGGTTGAACTTAGCAATGGCAGTAAAAATAGAGCTCAATTCAGAGACTATTAAAAAGGTAGAGCACAACAGACACTAGTATGGCAATTTGTAAATCAATGGATGTGTAACTGATGTGATTCTGCAATCTGTGTATGGGGTGAAGGTGGGAGTTCATAACCCACTTGAATCAAAGTGTCGAATATGATATGTCAAGAAATTTGTAATGTTTTGAACAACCCACAATAAAAAATTAAAATAAATAAATAAATAAATAAATAAATATAAAAAAAAAAAAAGGTAGAACAGACAGAAGGAGACAGTTACCTGGAGACTGATGGACAGGGATGTCCAGGATGATTCACGGGTTTCCAACTTGAGTACCAAGATGAACTATAGTGGCATTAACCAAAAATTGGAGGAAGAAAGAAGATGGATGTTTGGGGAACCTAAAAGGTAACATATCCCCAATCTAGAAGGGTACAATCACTGAAAATTCTGTAACTCATGACAGGAGTCAGATGAGGAAGATATTTGGCAACCATCAGTTCATTGAAGATCGCTACAGTACCCAGCAAACAGAGAATGGGTGAGAAGAGACTGAGTGTTGAACCCTGTAGAATAAGTACTGTTCATTTCAATATTAAATTATGGCTTATTTGGTATACATTTTTTCCACTGACTCTGGTTAGAGGATTCCATAATATAATTTTAGTTAAGCATATGCAGTGTTGGCAGTGTTGCTGTTTATAATAACTCAAGGTTCATATTTTAATCTTTTTAAATGTTTTAATTATTTGTATAATTAAAACATATACAACATACTGCACAAATCATGTCATTTTATATCTTTGATTTTAATTACAAAAATAAACATGTAGACAAAGACAAATCTTGAAATGACTTCCTCTCTGCCTCCTCCTTCCTTTGCTTATACTGTTGTTTTTTTGCTATTCAAATATTATTACAACTGTGTTCTGTTTTTGAGAGAGAGAAAGTCACCTGGCAAATTGCCATTTCAAAGTTCTTAAAGAGCTGCTGGAAGAAAAACCCATAAGATAGAACAAGTTAATGGTTATTAGCATATTCATAAACTGAGACATAAGGTCAAACTCCTTATTTTCATTCCAAAAAGTCACCTACTTATGTCATTGGTCATGCTTTTTGTTCTAAAGCCAATAGATTATGTGATTTGAATAAATTCTCAGAGGCATTTATACTTTTAAAAAATAACATAAAAATAACATTAAGAAAGTTTATTTTTTATTTTTTTTAACAGTTAAATGTACTTGTTAAATTAAGATACTGCAAGGGTTTAGGCAGCTATGCAGAAAACTTCAGAAGAGCAATCTGTTGTCCTTTAACAGCCTCATAATCTCATGAGTAAAGCCTCTTTCCATTCATTGATATTTGTAATAAAAATTGTGACAGCGTCATGCTGAAGTAATTTCCTTGCTAATGTAATGGCATTAAGATATTCAAATTATCATTGTCTTTTGTACTGAGAGTTTTCAAAGAAGCATGCTAAGGAAATTCTCCCTGTCTGTATGCTTCTAGGGAGACAGGGAGAATTTCCTTAGCATGCTATTCATCAAGAGGCACAAAACACTATAATGTTAGTTTGAGAAAAAAAAATATGAGAAAATTCATGAGGCATTAACAAAATAAAAAACTCTTTTGGACATGGAAAAATCAATATGACATGGCTACAAAAATTAAAAGGCAGGGATATTTTGTGTGTATGAGTTAGCAACCTTCAAGGTTGGCCTGATAGTTGGGCAAAGAGATAGCCACTTAAATGATTTGAGTCAAACATCTCTGCCCGATTAGAAGAAGAGATAATGTGAATGAGAGTATGCTTTTTGTACTGTTTCACTCCTGGAATCCTTGAGTAACCTCAGATAAGTCAGCAAGGACTGGGGGAAAGTGTTCTTCTCCTGCCTCTGGCAAAGTCAAGACCCTAAAAAGATTCCTTGTGCCTTCACAAATATGAATTCTTTCTCCCCTGTCCTTTAATGTTATTATCTTCAATAAGACATTTTTTTCTTTAGGAAACTATCAGGAACAGTTATAATGTCTTTGACTCCCAGACATACTCCGTGGTCACACCAAGTAGACCCCGGTCTCTGCACTTTGCATCTACGTTTGTGTCTGTCTCTGTCTCTCTTCTAACCATATCCCAACATCCAGCACCTCCCTATTCCAACACTTGCTGTCATTGTGGAGGGCCAACTTGAACCACTGGCTTTTTGCAGCCTTTGCTGATTTTCTTTCCTAAACCTTCAGCCCAAATCAACTGAATATATGGGTATTGGCTGCCCTCTCCACCACCATGTATGGTTTTTAAAGTACTTTCTACAACCTTCACAGTCCATCACTTTCTTCCTATCATTTAGCCTTTCCTTCACTTCTTTACTCAAAATTCAACTTCTCAGTGAGAGACCTGCCCAAAACATCTATCCAAAATTTTGAAACCACCTTTCTTTTAAAATCCCTTTTTCAGCCAGATGTGGTGGCACATGCCTCTAATCCCAGTGACTAGGGAGACTGAGGCAGAAGGATAGCAAGTTCCAGGCCAGTCTCTTAGAGAGAGACTCTGTCTCAATAAAAACTAAACTCTGTCTCTAATAAAAAACTAAAAGGGTTGGGGATGTAACTCAGTGGTAAAGCACCCCTGGGTTCAATTCCCAGTAGAGAAAAAAAAAAAGAACTTTTCTGATTTCTTAAATACTTAGCACTGCCCATCATGTAAATTTTCCTTCATTATCTTGTTTATCATCAAATATAAGCTCTATGAATGCATTCGTACATGGTCTCCTCTACTTGGACTCTATGTCCCCAGAGAACCTCATATAGCATCTGGCATGCAGTGGATTAGAATAGAAAGGCGTAGAACCTAAGACCATTCCAGAGAATGGTACATCTGAATAGGGAGACAATCAGCTGCGATTCCACGAGGGCATTGTGGGTCAAGAGAAGAAACTATCCCAACATGCATACCACAATTTATATCCTCTTCTTGACTGTAGTGCTGAAGAACATTCTGGATCCTTGGTGCATTGTTCATATTTAACAAAAATGGATCATTTATAAAGATTGCTGATGATATTTGTCAAAGAAAGATAATGCTGGAATACCTACTATTTGCTTCTAAAGGATATGCTTAAGGTTAGATGAAACCTTCACAGGACAATATCGTATGACAGCTGTAGTTTGTAGAAAGTATAATCCATGACCATTTTTCTCCTTATACAAAGTGGTGTTCCTGTAGTAAAATCAGGTCCAAAGTCATAATGTAAAATATTGTGAAAATGTCATGGGTAGATAGTTCAGAATGGTTTCTAATAGGGAATAAGCATTTTGAATGTGCATGTAACTTAACCTTTTCTTTCTTAATTTTTATCAAAAGCTTTCAGGGAGTTTAGGAAAGTATCACAAAATGGCTGCTGAACAGTAATATCAAGAGAAGCAGGGTTTGCTATCTAGAATAAAGTAAACTTGCTTGGAACTTGGAATTCAAAATCCATGCTCACAATGTATCTGCCATGCCTTGTTCATGCAGGGAATACTATCCAGGAATATTAGATCCTAAATAATTCTATCTTGAATGACACAAAAACTAATAAAACTAACCCAACAGTTATGGTATGCCGAATGTTCTATCACATAGAGCAGAAAGAAACTTTTAATCTCATTTCACTTAGTGGCTGGTAATCTCAAGCAACTAACTTAATCCCTCTGAGCTTGCATTGCCTTATCTCAAAACAAAGATAACCCAACAGAATTGACTTACCCAGTTGTTGCAAGTTATCTAATAAAATACTTTGTATGAAAACATTTGTTAAACTCTGAAGTGCTATACAAATTTAATGTATGAATTTTGTTCTTTTGAGATATTTGGTACCCAATCCTTGTCTCAACAAATGACATTGTTCTCAAGCTTTCCTTTGACTGATCTTAAATTAGTTCAAGATTAAATTTCTTCCCACTGAAGGTATTTCTTCATACTTTGCCTCTGGCCAGATTTCTTGGAAAACTAGAACTCAATGACCTCTCTGGATTCTGTTTGACTCAGCATTTAATTGTAGGTCTACACAGAACTGCCACTTAAAAACTGATTATAAACTAAGGGTGCTCTCCCTGTCCATTGGAATCCATGTAAGTAATATGCAGTATTTGAGGGTGGAGGACAAGGTGGTGTGGAATTTCACTTCACTTTTAGAGAACTAAACCAATTCCTTCTCTTTAAGAATACTTATTTGAAAGGACTTTTGATTTCTCCTCATAATATAGAAACTATTATTTCTGTTTGCCTCTCACTTTAACACAGGGCCAAATCTACACTGAAACTAGAAAGCGTTCTCAGTTGGCAAAAGACTAACAGGAAACCAGATCTGATGGCTAGAGTAACAAGGTCTATGGACTGGTTCCTTCTTCATAAAATAGCAGTAGCATCCAACAGATACCATGCTTACCATATGCAAGGCTTTTATACCTATTAATTGATTTACTCTTTGCCATTATTTATCCTCATCTTACAGATAAGGAAAGTATAGATGGTCCCTGACTTACAACTCGACATGATTTTGTTTCAACTTTATGATAATGTGAAAGCTACATACATTTAGTAGAAACCATACTTCAAATTTTGAGTTTTAATTTTTTCCTGGTCTAGCAATATTTTATATGATACTCCCCATGATTCTGGGCAGTGTAAGAGTGCCACAGCTCCCTTTTGGCCATGTGATCATGAGGGTAGACAACAGGTACTCTACAGTATACTGTGTTGCTCAGCTATTATGATCTATAGGTTAAGTATACCAAGTGCATTTTTTACTTATATTTTCAACTTACAATAGGTTTATTGGTATGTGATACCATTGTAAGTCAAGGAGCACTTATAATTTACATAATATCAATCAGCCAGTAAATGACTGGGATTCAAACTCAGGCCAATTGGCTCCAGAGTCTATAGCCCTAACTCTACGTTATACTCCAATAATAAAGTAATTTCTATCATTGTTATTATTTATTGTTACTTAACAAATTACCCCAAAACTTAGTTGTTTAAGAATATCAGTTTCTGTCAGTTAGAATTTGGACACAATTCAGCTGAGTCATCTGTTTCAGGGTCTTTCTCATGGTGCAGTCAGTGTCCTCTGGGGTTATAGTCATTTCCAGGATTGTCTGAGGAAGTATTCACCTCTAAACTCACTCATGATACTGTTGATAGGATGTAGTTCTTTTCAAGCTATTTGACAGAAACCACACTTAATTCTATCTAAGGTTGTTCCCTCAATTGTGGCAGCTTGCAAAACATGCAAGTTAGGAAGTAAATAGAGAGTCAAGCAAAAATATTGTATCATAACAACAGAAGTGACATCCCATCACTTTTTGCCATACTCTATTAATTAAATTAAGTCACTAGGTCCAGCTCACACACAACTGGAGATTTAACAAGGGCATGAATACCAAGATGTGGAGAATCACTGGGAGTCATATTAGAAGCTGCCTACCACATAATAATTAATGCTGTATAAATAATAAACAACTAACATTTATTGGAGGCTTACTATGTACCCGGCAGTAGTCCAAGAATTTTACATATATTGCTTATTTAATCCTCACCACAAACTGAATTTGACTGATGAATTAGAAAGAAGGAGTGCTGGAATTAAACCAAGGGGTAGAAAAATTAAGAATACCATTTTCCTGGATCCCAACAGGGAAAATACATGTCAGAATCCTTCAAAACAACAGTCATGAACTATAAATTTATCCCAACCACATCTCCTTTAAGTAATCTTTCATCTTATCTGCAGAATGGGCCTTTTTAGTAGTTTCACAAAATAACTCCCCTCAGGATCTGCCAGTCCTGATGGTAGGTAGGGAAGAAAAATTATTCTTAAAAAACAAAACAAAAAAAAACACTTTGGAGGAGCAGTGCTGGGGACTGACTGATCTTAGGACTTCTAGCATGCTAGGCAAATACTGTACCACTGAGCTATACTCCAAGTCCCCAAAACACTAGTTCTCATGCATGTTATAATTCATAAAAATGAATATAACTTTATACTTATTCTGTTTTTAAGCTGAACAGCTAATAAGAATCAGCTTAAGTTATCTACATAAAATTTACCCAGGATTCGAGATATCCAAATGAATTTTAATTTGTTTATTTCCTGCTTCTCTTCAAAAAGTGGTTGAGATAACTGGCTGCCAACCTTAAAGAAAGCTAAGAGACAACAAGCACCTGTTCTGAATGAGTCTGGGCTCTTTGGAATTGGATGGAGGAAGTGTTGACCTGCTGATCTGACTCTCTCCAGCCCTGCCCTTCAAATTAGAGGCCAGGAGAGAGGTAGGATGGCCCAGCACAGGAGGAGCTAGAAATCCTCTTTCCTATTTTTAAGGACTAAAGCAGTTGCTTATTATAAGAGCTATGTGGAAGACATCCCAGATTCCTAGGCTGCTGGGTGTGTGTCTATTTTCAAGCCTCTGATATTTGCAGTGACACATCCTTTAAGCATCTAAAAGTCAGTTCCTGGTCAAGTTAAAAATATCAACAAATGAGTATAGATTTAAAATCCTAAATAAAATATGAACAAATGAAATTCAATAGTTTATTATTAAAAGACTAATTTACTAAGAAGGGTTAATTTAGGCATGCTGTGAGGCTCGTCTATTAACATAATAATATGATTTATCACACTACTGGGTCAAAGAATAATATCATCTCAATAGAAACCAAAAAGGGATTTGCTAGAATTTGGCAACTGTTCATAATTAAAGAAAAATGTCTCAGTAAACTAGGAGTAAAAGAAGCCTACTCCACCATGACAAAAAAAAATTATTATCTAAACAAACATTTAACAACAAAACATGAGATTTCCCAATGAAGTCAGAATTAAGAGAAGGGTGATTTTGTTTTTTTAGCACAAAAGAGAAAACAACCTAGATGTTCAGCAATTTACTATTAAATAAGTTATGATACACTCAGATATGAAATGCAATGTAGACATTATAATCATGTTGTATATATCTGTAGATAATGTTTGTAAATACAAAATGTGTGTGAATGGAATTATGTAGCAAAAATATTTTGAAAATAAATACACACTTTTAAGAGTGGTTCCTTTAGAAGAGTAAGATTGGTAGAATTTAAGGCCTGTTCTAATTCAGGAAGATCCTGTAGTATACAATTCTGTGCTTTTAAAATATTTTTGAAACAAGTAAATATTATGTATGCAATACTTAAGCCAATGGGTTTTTAAATTTTTTTTTTTAGTTGTAGATAGACACATACCTTTATTTATTTATTTATTTAAAGCAATGCTGAGGATCAAACCCAGTGCCTCACATGTGGTAGGCAAGCACTCTACCACTGAGTCACAACCCTAGCCCCTTAAACCAACCTTTTTAAAAAACCAAGCAATATTGACAGTAAAAAAATATATTTCTCATTGAAAAATGATATTATGTATAATACAATGCAATACATATTAATACATTGAAGATTATCCAAAGGATATAACCCCAAATTTTTACTTTGGTTGTTACGTTTTTATGATTAATTATGGAAAATATTTTTTCTTTTGCCCTAAATGCTTCTGTAATTTTGTACTTAGGAAAAAAGATTATTTTAAAACTATGATGATCTTCATAGATTATACTGAGCAACTATTACAGAGTTTATAGAAAAATTTGTTTTTTAAAATTTGGTTTCTAAAAGGGTCACTATGCCTTCTAACTCCATCTAAATCTTATAAAACTTTTGGGAAAGCTAAATGCTTCCATTTCATTGCAAAGCCAGCTCTCTTTCCTGGGCTTGCTTAATTTGGTCATTTCTCTAAGGTGTAAGATCTTGGAATCAGTCTTCACTCCTTTTTCTTCTTTATGTAGTTACTAACTTCTCTAAAGGATCCTTCCTTCATCTTTCACACAGCTCTTTTCCATTCTAATCTATACCTTCCAGTAAGACTTTTGTCAGCTCACAGCTGAACCATTAAGCCAAGCCATCTATGAGCCTCTCTGCTTGGTGTGTTTGTCTCTTTACATATCTCCCTATCTTTAGTTCATATGCTTCATTGCCTACATGCCCCCTTTATACCTTGTGTCTCTAACCTGCTACATTCCTACCTCCACGCCTGTGCTTTTAACATTGCTCTGGCCATAGGATCTAAATTCCACTCTTCCTTCCCACTCAACCCTGCCCCCACTTGCCATAGACTCCCCTTTTATTCATTCCTTTGAACATATCTAATCATTTGTTTACAATATATTTCTTAACCAGGTACTATATACTAGACACTGAACTAGGTATAGGGAGTACTGGTTCACTTTCCAAATTAGTGACCAGACCACAAAGGGTTATGAAACTCAAGTTCACAGCATTATCTGTCTCAACAATATTTTATTACAACCTCCAGTAACTGAAGTTCTGTAGGAGCCCCTCACCTCTCTGCTTCCAGATGACTCTAGTCTCAAGACATCATTTTTGTTTTCAACAATACATGCTTCATACATACTAGGCTTTATGCTAGAAGTTAGGAATGGAGAGGCAAATAAAATATGCTTCTTACTCATAGCTCAAAGCTTAATGGAGAAGATAGAAAAAGAAATGTGAAAGTAAGAGATACTCTGATGGAAACGTACAGAAGAATAACAGAGAATGAGTTTAATTCTACTTGGAAAGAGCAAGGAGGGATTCACAGGTGAGGTAAAGCTTAAGATAATGCAGGTAGAAAAGGTGAGGACAATATTCCAGGCAGCAAAAATGGTATTACAAAGGCACAAAGCATTAAACAGCATAGCTTGTCAGAAAGCCATGCTGGAGAGTTGGCACCAAGCCAGATTGATTTTTTTTTCCTTTGCATTCAAGGGAATGAGTACACACTGGAGAATTTTAAGCAATGAAGTAACATGATTAGGTTTGTGTTTTGAAAAGTACCTCTGGTGACTACATGAGAAAGAGTTGGGGACAAGTGGGCATTGGGACCCAGTTTGAATAAAAAGTTAAGTTGTTAAAGCTGTTAAAGTCCAGAGAGGTGGAGAGAACCAGGCAAATAATGAAGTAGAAGAGTGGTGGTTGGGTTAGAGAAGGAAATTGTTTGGAAAGATATCAAAGAGGTGAAAAAATCAACAGGTTTTTATTTCCTGTTGGGTTTTAGAGGATGAATGAGAAGAAAGTTTAAACAATGATTTCTGAGTTTCTGGCTTGGATTTTGTGTATGTTCCAAGATATATACGTAGTATATACCAGAGGAGGAAAGTTTACAAAAAGTTAGAGTTGCCTATTAGGTATCAAGCTTGACTGTCTTAAGAGGCTACAGGGTATAGCACACAGCCCAAGCTCAGGATTTTGTATGGGTTAGAATTAGAGATTTGGGAGTCAGAATATGGATAATGATTAAGACCATAAGAATGGATAATATTGCCCAGAAGACATGTATATGATAGGAATGGGTGCTATGGACAGAGCTCTGGAGGTAGACTAACCATTCCAGGGTCAGAGGAGGGCTGCCAGGGCAGGGTCATGTCTTGTTTCCTATTGCTATTCTAAAAATTACCAAAACCTTTGGTAACACAAATCTATTGACTTATAGGTCTGTAAGTATAGAAGTCCAAAATGTATCTTACTTGTCTAAAGTCCAGATGGTAGCAGGACACATTTCTTTCTGGAGAATGATTTCTTTGATTTTCTCGCATCTAGAGACATCCACATTCCTCAGTCTGTGGCCTCATCTTCAATTGCAAAAGCTTGCAACAATGGGTTGAGTCTGGCTCACATCACGACTCTTTGATCTTGTTTCTGTCTTCCAATCACCTTCTCTGACTCTTCTAAGGACGCTGTGGTTATATTCGGTTCACCTGGATAATCCAGGATACTCTCCACATCAGCCAATTAGGAACCTTAATTCCCCCCTTTGCTACGTAATTTACACATATTCACAGGTTCTTGAAATTAGGACATGAACATCTCTGGCAGAAGGTGGTGGTCATTAAAAAGTAGGAGAGAATAATAGTGCCTACTTCATGTGATTGCTATAGGATTATAGGAGTTACTATCTATAAAAACATAAAATTGTCTTATTTGTATTTATTTAAAAAGAACAATCAGATTGACTAAGGCAAAGACTTCAAACTGACCAATGGATTTGTTAATTTTAAAAATTAGTGTTTTTTTTTTTAACCACTGCAGTTTCAAGAATGTGGTGGTAGAAGAAGTCTGATTACTACGTGAGATAGGAGGAAATATTGGAGAACAGAGGGAAATACTATTATTTTGTAGTAACTGTTTAAGAAAGGAAGAAGAAAGGAGGCTGGAGCCTTTTAGGTAGAGGGAGATGAGAAGTTATGAACACATGCTGGACAGAACGACTGAATATAGAAAAGAGGGAGCAATGGATGCAGTACAATCTCAGAGGATATGGAATAGATGTGGGAGTTAACTCTGAATAGAAGAGGAAACAATAAATTCTCTGAGTCTAGAAGGCAAGCTACAAGGGTGTATCCTAGGAATTAAGTATGGTTCCTTTCCCTGCTCATCAGTAGGAATTATTCCCAGGCCTCCACCTGAGGCTGTCCTGAGAGAGTTTGTTTCCTTGTCTAAAGATCAGGATGCCACACACATCATAGGGTTTACCTCCTTCCCCAGGAAACTTCTCTTAAGTCATTAAGTGTTCAAGTGTAGAGTTAGCAAGAAAATAGATCATATCTTTCAGAGTGGTTAATTTCATAAACATCTATCTCTCTCAAAAGATTTCTCCTACAAAGGTAAATATGCTAGATGGCTCTTATAAGCTTTTTTCTATTTTTTTCTGATAGAAAAGTCTAATTAGGTGTAACTTTATGTGAAGAGAATGGGCTTTCTTTATTTATTTTGAACTTTTTATTTTGAACATTTTTCAAATATATCCATAACTAAAAATAATAATAAATTTCCATGTCTTCATCACTTCAATAATTACCAACCTATGACCAATTATGTTTCACTTAAATTCCCCACTCACTTCCATTTTCTTCCTAGTATCTTCCTAGTATTTTAAGCCAAATGGGCTTTCTTTTAAAAAAACAGAACTTCTAAATTTAGAGGCTGTATATTTCATATGTCTGTTTCTCAATTGTACCGTTTATGAAAATTTGGAATACCCTAACAGAATTATCAATAAAATTTCATTTTAGATGCTAATTTAAAAAAAAATCATTAAATTTAGAATTGTGTTGTTATTAAGAACTGCATTATTTCAGAACTGGTAGACAAGTAAATTGTGTAAGTTTTTCATGTTTTTGTCACCTGAATCACTCAAGAGAAATGTATCTTCCTGTAGTATGACAACCTATCTTCCTGTAGTATGACAATCCCATTACAAAGTTTGGAATAGAAAAAGTCTGATGACTACTTTGCTACTTAATTTTCACCATTATTTCAATGTAAAATTGTTTTTAATACCTCTAATGATGTTATCATATGCTGAACTGGTACTTTGAAACTCACTCCCATGCCCGTAACTTTGAAATAGAAATTAAGAGTAATAACTGGCTCTGAAGGAAGCAAACTCTACAATAGTCAGTATCAATTGTTTAGAATAGGGCACACTGCGACATATTAGGAATGATGCTGAGATACTTAGATGCAGCAAATACATCTTTAACCTTTAAAAATCCTCGGGTATCTGGACAAGAATAATGGGGAAAAAAACTACTGGTGACTCAGCTGCAAGATTAATATCACTGTAATAGATTTATAGGCTATGAAAAACTATTCCAGCCCCCATCATCATTTGTTTTATATTTATTGTTTTATATTTATATCTACTTTTATTTCTATTATACTATTACTCAAGAATATATCACCTGCATAGAATGCAACTGTCCTGCCCCCAGAATTAAGAGACCTGAACATACATTATTGTATGGCACTATTTTATAGTAGTGTCAAAATAATCAAAAGAAGGAAAATATTTTCAAAAAAAATTAAATTTAAAACAGCTTGTGCCAACCACTTGATTTGCTCATCTTTCTGCTGCTGTGTATCATTGTGACTAAGTTCTGGCCAAACAGATATAGGCAGAAGTGCTAGGTGGCAGTTCACATGACTCTTTGTATTAAAGACAGTTGGTATCTTTTCAGTGAATGGTGTAGAAAAACTGAATATCCACAAGCAAAAAAATGAAGTTGTACTCTTACGCTATACCACATACAAACATTAATTTGGTGCATGCCAGTAATCCCAGCTACTCAAGAAGTTGAGGCAAGAGGATCACAAGCTCGAGGCCAGCCTCAGTGTGGTGAGCAAAGCCCTGTCTCAAAATAAAAAATAAAAAAGGCTGGTGATGTAGCTCAGTGGTAGAGCACCCCTGGTTAAATCCCCAGTAACACACACACACACACACACACACACATACACACACACAAATCCAAATGGAGCAAACACCTAAATGTGATAGCTAAAACTATAAAATTCTTAGAAGCAAAAATAGGGGGGAAATTTTGTAACAATAAATTTGCATATGATTGCTTATATATGACACCAAAAAGTAAAGAAAAAATAGATAAATTGGATTATATCAAAATTTAAAACTTCTAATCTTCTAAAGGAGGTTTTATCAACAGAATGAAAAAGCAACCTATGTAGTAGGATAAAATATTGCAAATTATATACCTGATAAAGGATTAATATCTAGAACATAAAATGAACTCCTATAACTCAACAGAAAATAAAATCCAATTAAACCACAAAAACAAAAGGAGTTGAATAGATATTTATCCAAAGAAGATATACAAGTGACCAATAGGCACCGAAAAAATGTTCAATATCACTCACTAATCATTAGGGAAATATAAATCAAAATTACAATGAGATACCACTTCTCACTCATTAGGATGGCTATTGTTTAAAAACAAAATAAAAAAATAACAATTGTTGGTGAAGATATGGAGATATTGGAACCCTGTGTATTGCATGCAGGAATATAAGATGGTATAGCTCCTTAAACAACTGAAATAGAATTACCATATGATTTACCAGTTTCACCTCTGGATATATATCTAAAAGATTGAAAGCAGGACTCAAACAGATATTTGTACATCCCTGTTCATAATAGTATCATTAACAATCACCCAAAAAATGGAAGCAACCCAACTATACATCAACAAATGAATGGGAAAATGTAATGTAGTATATACACATAATGAAATATTATCTAGCCTTAGAAATGAAGGAAATTCTGACACATGTTACAACATAGATGAACCTAATGAAATAAGCCAATCACAAAATGATAAATAACTGTATGATTCCACTCACATAAGGTACTGAGTGGAGTCAAATTCAGAGACAGAAAGTAGAATGGTGGCTGCCAGGAACTGGGGAGAAGGGAGAAGAGAGAGGTTATTATTTAATGGGTATTGAGTCTCTGTTTGGGAAAAGGAAAAAAGTTCTCAATGTGGATCCCGGAGATGGTTGCACAGCAACAGAAATGTACTTATGCCACAGAACTAACTGTACTCTTACAAATGGCTAAAATAGTTCATTTTGTTAAGTGTATTTTACCATACATGTATAAAACTCGGTAGCTTGTCTACCCTTTTGTTCTTCTTTGTTCATTCTTCTCTCCTGCTGGCTGGAATGCAGACATGATAGCCAAAGCTAAAACTCTCTCTCAACCTCACAAACTGTGCCCTGCACAGCTCTAAGGGGTACCATTTACATAGGTTATATAGATTTTGTTATAAAAGTGGAATATTCCATCTTGTTTAATTGCCATTCTTTTGGATTTCTCTTACTTGCAAACAAAAGTAGGTCTGACTCTTTTAATAGGTTATTTCTCCACATATCTTATACTCTTGTACTCATAAGTAATAATCTTCAGAGTTCAGAGGCATATAGATGCTTATACCAAAAGTGAATAAATTTCAAATGTATGCTAAATTCCAAGCATTAGAAAAATCTGGCAGGAGAATAAAGCAAAATAAAGAAACTCAATTTTTCAATTCACTTAGGTACTAGTAACAAACATTGGAACACTATGAAATGCTTCTTTAATAGAAATTCAGAATACTATGCAATTGTTAAAAGGAATAAGGTAAATGTATATATAAACAAGTGGAAAAACTGCTTGTATTGTGTGGTTCTATTCGTGTAAAAGTGAAAGGTGACATGTGCTTATATATGCAGGAAAGAGACGTAATAAAAGGTAACATGTATAAAACTATTACCAAGTGCTATTCTCTATCCTAAGATACCAGAATTATGTCCACAAATTCTTAAAACATGCCTGTGAAATTTATTCCTGTTTTACAGCAGGGAGAATTGAGGCGGCCCAGACAGGTAAAGTACCCTGTCCAGGGTCATAAATATTAAACACTGAAGCCAGAATATTAAGCATAACTCCCAGTAAGAAGTGGTAGTCATGGAGAATTATGGTGAGTGTAATGATTCAACTCTTCTATTCAGTTTGATTTTTAAAATTATGAACATGTATCACATTTTTAATAAATATTTGGGGGTAGAAGGGGAAATGCTGAAGAAAAGTAATGTAAGGAAACCATGGCTATGCCTCAGAATTAAAAAGGACTTAATTTAGAAAATATATTTAAGATTTTTACGGATGGAAAAACAAGGTCAATAGAAAACTTTAAAATGTAGCAAATGTCAAAAATCAAGATGATACCTTTTATTATTAAAAAGTACCATATTTAAATAACTTACCAAAAAAGTTGATGATTTTGCATAGTGGTAGAGCACCACCAAAAAAAAAAAAAAGAAAAAATATTTCAGATTAATGATATGGAACCAAAGTATCATAATAAGACATACACAGCAACACATGCTTCTGTAAAGGTTTTACCTACACAATTATAAGGGGTGTAGCAAAGTCTGCAGTTCTCAGCCTTTCATTGTGCCCTAATTTCCACTCTTTCTCAGAGTCTGAATCTCTGCCCCTGTAGCTTCCTCCTCCCTTCCATTTCTTATCCTATCCCTGTCCCTGCAACATGGAAAACCCTGGCCCATACTTCCAACAGTTCAGTGCCCACAATGTGTCAAGAAATCAGTAGACTCGGGCTGGGGATGTGGCTCAAGTGGTAGCGTGCTCACCTAGCATGTGTGAGGCACTGGGTTTGCTTCTCAACACCATATAGAAATAAAATAAAGGTATTGTGTCCACCTGAAACTAAAAAATAAATGTTAAAAAAAATTAAAAGAAATCAGTAGACCCCTTCCCACCCTAACAGCTCAATGATTCATCTCAGGAGTTGGTATAAAAATACTATGGCTTTCTCACCCTGATTAGGATCATCTGAACCATGTATTTCGAACTATTTCCTAGTTTACCCACAATACTGAGCTTCAGACCCTTAATGGAGTAGCTAACTTAATTAACTATTAACTATTTTCCCTTCCTGTTGTCACTTCCTACCCTGTAATTTTTTCCCGTCCCAAATAAACTCTTAATCTCAAATCCTTGTCTTGGTGTCCGTTTCTGGGAGAACCCAAATTATGGCAGGGGTGCCCCTCATTTACATTGCAGCAGGTATGACTAACACACCCAGAGCTGCTCACAGCTCAACCTGTGAGAACAACCTTGGCAGCCCAGTATATATGTTAAGTTCTTCATTTCCACAGCAACTGGAATAGGAAAGAAGATGAAAAAATGTCATGCTTTACTCATGAATATGTAAATGCAACCAATAGTTCACTGTTTTTAAAAGAAATTTAAGAATTAAAAAAGCTCTACCAAATTCAGAAAGTGAAGGGTCATATGTTTTCTCTCATATGTGGAAGTTAGAGAGGAAAAAGGAAAAGAAAGATGTTGGGGGGAATTTAATGGAAATTGAAGGGAGATCAGTAGAGTAGATGGGAGAGACCAGGGGGAGGGAGGAGGAAGAAAAAGAGGAAATACTGGAGAATAACATTGACCAAATTATACTGTCACATTGTGGATATATAACAGTGAATCTCTCCATTGTATACAGTTATAATTCACCACTAAAAATGAAAAGAAAAAATTACTAGAAGAGTAAGGAAGTCATAACAAATAGGAAAAGGAAACCAGTGGAGAAAAACAAACACTAAAGGAAGATAGTATGATGTGTCATATTCAGTGAAGTAAACCTCGATTTTAGCACTGTCTTCAAGCATAGATTTATTGAGAACCTCTTTATAACTATGTATCTGACACTATAATTTGAGTATTTAGCATGTCCAAATTCTTAAGTTCACAGATGGCGTTGGGAAAAAATTAACAAATAAACAGAAAGCACTTCAACAGTTAAACCCCATCAAAATACTGACTTTGCTAAAACCGTTTTGTTCTGATGGAGGGTGAGTGAAGCTCTTTACAGAGGCCTGACCTATATATGCCAGTAAACAAAATACATAGTTGGGTTTCACATCTTACAGAAACATAATGAAGACTTTGATGTTTTAAAGTTTAATGCTTGTGAAAGTGTGATTCCAAATAAAGTCAATCAGTAAGCAAATAAAAAGAAACACATCAGATAATGGCAACATCTATCAGAACCCTGCTGATTTATGTATTTAACAAATAATAAGCTCTATTCCATGTGCAGCATTGTGCTGGGGTGCTTTGGGGTAATATGAAGAACAATACCATATGTTCTCTGCCTTAAAATTACTTAGAACTAGTGCTACTTTTGTTAGGAATAATATCGTAGAACCTTTTCTTGGACACTGTACTAGTCAGATCAGGATGCCAGATTCTTACTTTTAAGTCAATTATTACAAGACACTATGTCCCCATAAATGTGCAAATCCAGCCATACTGTATTTATGTGTAATTTTAGGTCCCTTTAGTTATTAAAAATATCATATTTTCTTCAGATACCTTCTGTGAATACATGTGTAACTCTATTTCAAATCTCATGTGTCTAATATGATGATCAGTTTCATAATTTGACATCATGAAGGAAATATCTGACAGTGAAGGAAACAACATTAGTATTAATTTATGATACCGGTATGCTAAAGGGCCATTTTCAGCAACTTTTCCTCCAAGGTCTCCTAAGTCTGTGAGAAAAGGAGAGAATAACTTCTCACACTGAACTGGGTTTGGGGGCTGTAGGAGTGCATGCTTCCTTGTAATATATCAAGTCATAATTACTTTGAAGGAACCCTTCAGGTGCCAAATCAATGGTAAGGAAAGAATCAGAGATGTAATTTAGAGAGTATGATGGCTGGACACAGTGGGGTGCCCTACAATCCCAGTGACTCCAGAGCCTGAGGCAGGAGGATCACAAGTTCAAGGCTAGCCTGGGCAATTTAGCAAGATCCTGTCTGGAAAAAAAAAAATTTTTTTTAAAGACCTATGAATGTAGCTCAGATGTAGAGCATTCCTGAGTTTAACCTACAGTATCACAAAAAAAGGACAATATGTTACATGAACTGACACAAAAAGATGTTCCTCAACTATGACTAACTAAAACTTGCAGAAAAATTACACAGAATAGACTGCCAACTATGAAACAAATGTCGATTATACTCATTTTAAAATCTGGAATGTAAGAATAAATTATTAAACAGTGATGACTTTTNATGACTGGGGATGTAGCTTAGTGGTAAAGTGCCCTTGGGTCCAATCCCCAGGACCTCAAAATAAAAAAAAATATATGATGAAAATGTAGACTTTGTTGTAATACATGCTTTTTGTTCAGTTGAAATATTTAAAGCCCTCCTTAACAGACCTTAAGTTACTTTTTATTAAAATAGTAACAGAATTTTACTCTTCTTTGGGTATTTTTTTGTTGTTGTGTTTTAAATAAAATGCTATTTTTAATTTAGTCAGGGAGGCAAAGTTTATAATAAAAGCTCTAAAAATTAAGTGCCAATATAAGAGGGAATTAAAAATCATTAACATTTCTTGAACATTTACTTAGTTTTATATTTGAAGCTCTTTATAGAAAATTGTTTAAACACTATACTGTGTGTTTAAAATGTATAAATCCCTAAAAATATATAATATATATATATATATGAGAAATACATGCAATATTGTTATAAAGGGATAGAGAGTAGAAATGGAAGTATACTGTTGTAACACTCTCATACTTAACATTCCCAAAGGAATAATAAGAAATATTCCTACTAATATGATGCTAATTCTAGATAATCCTAATTTTGGAAACAGTGCTACTTGGTACTGACCCTTTAAAGTTTTTAATTATAAAGCTGAAATATATCTGAAATTTATTCTATTTAAATGAAAAATAAAGATTAAAAATGACATTGTATATAACTTCAACTTCAAATATTTGCCTGAATTTTATTAACAGCTTTGTACACTGACACATGAGGTAGTACTAAAAAATTAATCTGATACATTAGACTTGAAAATCACATTAAACGTGTGTGCAAGCACACACACACAAACACACACACACACACACACACACACAGAGGCATAGAAAAAGCAAGTTATAAAACTACTTTCTTCCCATGGTTCTTCCTAGCCAGTTGAAAATGTTGACACTACTGTAGTTAATGTAGAAGCAGAGGAAGACAGTTCCTTGCTACTGTCATGCCTCAACCCTAAATGAAAGAAGCCAACAATGTTGGTTCTGGGTCTAGATTGCTAGGATGCAAATCCCAGTTTCACTATTACTAAGGGTGTGAGATTGGATAAATTTTACTTGACCATCTTGAAGTTCCACTATTTCATTTGTAAAGTACCTCCTTCATTAGGATTATGGTGTGCATTAAATGAGAAGATTGATGTAAGGTGTTCCACACAGTATCTGTGCAATGAATAGTCGTACAGATGGTTAGCTTTGGTGGAAGACACAAAAAGTCTCTTTGACTTAGAAAATGAGTTTGATACAGAAATACCAATATCATTACAGAGTCAATGATAAGAGTTTGCAGTCACAATTTTCAACCTGTTTTTTGTCTTGCTAATCTCGTCAAATGAGAATTTAGGCTCTACCTTGAATAGGAATAAGGAAAATAAGGCATGGCAAATTAATAGTAAAATCACAATATGTCTTCTTCACCTTGTCTTACAACTATACTATTTAAAGGCAGCAACCTAGCAATCCTTTAATTGTTTATGTGTGCATTAGCCAACAAATATTTATTGAGAATTTACTATGTGCCCATCAGCATTCTAGATGCTAGGGAAAATCTAGGCAAAAATTTCAGGGAAATTAACTTTTATGGAATAGGAACATATAAAGTTATAATATATGTATACACAAGAAAGTGTACACAAGAAAAACAGATTTGGTGTGTTTAGGATCTAATCTGTAGTAATGTAACTCAATTTCTCAAAAATGCAAAATTAGTGTACCCTACAAATTAGTGTAACAGTACAATAATGTGTCAGTATATTATTTAGTCCTGAGTAGAACTTTTAAACAAGCTATCACCAAATAAATACTTGCCATGTACAAATAGTAGAAAAATCATCTCTTCCACTTTTAAGATTCATCATGTTAATACAAGACATAAACCTAAAAAGGATACCCAATACTAAAACTTTAGATACCAAAGGAGCACAGATAACAATTAGGTTACTGGAAGTTCAAAGGAAGGGTTGTCTGACCCGTGGAGGAAAAGGGGCAGGATTAATTTGTAAGTCAAATGAAAACTATAGATTCTCTTTCTCCAGAAAAATGTATTTAGAGCATGCACCAAAATGTTTACATACAATTAATTTTATTGCATCGAAAATGAATTTTCTTTATATAAAAATTTTTTTCTAAAAATCTTTACTAAGGTTTATAGCTTTTTTTCCATATAAAAAATTAACTTTCTTCTGAAAAAGGAGAAAAAGTAACTAAACTGTTCAGAGAAAACAAGAAATTTCCTTGAGAAGGCTCATTTTTGTCTTGATTGTGAAGTTGACATTGAGAGATGGTCTTTGCCATAGCAAGATATAATCACCTGTAATATCTGTGAGGATAGCATTTCTTGTTGTGAATCTCTGCCTACAGAGAAATCATTAAAGCTTTATCAGTTCAAGTTAACTGATAAAGTTTTATCACTTCAGTTGTAGAAGCATTTCCTCCATCACTGGACAATCTACATGGCTATTCCTCTCAAATCTCATCTACAATCTCAAGCAACATCAAAAAATTTTACTAGTTATTTATAAAAGAAGCCATGAAAGGACTTTTCACTGCCACGGTGTTCCTAGAGTGGGTTTTTATTTCTTTTAGCAAACAACAACAAAAATAAAATTAAAATGTTTGTCTGAAATTCAAACTCTCTGATTTGTTCTTGGGAAAGTCAGCCAATTTCTGTGTAGCTGAAAAGAGTAGCACATACTCACAGTTCTTGACAAAATTATTTTAAAGGCTCACCGTCTTTCTCAGCAAGAGGCAAGTCTTCTTTCAGTTGACTGAGACTTTGATGATGAAGATTCAAAAATGAGACTCATTGATGCGTGGAGCTTCTTTCTTTACCAAACAACACAGCTATTCTTGAGTAGAACATCCTAACCTTTGTGCTGAATGGCTCACAGGTGTTCTAACACATTGATCCCCTCTCCTTGGAGCAAGTGGGTGGACACCATCTCCTCTGCAAGCAATACCCATGTTTGTCCCAATTTACCATACAAAGATTACTATTTTTGACACGGACCATTGGACATAATTGGAATAGGTTGAGAAGCATAGTTGAAGTTTACACCATTTCAAAGATATTGGTGGTTTTTAAAGTTTCCAAAAGAGGTTCTTAAAAAAGATCTTTTTCTTTCTTTCTTTTTCTTTTTCTTTCTTTTTTTTTGATGGTGTGACATGGACATAATAGATGGAAACCTGGAGCTGGTTGCCCTCACACCCATCATTATTTTCATTCAGTGGCATGCTAAAGGAAACTGTAATCACTGAAAATCCCTTTATGGCATGCTCCAAATAGAAGAAAAAATACCAGCAATTATGGAGTGGATACCAATCAACAGAATTTACCTCAATTTTCTTCCTCAGCCCCAAATCACAAATTAGCTTTTGAAGACAGGGCAGGCTCAAGGTTGAACCTAGGGGTGCTCTACCTCCCAGCTACATCCCCAATCCTTTTCATTTTAGTTATTTTGAGATAGCATCTCACTAAGTTGCCCAGGCTGGCCTGGAACTTGCAATCCTTTTACCTCAGCCTCCCAAGTTGCTGGGGTACAGGCATGTTCCATGTGCTCAACACAAACTAGCTTTGCCATTTTGGGGGCACATGACTACTACAAAGTTTCTGCAATTTTGTGGCTTCTTTTGTTTTGAAATCTTATTGATCTTGCAGGCAAAGCCTGTTTTGTTCAGGCATAATTCAAATTTGATAGTGTAAGTCTTTTCTTGAACATTTTAGTTTCTCTTTTTCAAAACAACACATAGTTCTTCATTTACTTCTGTTCTGTGGGGCTCCTAGAGTACTTTTCAAACACTCACATGTTACTCTTGCTAATTTGAAAACTGTAGAAGTTATCATTTTAAGAGGGAAAAGCAGAGGCACAAAAATGCAATCTAAAAAATGTCCAAAGTAAAAGTTAATGACAAATATTAAGCACCTCCGTTCTGAGTATTGTGTTTGGTACCATATCTACGTTTTCTGCTTTCTTAGGCCTTTACTTAGAGACTAGCCTATCTGTTTTTCAAATTGAGAATATCTTTATGAAATGAGATGATATATTATTTTCTATTTACTATTCATTGAAAGGATCACAGATCTTAAATTCAGAAGGCTGAAAGTAGTTAGTCTTTTGCCCAGAAGCCCACATAATAACCATAGTCAAGGTCAGGCTATGGAATTTGGAAGAGTTCCCATTTTATTTGTTGAACAAAGCTGCCCTATATCCATCTTTTTGTTTTGTTTTGTTTTTCCTGTCTCTGACTATCAATATTCTGCTTGTTCATTTCCCTCACCTCTTACTGTTACTTTTAGGGCATCAAAAGCTTTAAGTCTTCATTGATGATGCTAGAAAAAAAAAACACTATTTCATGACATATCAGATACACCATGTAAGCACCCTGTCACCATAAAATATCGCTCTAGACATCACATTCAAGTTGAAAGAGTAGTGCTCACTTAGGCAGCATATACTAAAGTTGAAAACATAATTTTATAAAAATGGTATGAAATTATCTGTGTATCTACCTATCCTACTGATATATGCATATAAATTTAATAATAAGAACTGGGGGCACATTTTTGAATTCTTCTTCACATTTTACAATCTTCTGATAAAAGGTATCCAGCAGGGAATTTCAGAGAGTGCCCAATTTAAGTTCTGGCTGAGTAAGCTAAACAGTTTCTGCTATCACAAAGAATTATCTACAATATTCAGGAGAGATGAATATATGGCTAAATGTTTTGCTACTACCAATATCATTGCTTATCTCAATTGAAGTACCTATTATGTTTTTCAAATGAAATGTTGAATATAACTATCCTATAAATCTATTAGGACAAATTTGATAATTTTCCTGAGATATTTCAGTGTGGAGTGCTCATAAGTTGAAATACAAATTTTGCTTAATATTCTACAAAGTTAATGTCATACCTTTTTATTGGTTTAATATACATGCAGAGAGCACTATCACCAAATTCTATGGCTGGGGATATAAATCAGTGGAAGAATGCTTTCCTAGCATGCATAATAAGGCTCTGAGTTCAATCCCCAGCACTTATATATATAAAAAAAAAATCTAAAACCCCTGTTGTAGGGAACATGCATCCTCTAACAGTTCCTTTTCCATTTGCTTGTGGTTTTTAAAAGATAGTTCCAAACTATCTAGCTGGTATGGTTACAACAATGATTATTTTGTTACAACAATGACTCTTAATAACGAGCCTTCATCTATTCAAGAGACAGACTGTTAATGTTTTAATTATTTTATTGACCATACATGAAGGAAACATGTAAGGGAAACTTATTTTTGTGTTTTCTGGTATACTTTATGCTTAGAACATTATACCAATTTTGATTATCTGAAAGCATCTTTATTTCACTTTTTTTTAAAAAGATAGTTTTGCTGGGTACACGATTCTAAGTTGAAAACTATTTTCTGTTAGTGGAGATATTATTTCATTGCTTTCTGGTTTCTTTTGCTGCTGTTCTAATAATTGCCCCTTAGAGAGTGATCATCTTTTCTCTGGCTTCCTACCAGTGTATTTTATTTGCTTTTGGGACAGTACTGTTTCATTCCAATGTGTTAAAGTATGAATTTTTAAAATTATTTATCACACTTGGGATTCTGGGCCTCTTGAAACCAAGAAATTATATTTTCTTCAATTCTGAATAATTTATGGAATATGTATGTATACAATTATTTCTAATGTTTCTGCTCCCTATTTTCACTTGCTCTTTTATGTCACATCCCTCATCTCTCTTTACCTTTCTTTCCTCTTTTCCATCTACTTAAAATTTATATTCCATTCTGGGTATCTTCAGATTCTTTCTTCTTTTTATGCTTTTATTAGTGCATTATAATTACACAGAGTAGTTGGGTTCACTTTGACATAATCATACATACATAAAGGTAATTTTCATTTTAACCCCCAGTTCCTCCTCTTTCTCTCACCCCTTTCTCTCCCAAGATTCTCTTCCAATCGTTTTATTCTCTCTTTAACTATGTCTAATCTGCTGTTTAGCCTATGTATTGCTTTTTAAATTAAAATTATTATATTTGTATTTCTAGAAGTTGTATCTGGTTCCTTTTAAAATCTGCCTGGTTCTGCAGTGGCAGTCCCTTTTCCTTTACTCATGTTTTCTGTTCTATCTTTGCTTAATATTTCATATTTAATTATTTTAATTTTTACATATCATAGTATAATGCTAATACTTGAAATCCTTAAAAGTCTAAATCTGCTTTTTGGGGTTTTTCTTTATTTTTGTGTATTTATTTAATTTTTCATTGTGAATTTATATTTGACTGAATTCACTTTGAGAAAGTCCTAAGAGGTTTACGTTAAAGGATGCTTACCTGAAGAAAAGATTTCTTATTATTTTTGTTGGGTTCCAGGAGATGCTACCAACTTTAGATAATTTTAATTTCTTACTCCTGACCATAAGGAATATACTCCAGACTGATATAAGAATAGGCTATATACTTTTTTAATTGTTTTCTTCTTGGCACCATGATAGATACAAACAGGTTTCCTATTTTCTTATGTTATTGTGAGGGATTTTCTTCCACAACTCATTTACTGAGGTTGGAGCCTCCTCAAGTGTCTCAGTTTTATTTGGTGATTGTGGGAAGTATCTCAGAGTTATTCCATCCATCCAATACCCAGAATGTGTATGGGCCTTGACACCTGGTTTCCTGGACCTCTGAATGTTGTAAAATAGCTAGAATTCTAGATTCCTAATCTTGGCATGTACCCTTGAAGTCGCCACAGTTCTTTATTAATAATCTAATTTCAGTGTGGTATTTATAGTTTTATTTATTTTTGTTGGGGTAGATGGAAATATTAGGGGTTTTCTTAATTTCCTTACAAGCTCTACTATACACTTAAAAGTATATTTGTTTATTATACTTTATCCAGTGTCTAGGAGTTGAGCTGTGGGAGCGATAAAAGTAATTTTAATTTTAAAACCTTGGTTGTTTTTGTCAAAAAAATATAGAATTCTTGCAAAGCCCGAAATTCTTAGTGTTGATGATTTGTAAATTGTAACATTAACAACCTTAATGTTGGGGAAAATTTACTGGGTATTGAACTAACTATATGTCAGGTGCTTTATGCATGTTGTCTCATTAGCTCTAAGAATTATGTAGTATCATCTCTAAGCTACAGGTGAAAGACCTGAGACTTAGAGAAGGTGAATAATTTCTCCAAAGTCACATAGTAAGTGGCAGAGATGGGGTTTATCTGATCATGAATTTTATGTGCTTCTTTTCACTGAGCCAGATTGCTTCCCTTTTCAAGCTCAGCAATCAAAGAAGACAGAACTGTTTGAAAAATGTTATTAACTCTTTTTAAGGTGGCAGACTGATCAGAGATCAATTTGAAAGCACAATTATCTTCATACTCTTAATAACTATTCCATTCGGTCAAAATTTGATAACCCAATTCAAAAATTATCCTGGATCAAAGAAGTAAACCAAAATAGGAACATGAAACAGTCAAGCTGAAAAAGAGCCACTCTTTAGTCATGCAAGATTATCAGATAAATTCCAGAAGCTATAGTTTTTTCATTTTGTGCTTCTTTATTCACTACTTTATTTCAAAGAGAACTTAAGATACTTGACAAAGATAGATAAAATTCAAGATATAAATTAGAAGTCCAAGAGGAAAAAAAGGAACAAGGAAAAACAAAGGAGAGAGATTAAAATAAAAATGTATATTATTGAGTTCTGTACACCTGTTTTGAGGCAGGTGGCAAAATTGGCCCTAAGCTAATGCCAACTTAAAAAGGAAAACCTGAGCAGTTATAAGTCACCATGTGTATATTATGAAAACAACCCAATTGCTCACAAGAG
The DNA here is from genome assembly GCF_001458135.2 of Marmota marmota marmota. Taxonomy (NCBI): domain Eukaryota; kingdom Metazoa; phylum Chordata; class Mammalia; order Rodentia; family Sciuridae; genus Marmota; species Marmota marmota. The sequence continues at coordinate 12,214,938 of NW_025999960.1, forward strand.
GCAAGCTAAATCCCTGCAAACAGGATCAAAGTTTCTCATAAAGCACATTATAAAGAGGACATTGTATAATGAAAAACAACATCCTGACCACATAATTAACTGCCACATTTTTGGAGAGTGAAAGAGGAACTATTAGACATTATGTTGGGAAAACAGGTGTAAACTGGGACTATTCCCAAGTCAAAATGAATGCTCACCCTATTTACAATAATCACAACAACATGTCTTATGGAGATGTTTTATTATTGCATCCTCAATACAAGCCAATGATTCCACACAAAGTAGTAATGTAGTAAAAGCAGTTCTGTTTGAGATTAACATAACACAACTGGTTTTAATGTACAGCTAATCTAGTCAACTGGTAGCATTTAGAGTACCCTAGAGCAGGAGTAACAAACTCACATGGGTTCAAGGGCTAAGAAGTTAACATTACTATATCACCTGGTCAGGCATAGGAAAATAGAGAATGGCAAGTGAATAAATGTTATGGAAAAACAAAATCCATCTGTTGAATTTCGTTTCCAAATAAAAGTTGGAAATAATGGCAGATCCAAACAGTACACTTATTTGATATCTGCGCCATTTGCATTCAATATTTAATGGACACTTTAAACATTAAGCAGGATTTCATTTTTCAACTAATTTTTGCTTGTGTTCATCACTATGTTGAAAATATTAAGGAAGGTTTCCAATTAAATTCAAGAACAATTTCTGAATTATTTCTTGATCTTTATAAATAACATTCTTTTGAACAGTAATCATTTCTGACTTAAATTTCCTCTGACCTTGCCTTCTGGTAAAAATATTTTTTCTTAGTCTTTTAATAGAAAAATATCTTTTATAAAATAGTTCATTCAATCAGTGAAAGTATAGATTTCCAAACAAGAGAACAAACAATTGAAGGGATACAATGATCTCACCTTAAACTGTGCTATTTATTCAACCCCCATTGAGTGTAGTTCACCGAGGGGGTCTCAGGTACTAAGAGTGAGGCATTGACAAAGCATAGGGCCCAGATGGCAATGCTGTCATTTCCCACTTTCCAAATCTCTTTTCATGGGACTTTTTCAAATTCCCACACCTCGGTCCCACCACCAGTCCCCTCATCACTCTCAGACAATAACCTGGCTTCAGAGAGATCATCAATTACTTCAAGTCCCTTTAGATGTCTGTGTATCTGCATAGCTTTAGTTAGCAAAAGAGGAGTCTCTCTTGTTCAAGACACATTCCTCCATTGGATGTTACCTCTTCAGCCTTCTCAGGAATCCTCTTTTATTACTTATTTATAGTCCATTCTGTTTCTCCAGCTTTCTCTTTCTCCAGGCTCTGATCTGTCAACATAGGAGGTCAAGTTTCTTTCATTTTTAAATAAACCAGACTTGCTCTTTGCCCTCCAACCCCTCCAGCTCTATCTCCTCTCTTCACAGCTTCTGCAAAGGGAGTCTCCAGGCATTATCTTCCTCACTCACTTCCCATCCCTTCTGCAAATCTCTTGTAAACTAGATTCTGGTTCCCTTCACTACTCTGAAACAGCTCTTGCCCAATGACTTCCTAGTTGCTAAACTCAAAAAACAAGTTTTATTATCCTCTTATAGCATTTGTGATTGTTTTTTCTTTCAGTACTGGGTTTGAACCCAGTGGTACTCTACTACTGAGCTTCATTCCCAATCCTTTTTGAGACAGCGTCTCACTAGGTTACTCAGGCTGGCCTTGAACTTGCAACCCTCCTGCCTCACCTTCCTGAGTAGCTGATATTACAGGTGTGTGAAGATACACCTAGCTTGTGGTTGTTGATTTTTTAAAAAATATTTGTCTCTTTGTTTTTGGGATAATATTATTTCTTGGTTTTCCTCTAATGTGCCTGGACATTCATTTCCAATTGACATGAACTAGATTATTCTGTAATATTGTCTCTCTTTTATACACCATATGCATGGTGGCTTCAACAAACACCTGTTAACAAGTCCTCAGTCTAAAGGTATATGGCAGTTCTAAGCTCCTCATATGATATTCAAGTGCCTCACCTTTCTTAAAACTCAGCATGTCTACAGTGGATTTACCTATCCCTCTCCCATTCTCCCAAGGAACTAATGTCAGCACCCTTCATTTACTTCTCAAGAAAGTCATTTAAGAATTATCTTTCATCCTTCCTTTTTCTTTTCCTCCTATATCTTCATGTAATTGGTCATTAAGTCTTAATTCTCTATTGAATCTGTCCCCTACTGTGCTCATCACTGCCCCAATTTAGGACATTTCTCAGTAGGAACACAGTAACAGCATTCCAATAGTTTATCCTACCTTCCTTTGGCTCTTTTGTCTATACTACTGCCAGATTTTCCTGAGGGTTTAATTGTGCAGATCCCTATAGATTATAACCACCACCTTCATAATACATCCTGTTACTCAGGATGACATCACAGGAAAGTCTAGCTTTCCTGAAAACATCAATGCATACAACTGAAGTATCCTGAAATTATGACTCCAACTTTTCCCTAAGTTACTTTGCCCTTCCCATCCCCACTATTTAGTCCTTCGATGCTGAGTTCAGATCTCTCCGTCTTCAAGTTGTTTTCCTGGCTTCCCCAGTCAAGATTAGGTGCTCCTCTGGAATATTACCACAGCTTTGTTTGTTATTCTTTTAGGGATTCACATCAACTCTGCAAGTTCTAATTTATTTATCTAGATCCTCCTTCCTTGCCCATATTCCGTGCAGGCGATGGAATTTGGATTTCCTCTGTAATAGGCTGGCTGTGAAATAAAGCTAAGAAAGAGAAAACAGCAAAGACAGGACACAGGAAGTAATTTTAGAAAGTAATTTTAGAAATCAGGGGGCAGGACAGCTCATGGATCTGAGGGATCAAGCTTCCACACTGGAAAGAGAATGAGAGAGCTCGTGCTTGCTTTATTTATATGGGGGAAGCATCAAAAGTTTTCCATGGAATATTCTTTTGCCAAATAAGTTAGGAGGTGGGCTGTCCAGTTTCCAAGGGGTTACACTGCACAAGAGTGGCCTCCCTAGTGAAGACAGAGGTACATTGAGCAATTCATTGAATGTGAGGAGCTACAAAATAGTTTGCAATGCCAAACCTAAATCTCCCTGGCTCAAGGCTGAAATAATTCACAGGTGGCGTCCCACACTCCTTTAAACTGCAGAAATAATAATAGCTAGTGTTTGTTAAAAGTGTTGTTCCAGGGTCTATATTAAATACAAGGCATGCATTTTTCATTTAATCTTCACAATAATTTTAGGAAGTAGATACTAATACTATCCTTGATTTCTAGGTAAGGAAACTAAGCTTACCAAGGTCAGGCAACTCTTTCAATGTTGCAGAATTATATCCTAATCTTTTCAGGAACAAGGATCATGTCCTATTTGTTTATGAGGAGAAGTTGGCAAAGTCTGACACTTGATAGTTCCTCAATAAATATTTATGGGTTAAACAAACGAGTGAAGAGCTCAGAGGACAAAATTGGGACCAACAAAGAAATTAAGAGGTAGATTTTAGTTTAGTATGAGGAAGAACTTTATATTATCTAGGACTGTCTAAAAGAATAGATCACTCAAAAAACAGTTATAATCAGTGTTCTGTATCTTTGGATTCCACATCCAAAAGAATTAAACCAACTGTGGACTGAAAATATTTTAAAAAATGCATCTGTACTAAACAGACTCCACCCTCCATTACTCCTTAAACAATACAGTATAACAACTATTTACAAAGCATTTATACTTTATTATGCATTATAAGGGATCTAGAGATGATTTCAAGTATATGGGAAGATGTATGTAGGTTATATTTGCATACAACACAATTTTATATAAGGTGCTGAAGCATCCCATGATTTTGGTATCCACAGGGAGTCCTGGGAACCAATACCTCCTGAATATCTAGGGATTCTTGTACATTTGGCATTTATCACATGCAACAGTATTTATACATTTGCATTTTCCCCTTTGTGAGTAGGGACTGTATCTCAGCTTTCATTCCTCAGAATCTATCCAAGGGCTAGAGATGATCAGCAGGTGTTTACTGAATGGAATCAGATTGAATTTTAAAGATCTACAAAACTAAAAATTGGATTTTTAGTGGAAGTTTAACTTCCATTGTTCTTTATTTCTTCTCATTATTCTGCCTTTTCTTTCTAGAGTGCTTTGAGAACAGAGAAAGAATTTAGATTTCATTTGCTGCTTGTAAAATTTCACCAAACTGTAAATCCTGGGAGGCAGCATTTTATTCTTACCTTAGTACACAGTAGTCATTCAGTAAATACTTGCTAGGTGAAACACACACACAGACTCACACTCCAGTACTGTACTCCTAAATGAGACCGGTGGAAATATATGCCACAGAAAGAATTTCTGCATTATGTGGGAGATTGGACCAGATAACGTTGTCACACTGGAAAACCAATGAAATTATTCACTTTGGATCTCAAAAATAAGAGAAAAGAAGGGAAAGGAGTAAAAAAGCACTAAATCACAACTGTCATTCCCAAGGCTAAGGCAAGCCTCAAGTAGTAAAAATCCAGACAGGCAATGAAGAAGTTATGCACAGCCTGACCTCTGAGGTCCCTGACAAATTAAAGGTTATTTTATCCTCATTTATTAATCCTAAATACCAAATTAAGAGGCTGAATTTAACACACTAATGATTAGATCCAGAATTTATTTATTAAACACTATTCTTGACACTGAGGATATAGCTGTAAAAAGAGAGAGAAAGAAATTCTTAACATCAAGGAGTTTACTTCTAATGGGTGAGGGGTATGGGAGACAGATGACAAGATATTTTAGACAGGGTGTCCATAGAAGTAGCAAGTGGCCAGGGAGTGGCAAAATTAAAGGGGACAGTATTACAGTGGTTCTGTCTTGTGCTGGCCTGGGCTTTTCATTCTTGGTACTACTCAAGGAAGACTTACAATAATTTTTGGACATTAACTACTTAATATTTTAAAGATCCCTTCCTTTCTGATGTCCTACAGTCAAAATTCCCCCAATGGTTTCCAACTGCTACCACTTCCTCACTGGCTACCAGCTTTCCTTTCCTCTGGGCATATGTAAAACTACTAACTAAAATTTTCTCTTTAATCATTTTCTCTTTTCATAAACCTTCAATAAGCCTATGAAGAACCCTATGTCAATTTGCTCTCACCTATCTAACTTTCTTTTCTGTCTTTACCTCTCAAGATTACTGGCAAACTTTTCTGACCCTTTATAGAGTCTCTCCCTCAATTTCTTAAATAAACCAGAATAATCTCTTTCTATGTTTACCAAGCAGTCTTCATCTCATTTGAAATATAATTTTCTTTTTCCTCCACAAAACTTTGCCTAACTTAGTAGAAATAATGTCAAACACTACATATTAGCAACTATTCAATTATAGCCAGGATTTGAAACTTAAGTCATAAATCGGCAAAATATGTAGAAAAGAATTATAGACTTTCCACATTTTGTATTCAAATTGGTTTATCAATGTTTATTTTTCTCTTTAGTCTGAGTGCAAGACCTTGAGACCCAGACTATTTTTTGGAACTGTGTTCCATAGATTCTAGCATAGGCCCTAATTAACTTTTGACGTCTTAATAGGCTTCAGATTCAAATGATGAAGATTATTGTCTTTCAAAATAGATGAAACAAATAGATAAGAATCATAAATACCCACATGTGGTTTTATTTTCTCTCAGAGAACCATAAAGACCAATATTTTGGTTTTAAAAAGATAGCTCTTGAACAAAGGTGTATCACTCATAGAAAAAAAGTTAAATTAAATGAGGCTGAATATTCTTTATGACCACCTTATGTGTATCTTTCAACCTAAGCCATTTTTCTCCAGGATGTATTTTGCATAGCTATCCCTTCAAATTTATACAGTACCTTTTACTTAGGGTTTTCAAATAATTTATCATATGCAATAAAAAATCTCCAAATTTAAAGAAGAAATAAGGTTAGAAAAATGAAATTTCTCATTCAATACTTCAAAATAAACTACATTGGGGTTAGCAAGATGTACAACTCCTATTTTAGTCTTGGGTAATTCTTACAATATTTAAATATTTACTAATGTTACAATTATGAACTATAATAATTACAAAAAAATTAAGCTCTAGGGTTTGATTATATTGAAAGAAATATAAATCTGTTCACTGTATGCAAGGAGCAAATGAAGAATACCCAAATGCTTTATAGCATTTTCCTCTAACTGTAATAAATGACCATACTGGAGAAATAATTATTTTATAGTATAGGATCTCAGGAAACATTAATCTCATTTCATGTAAAATCATTTTAACTTTTTAGGGCTGATTTAATTAACTGAGTGACTGAATAAAATAACATACATAAATGTGCATGGCACAGGGTAGGCACTTTGTGTGCATGATTAGGTCAGAATCTAGATTCAATTTTTTTATGGAGAAGTCACATGATCCAGAATTTCTTTTGCTCAGATACTCAGATGTCATTATTGAATACAGAGGTGGCTACACCTAACTACTAAATCAATAAACATCCAAAAGTTTTCTGTGACTTACCACTCCATGAATCTGAGTCAATTTTAAAACAACTACCTGCTTTTTCTTACATTTTAAAAATCAAAGATAATAGTTGTTTTCAGTTAGTTTCTACAGTATATATAATAACTGTATATATGGTTCTTAAGTTCAAAAAAAAAAGTAATAGGGCTGGGGTTGTGGCTCAGTGGTAGAGCACTTGCCTCACATATGTGGGGCACTGGGTTCAATCCTCAGCACCACATAAAATAAATAAATAAATAAACAAACAATAAAGTTATTGTGTCCATCTACAACTAAAAATATTTTAAAAAGGTAATATACTGACATTTTTCAATTTCAAGCTAGCTTTAAGTTTACATAAATTCAAAGATAGTTTGGATTCTAATTATAGTGTTTTAATATTCTAGTTAGGATCAACTGAAATGAAGTCAAGTGAAAATGCTTTTAAGCTAAACAAACAAGAATTTAACAAATGTCATCATGGAGGCTTGTATAATATATTAAAATTGTTTCTCTGTGCTATTTGGATTTTTCACTTAATGAAATACAACACAGAATAACTCCTATACATCTTTAATGGCACCTATTATTTTACATTCATTATCTTTGTACATTCTTCATTTTTTAAAAAAATGTAATGTAAGGGATTGAAACCAGGGCCTCACATATACATGCTAGGCAAGTGCTCTGACACTGAGCAACACATCTAGCCCATTTTTCATTTTTGTAAGTTTACCTATGAATGTAGAATGTACTGGGTGCTTTAGTCATTGAATGTATAAATGAATGAACTTCCAATGAGGTTGTAAGAGAAGACAGATAATGGGAGACCTGCTTCCGTGTGCACATTTTAAGGTACATGTTTGTAAAAGGAATCTAATTATGCTTATACAAGACTGGGTATATTAGAAAATACACTAGTAAAAAAATAGCAGAAATAAGATACACATGCTCACATAATGAGTGTGTGTATGTACATATATAAATTATGTACACAAACGCAGAGAAAAGTGCTAATAAAACATACATCACCAAAGTGAAGAGTGGTTACTCCTAGGGAGAAGGTTATGAGATCAAAGGGGACCCTAAAATACTTGTTTTTTTAACTTTTTAAATAAGGGACATATTTATGTAATTCAAAATAAGAGAAAAAAAAACACAACATAAGACATTGGCATAGAATCAAGAGTTTCTAGGTCTAACTTGCTGTATTATAAGAACAAATATGCTTGTTACATTTATAAAACATCCAAGTAGGAATAGAACATCTCTAAACTATGTTTTATGAGCTGTGAGCTATCAATTATTATAAATCATTGTTTGAAACTATTCCAGTTTTATTCAAATCTAAGTATCAAACTAGCCAAATTATTTAGCATTAAGAAGAATATAAGAAATAAGAGTAAATGGGTGTGGTAACATGTGCCTGTGGCTCCAGCTCCTTGGGAGACTAAAGCAGGATGACTGTTGGGGTCCAAGAAGTTCAAGGCCAACCTGGACAACTTAGAAAGATAACTGAAAGCAAGCTCACTTCGTTACATTCTTGTACTGAAGTACTTTTGTATCTGCACAAAGAATATGAAAGACAATTTTAGGAGCTGGCCCTTTCAACAACAGGACATATCCAGAATAAATTTATAAAAAGGAATTTAAAAATACAGATGATAAATGAGCATCTGAATGAAGAAAAAAATGAAATCGATATTCATCTGCTTGGAAAAGCAAATGTTAATGAAGTACATAACACTCTCAAGTAGCCCTTTGGATGTAAGGGTTATTATGCTGAAATAGTTTTAAAAATTATTTTATTACCAAGTAATGTATATAACAGTTACTTTTACCCATCCTTACTTCAATGAGTTGTGCTTAACCTTATAAACTCAGGGATGGAGGAAAGGATTGATAATGAGGGATAAAGAATATGAGATTCAGGGATATCTGTGGCATACTTACTAATAATAAAAAAACAAATAACTGTGTTTTTAAGCAGCTACTTCAAAGAGGCACAGCCTCATGACAGACAACTATAGGAAAAAAACCCTTTGTAGGGGAGAATGGTGATGAGGTGGTAGCCACGGCAGCGTGGAGGCAGCAGCTATATACTTGTATGAGATGGCGTGATTAGTGCTGTGGAGGGGAGTATTTCTAAAATTGATCCCACACATAGAGCAAAGTGAGTCTTGAGAATCAGGCAAGTCCTCTGAAACTATATTTATGTAATACTTCTCAAATTCATTTCCAGTTTCCTATTTTGTTATGATAGTGGGTTTTTGACATTCCTTACTATGAGTTACCTCCTGTTCTGAACCTATGTCAAACAACTGTTTTCAATCATTATGCACAATAATTTAAAAATTCAAACATATGTTTAAAAAGTCAAATCTGTATCTATCTGTAATTATCTATAATGATGTAACTCCCTTTCTTGTACTCCCATATGCTTGAATGGGATAGAACTGACTGCAGGAAATGCAAAGGCCCAGGAACTGTGTCATTTCCCTGCATATATGTACACCTATCATTCGTGTAGCAAAAGGAAAATAACTGAGAAAAACAGGTTTCAGGAGAAAATTCCAAATCCTCAATGTAGCTTTCTGGCTTCTATTCTTATTCATCCTTACCCCTGCAAAATGGGCTCATCTAGAGTGGCCGCCCACTGTTCTCAACATTTCATACATTTTCATGTCTCTGAGCCTTTGATTTTAATCTAACCCTCCCTTCCCCACCATGATTATGAACAATGTTATTTTAAGATACATTATTCTATTAAGCTGGGTGTGGTGGCTCATGTCTATAATCCCAGCTACTAGGGAGGCTGGAGAATCACAAACTCCAAGTGAACCTGGGCAATTTAGCTAGCAATACTGTCTCAAAGAAAAAAAAAGGGGGGGGGGGGTGGCTGGGGTTGTAGTTCAGTGATAAGAGTGCTTGTCTAGCATATGTGAAATTCTGGATTCAATCCCCAAAACTGAAAAGAAAAAAAAAAGATATATGTATATATATACATACACACACACACACACACACAATCTTATGAAATTTAGACTTCTCCAGGTACAGCTAATACCTCCATCAGACTCCTTTATCATATTATAGTAGAATTAATTCTGTGTTCACTCTTCTCTCCCACCTCTTGTTCAAACAGCTTCTTATGATAGCACATTGCTTGGCTGATAAAGTTCCATCAATGGTTGTTTGAATAGAGACAAAAAACTGCAGCAACAAAACATCCGGTTTTAAGTGATATTAAAGAACTCTCTTGTTTTTTCCAGACTGATTCATTTAAGCTACTCCATGATATATCTTCTATTTTAAAAAAGCCTTTAAAGGTTGGGGATGTGGCTCAGTGGTAGAGTGCCTGCCTACTAGACCCTCAGCCCTGGATTTGATCCCAGGGCGTGTTTGTGTGTGTGCACGTGCGTACACACACACACACGCCTTTAAGTAGGGAATCTTGTGATTCTATAGTAACATTTTAATGTATCAAACAGCCCTGTTCAAATTCTATTATAAATCCACATAAAGTTTTGCAAAAAGGATGCCTAAATTGTCAAAATATGAATTTCATAATTCCTTTTAAGGGTACTCCAGAAAGTATTATAATCCAATTAAGAAAATGTTTTATCTGACATTCCTAATGTATCCATTTTAAAACTGATTTAAAGATGGTATTCTTTCCTGGTTTTATTTGAACTCAAAGAATTCATTCGTTTATTTCTCTTATCTGCTCTTGATAATTTATTATAGTTTAATTTATTATTGTCTTCTATGTTGATTAGATCCCCAACTGGAATATATGAAACTCTTTGATCATCTTAAAAGCCCTTAAATCTTGAAGGAATTTGCAAATTTCTCATTCTAAACCTAATAAGAAATGTGACTAAGTTCTCTAGATCCCTTGTGAACATGCATCACACTTGGCAACTGAGACTCTCTAAAATGTTCTTGCTCTGGAGGTCTGAGGACCTATGACTACTTGCATGGCAATCAATTACTTCATTTTGATATATAGTACTCAATGTTCTTTAATTCATCTAGTGGATGCTCAAGAACTCAAAGGACACTCTGGCAGATGAGGCAAGAAACCTATGGCTCTGGGAGAAGCTCTATAACATGAAGCAACAGGAATGAGTGGGGGTATTCTATGAATTCTGGGGAAGAGTATGGACTCTAGAAGAGATTAGAAACATAATAAACTTTCTTGGGAGACAAGAGGTAAGAGCAAAGTTATATATATGACATTACACTGGTTGTATGCAGTATAGGATTACAGAGAATGAGATCCTAGACCTCCAAGTAACACTCACACCCCAGTAACAGGTGGGGCACTTCTTCCATTAGACATCCGGTCAATTTTTAATAATATTTAGGTCAGCTTTTCCAAGTATTTTCCATGGAACTCCAACCCTGTTAGAAAGGCAGGTAGATTTGGAAATAGGATATATATCCAGGAGGATATTAAATGCCCTGAGAAATATTGTAGTGAAGAACTTTAACTTTGCTTAACTTGGCATTTCCGAAAATTACATAATTGCATAATCTTCTTTTCAATTTAGCACCTATAAATGGATCATGGCATACTTTTGGGAAATGCTGATTTGGGAACATAACTTAAAAATCCTTACATGTTTCCCAAGGCACTGAAAACACAAACTTTCAATAATTTTCATATTTTTAAGAAAGCATGTCAAAGAACAAATTCATAAATTTTTGGAAAAGCATTATAATTTGAGGTATGGGGTAAAGAAATATGGGAAGTATAACAAGTAGGACAGCATTCCAAAGTCATAGAAAAGTATCTGTAACTGTAAATTATGCTTTATGAAGACTGAAATAGTACTGAAAATTTTAAAACTGGTGATCAAAATATATCATCCTTTTATTAAAATCTCACATCTGAATATAGACTGTTTCAAGGAACATCTTAATCTGAGATAAATTTTGCTTACTCCTATATTCTTAATTACCGCAAGACATCCATGCTCCATACTGCATTTGTTAATGTTATTTTTCTGCCCTTTCCTGAATTTTAAGCTGTACTGTTCTTTTCTCCTGATGCTAGCTAATGCAATTCCATTTTTAAGTATTTTTGTTTTTAAAATAAAATCAAAAGGGGAAAATGTTCCTTTTCCCTATTGCTGTAGAAAAGCAAACAGAATTCCGTTCTATATTGTAAGGCTGACTTTTCATATATTATATCAAATTATTTTGTTTCATGCACTTTTAGATTTCAGAGTGCTGCTATATCCTATGAAAATAACTTATGACTCTTAAAGTCTGTAATTCTTCCAGTTAATTGTTAATATTTAAAACATTCTGAAATTTTCTTTGCAAATTTATTTGAGAAAAAAAATCATTGTACATCCCTTGCAAAAACGTGGTCATACACATACCTTTGATTATGTAATTTTTTATGTAAAGTGTTTTGTCTTTCTAATCTTGTTTAATAATGGGTGCTTTGACTAAAACAAAACAAACATTGAAGAGGGAACTGATAACTCTGAGAAAGAAAAAAATTGGTCTCTGGATAAGCATATCTCTTTTTAGCAAAAGGTAGTAGAATTTTTTTTCCCCTCCATATTCTTCCTGTGTTGCAGAAAGTACTATCCTTACTTGTGTTTATCCCTTTACTTTTCAAAAGTCATCAACTGAATGATACTCTTCAAGCTTTGGGGTATTTCTTGATCATAGATAACTGCAAAAATAATAAAGCTTCCTTGGAAAATATCTAGTAGTCCTTATATTTCTGTTGTGGTTATTACAAAATATGATTATTCTTACTAAGCTAAGGCTGTGGAGATTTTTTGTTTCACTGGCATTGTTGCTCCTATCTTCATTAATCAATTGGTTCTTCTATTAACTCATTTAGCTGTTACTCTTCTAGATCAGGCTTCAAACTAAACAAATAAAGAGAACTAAGGAATAAATAAAATCATTTCCCTTGTGAGCCTCTGTAAATATTCAGGTTATTATAGATGTTCACAAGAATACATTTTAGGGACTACGTGTACTTTTGTAGGATGGGTAGAAATATATGCAAGAGCAGACATAACACCTATTGGCAAGTCTTTATTTTGCTAAGGTTGGAATAGCATTTTGTCTGCTGATAATAATCAGAGAATACATTTTATAGGAGAGATTATAAAAGGAGTCTATGAATTTCGAAGCCTTTGCTACCCCTACATCTACTAACAATAGGAACAGTATAATATTTAGTTGGGATTCTAAAGAAACCAAATCAAAGTACCCAGGTACACTGCCCATTTTTCTTTCTTTTTTCCACACTGGGGATTGAACCCGAAGCCCTTTACCACTAAGCAACATCCCTTTTTATCTTTTTTATTAAGAAATCTTCAGCAGGGCTGGGGTTGTGGTTCAGTGGTGGAGTTGTTGCCCGGCACGTGTGAGGCGCTGAATTTGATCCTTAGCACCACATGGAAAAATTAAAATAAAGTTATCTACAACTAAAAATATTTAAAAAAAAATCTTCAGCAGTTGTATATTTTAGGTTCATTAGTAGAGGGCATAGCCTGAATCTCACCAAAGGGGGCCTTTTCAAATTCTCTTGACTACTTGTTAGATCTATGTTAGATATTCATTTCACCTACCAAATCATTTATTATTATCATTGTTTGTGGTGCTGGGAACAGAGCAAATGATTTATATATCTTTGGGTTCTTGTAGATAGTGTCTAGAAGTTTCTTGGACACCTGCCACTTGACTTACCAGACAAGTGGTCCAACTTACATGTAGCTTCTGGTAGTGCTGCAACTATTGAGATAGTTGGTGGACCTTGGCCTTCTAGTAAAGAAAATTCAACTCCATGATTTAGACATGTCCAAAACCCCTTCACACCTGTTCCAAGGGGGTCCATCATGAAACAACAAAAATGTCCAAAAGACAAGAGTTTAACAAAACCCTATCTCAAAATAATAAATGAAAAGGAGTAGGGATGTAGCTCAGTGGTAAATGCCCCTGGGTTCAATCCTCAGTACTGTCAATAAAAAGTCATGCCTTTGACCTAATTTGATGGCTCTTAACTGGAATGTAATTTGTTTCCCTAAGTACAATCCAACTTTTACTTTCATGTTTTGAGGTTCAGTCTGGCAACTTCTGAACCAGGTCCAAAGACGACAGAGATTTTGAGGCAGATTTACTGCTCTGAAAAACCTTTCTCCACAGAACCTATTTACTTTTTTTTTGGAGGGGGGAATAAGTCCTTACTTGAGACCCATCACTCAACACAAGAGAAAATGTGACTGTTAAACTCTTTCATCAGAGAAGACTAACAAATGATCACCATTACAACATCAAGTGCATGTCACTGAATGAGCACTTTGAGGGTTCATCTTGCAGCTGTCTTAGTCTATTCAGGTTTCTATAACAATACCACATACTGTGTGACTATAAACAACAGAAAACTATTTTTCATAATTCTAGAGGCTATAAAGTCCAACCAAGATCAAGATGAGTGACTAGTGAGAGCTCATTTCCCAAATGTCAGTCTTTTCGCTATTACCTCATATGATAGAAAGGGCAAACCAACTCTCTGGGGTCTCTTTTATAAGGGCACTAATTTTGGAGGACTCTACTATTCTCATGACCTAATCATCTTCAGAGGTTCCACCTTCTAATATCATCACTTCAGTGGGAAGGATTTCAACATGAATTTTTCGGGACTGGTGGGGAAGACACCAACATTTATATCAGAGCACTACCCTATTTTATCACAGCTTTCCTGTTTTGTTATTGAGCCTCAATAACAAAAAGGCTCAATGAAGAGTTTATAAGTTTGAGTGAAACTAGGCTAAAAATAATAGACTTAATACCTAGTTGTTGCTATTATATTCTCTGCTATAGAAACTTAAAAGTTATAATAACTGCATTAAGGAAACACTAGATCTGTGGTCAGTTACCACAAAACATTAGGGGAGAAATCTATTCCTATAAGTTGCCTTTACCTAAATATTATTGCAATATTTGGACAGATGGAGTTAACATTTTTTAATGTCCAGTGTATGGCACTGTTTTATCACAATAAGACTGATGGAAAATATGGCGAAATCTTTCATTTAGCAATTCATGTTCCTGAATTCTTACACTATGTTGATAGAAATTGAGCTGTCTTAGATTGCACTAAAAATGCTACCTTGGGTGAAAACTAGAGTTTTAACTTGTGTCTTTTAAGACACTAATAATATGTAAAGATACCAGTTTTCCTTTCTTGAGCCCATTCTCACCCATAGTCCTATATATTTGATACAGCTTTCTATCTTGAAATACTTCCCTGGATGGGGACAGTAGTCATAAATATCAGAGAAGCATAATGGTTTGGGGAAACAACATTCTCACCAAGTGAGGGTACATACAATCTTAGAAAGATAAAAAACTATCCGATACGGTAACAATAAGATTATTTCTCTAAATCTACTCTCTACTGAGAGGATAGCCACTGCACTATGGTTCTAGAGAATCACATAGTCAAGATTTCAACTTAGCCAGCAAAGGAAAGGTGTGCATTTTCACTGGCATTGAATGATGCTCTTATGTTTTTTTTTTTGGGGGGGGGGGCAAGTTGTACCAGACGTGAGTTGGGAGCTTTTTATAGGGTGGTTAGCAGTTATTAAATTGTACAAGGTATGGTAGTGAGGCTAAAAATGTTAGTCTCTTTCTCTCTATAGCAGTAATATTTATAAAAACATTATTGGTTGTAGCCTTAAAAGACTCATTTCAAGTATTTGTATCTGGCTACAAGTAGTGTGAATGGCAAAGAAAATCTAAGAATAAATGAGGGAAGTTCATGAAGATGGCTAATCTAAGATAAATCATGATCTAAGAAGTCCTAGAATCCATATTTAAGCCCAGTTTTCCCAATAATTCCCTAAAGAAAGATCGTTTTATCCTACTCTACCATAATTCATTTTTTTATTTTGCTAATTTTCTGTCATTCAAAATTTCTTCTTAAACATTTATTTACTCTTCTCTAATTATAAATGATTCAAATAAATTTATGGTTTTGTGCATAACTTCTTAGCAATTAATCATATTCTAGAAATTAGATTTTATTAGCAAGACAGAAAGTGTGTTTAGTAGAAAAAGCAATTATTTGGGAGCCAGGAGGCTTATCACAAAATGTTTACATTTTAGGAATGAGCTCAATATATAACTTAAATCACTGCATCAGCCTAATGATCAAAGCCTAAAGAAAGCACACACTTTTCTCTAAAATATGCCCTTTCCCTTTGGTTCAGCAGGGAGAGGGCCAAAAGGGAAAATACTATCGTTAACATACATGTAAAACATGATAGGATGCCAACTGCTCCTATTCTCCCAATACAATTCATGGAATTGTGGATTTTAAACACCAGTAATTATGCATACAAGAATTTAATTACCCAAAAAAGTGCACACAAATAATGCAATAATAATATTCACTGAACAATTTGGAATATGCAGATTAGAATTGAATTTTAGCATAAAAAAAGATTATGAAGCAATATCTTCAGAGTTCCAATTTTACACTGGGCCCACAGATAAGCTACAAGAACTTGATGTAGGGATAAGCCCGTGGATGATCTTTACAAAAGCAATGCTCAGGTACACTCTTCAAACTCTGCAGCAAACAGCAGTACAGCAAATAAACACAAAGAACAGGAAGATGGCAGTGTGACCTGGTTATACTATTAGAAACATTTTGTGGAGTGTCACCCATGAACACAACACACACTACTACTCAAACAAAAGTATTAAACTCATGTATCCCAAGACACTCCCAATTAGTTGAAGAATAATATTTGGAGTCTATTTTTAATTAATGTAATCTCTCATCCATACATTTTCGATAGAGGGCAAATCAAGAAACAGTTGCGTGTACTTATCTAATATAAACTTTTCTTTAAGATTCTGTTGTATGTAGTTCTTTAGAAACAAAATTTTTGCTAGTTAGTTGCAATTATTTCAATTTGATGAACTCAAGTTAGTAGTCCAAAACTAAAGTTTTAAAATGCTTTTCCATAAAGGCCAATAACACATGAAAAAAATAAAAAGCAGCACCTGAAGTAAGCTTCTAAACTTAACTATATACTTGTCTTGGGCAAAAAGAACTTTAACTTTTTTGGCCCTTTAAGATGTCCATGCCTACTGAGACCTTCTCTTTAGAAAAATGCAAATAAACACAACTTGTTTCACAGGACTCTTGGGCTCCCTGAACACCATAAATAGATGACAGGCGACAAGTTGACTCTCTGGTCTAGCTAGGAATATACTGTTATTTCAGGTCTTTAGAAAACTGACACTGAGAACAGGGAGAGGGCAGAAAGGAGGGTTTCTGCAATGGGCACAAATCCATCCAGGTGGTGTAGTTGCTTTACTACTATTTTTGGTGGTTCCAACTTTAACAGAGGATAGATACAACTGAGATTAGCAAATGACAGTTTCAGTTCACTGGGAAGAGAATGAAGTCTGGAAAATCCTAAAGATAGGGAAGCTGCTTTTCAGTTTCCAGAGAAACCAGAGGGCCATCTTTCAACCTCCCATTAATCCTGAATACCTGAAGTAGGAAAAGTCTTCAAGGAGTTAAAATGAATAGACACTGCAAAGAGGATCCAAACTCATTTACATAGCTATCAACAATCAGGGTGGTAGATGTTATTACTAAAATTAGTACTGTTATTAAGAGGGGAATTTGATTACAAAAATGCCTTTAAATTTTCTGAAATTTTCATCTCTGTTTAAAAATACCTGGAGGCATTGTATTAACTGCAAAATATTTTGCCAGTTATTTTGTACTCCCAAAGAAATATTTGTTTCTCATATACATTATCACACAGATCATCTAGAATACTTTTGTGTTCCACATGCTACAAATTATGTTAAAGAATCCAGAACACCTTAAAGAAACTGTTATAACTGAAATGTTGATCAGAATTTCCCTTAATATATAGCAGTAGGCTTCAATAATTTACATTGGTCTTGATTGGATTTCCATTTTCATCCTGTATATAAGTAGTCTGTGACATTTTCAGAGAAAAACAAAAAGCTAAATAAATTCAATTATTATTAACACTACTCTGACTCACGTAGCTATGAAGGAAAAACTGTATAGACTTTTATGAAACCTAATTATTACACAGCTTTACATTTCAGCTTAATTCCCATTTTATTGTTTTGCCAGCAGAACTGCCAATTCCTTAGGCTTTATAGCTAGTCAAGAATTAAATCTGTATTAAATACAGAATTAATTTGTCTTTGGGGTTTAATTTTTTTTAATTAATAGCAAAGTGCAATGTCAAGATGAGTCAATGTACCAAAAAATTGAGACAGAAAATCAAAATTCATTAAAACAATTTGTTTGCTCAGTAGTGTGTGTGTGTGTATATATATATTTACATTCACTGAACATTGTCTTGCTTTTCCCATAATTAAAAAGTTCATTATTGAATCATATTTTTTGTGGATCTGAGTTTTCAAGAAAAATGTGACTTAAATGCTGGTTATTAACATTATTTCAGCAACTGAGTAACACTAATCTTAACACTACTGTGATACTAATTATGATTATATTTAATTGTCCCGATTCTCAACAAAATTTTGACTCTAACTCCGTGTTCAGATCCTACTTAAGTATTAAAAATTAAAAGTCCTATGGTCTGAATATTTCATGGTAACCTTTTATAAAAGCTAGCAGTTAAGAAAAATCTAGTGTTGGAGAACAATTTACTTGAGGGTCAAGTCATTCTCCCCCACTCCTTGACCAAGACAGGTATTCAGTAAATATTTGATGATTTTACAATCTACAATGATTAAAAAACAAACAAACAAAAAACAGTTCCTTGGTTTGGTATTAATGCTTTCATAAAATTTCCAGAAATTATTACAACTATAAAACAAAGTACTAAAATACTACAAACTGTATGAGCACTCAGTTTGGGAACCACTTTTTAGTTACCAAAATAGATGAAATAAATAAGAATGCACAAATGTATCACATTAAACCTCTAACAATTTAAAAAATTTAGGATTAAATGATCTAAATAACTAATGGGACTGATTTTCTGTCAAAAGCATATTAGGGAATGCTATTCTTAAGGTGTATTTTTATAATTGCCTAAAACTTATTTTTTTCATTTATGTTAAAGAATCAAGTTAGTATTCCAAAACTAAAATCTTAATAAAAACCTTTTAAATTGAAAATTTTCTTACTTTTGGGAAGAATAAATCACACTGGATTTATGCGCAAAAAATAACCTCTAACAGTCTAGTAAAAAAAAACATTTAAAATCCCAAAAAGCTTATCCAACCCTTCTGGGTCAAATCATTCAGACACCTGCAACTGCAGATTCAGAATATCTACTTTAAAATTGCACTCATCTGCAGTAAACTATTTCCTCACCTTTAAAAAATTTAGTTATCAACACTCATTAGAATCACCATTAGAATGGAAAGGCCTCATCTATGGTTTGAAGTTGTAACCAAATTTTCAGACAACTAAGCCCATCTAAAAAAGAACAGTATATTAGAGGCAAGAACAGTAAGCTATGAAAGCATTCTTACATTTTACCAAGAATGCCTCAATGTCATCTAAAGAAATATCAATTTAACTTCAATAGCCTTGTTCAACCAACTTACCCATTGTTTTAAACCTTAGAATAACCTGCACTCTGGCATGCCAATTCCACAACTTATTTCAGTTGTTGAAAACATACACTTAACAGGCTTAATTTGAAACTGGATATAGTTCTTCAAAGTATACTTGAAAGAGGGATTTTTTTTTTAATTTGTCACAATTTCTTGACTAAAAACTGATGAGAGGAATCAAAGATTTACACTAAATAACAGGAAGCTCTAATTATGGGGTGCGAGGTTTCCAGTTGCTATTAAAAACAATGCTTTGTATTTTCCCCATCATTAAGGCTTCATTTCATTTTCTCATCAGTTAACTGTATAAATTAAGTTTCAACAATTTTCACTATTACTGTTTTTTATAGGAATAGTTCTAATTAATGATTAATTTTACTTTACTCTGAGCTAAATTTTACTTTATATCTTATCAAATTAGTTGGAGAATATCTATTGTAAAACTGTCAGTACATCTCTTAACATTTCTTTTCCAGAATCCATCTGCTCTATGCTGCCCACTATAGGAAATGTAATATGGTAATAAGAAATGTAATACTGCGCACTTAGGGTTACCTTAGTACAAACTCATAAAAAATATTATCTGGCTATGTGGATGCTAAGATATGGTGTTCTTGCAAGAGATACAGACTAATAGTGGTAACCAAATTTATTAAATATAAAGGACATCAGTAGAAACAGACAGGACCAGAAACTATCTTGGTGATCCACACACCAGCAATAGCAACCGGGTGCGGCAGGGGGATGGGGCGTGGAATTAAGTGAGGGAGGAGCAGCCTGCAGAAAGCTGCAGTTCAGCGCTAGAGAGGAAACGTGAGGGTCAACATCAGTATAAACAAAGCACTTTAAAAAAAATCATGCAAACACAAAAGATTACTGTAAATGGAAAATGACATTTAAAATCAATTATTCATGTGAGGCATATTTGTTTCATCAGATAAATCTTGTCTTTTCTTAAACCTTTACTCTTACAAGCAAATACTTTTAATGGTTAACTTTTGTCACATATTTTTTTTTTTTAAATTCAATCACGGGAAAACGGAACAGTATAGAAATCTCAAAAAGATCAAGTTTTATGTTTCTTTTCACTTTGACAAGAGTATATCCAAAGTGTTAAGAATTTAAATTCTATAGATCAGATATACTTTAGGATTTCATTTAATGAGTACAGACTCTTCTACAGAAAAGGAATTTTTAAGTCAATACTCCAGTTTCACATCACATGTTAAAAATTTAAAAAGGTTTAAAAACGTATCACTCCATGTCTTTAGGCTTTAACTTGCACTGAAAAGCAAAACACACTATTGCATGTTTATCTACACGCATACATTAATAGCAGTCGGTGGCTTAAAAGTGGTAACCTCCTATTGAAAAAAAGTGACAAATGTCACCCTTCCATACTGCCCTTCTAATTAGACACCAAGACAACTAGGCTTGCCCACTGCAGTTTGGGATAATAGAAGAGACGTCTGCCGCCTAACCTGAGACATTATTAACGTTCAATTCTAGGTCTCCAAAGAACTAAATTTCAGAGTACGTGCCTGGGTTCCCACTCCTGCCCCGTTAGCACCGTCACAAGCCGGCTCCCGGCCCACCGAGATCCCGGAGCAGGGGCCTCCGGCGCTCCGGAGCCGAGAGGTACGGACGGACTCTGGCATTGAAGAACTACCGAAAAGTCGCACGGCACCCGCGGCGCGGCCAAGGCCACGGCCACCACCCCGTATCACCCGGTCCTCGTCCCCTCGGAGCCAGCCGCGTGGCCCAGGGGAGATCCGTCAGTTGCCCGCAGCGCGAAAGAGCAACAAAGCCACCAAGACGCCGCAGCAAGTCCCCGGGGCAGGCAGTCGCAGCTTTCCCTTCTCCTCTTAGTTACAATTACCCCAGCGGCTTCTGGTACTTCCTTCGAGAAAAATGAAAAAGAAAAAAGGCGTAGAGGTGGTAGCAGTTGTCGACACTTTCCGCGCAGCGTGATCCCTAGGCTCCATCCTAGAGCAGGATTTCCAAAGTCGGATGCATCCTCAGCGGAGGTATTCCTTGTTGACAGATCTCTCGCCTCCCACAAAATGGGGCCGAGGAGGCGGCCGCAGTCTCCTCGATGGGCGCCGCCATTTTGTGAGGCGGCGGCGGCGGCGGCGGCGGCTGGAGCCCGGGGTGTGTGTAATGGTTGAATAGAATGACCCCCTCTAGGGAATCCCCGGCGCTGACAGTTACGTAAGGGGCTGTGCGCAAGTGCGGCATTTAGGGAATCCGCACAGCCCGGGCCACGAAGCGCTGCGGCCCACATCTCCACTACCCCTAAGGGGACTGGTGGGGGAAGGGACCGCTGACCGGGTCTCCCCGGTACACCACCCCCTCGCCTAGTTCAGCCGCCCAGCTTCCCCACCTTCTCCCCCAGGGTCTCCGCCCCTCTTAGGCTTACGAGTCGCTCACTGGCCCTCGCGGGTCAGGAACTGACTAGCCACAGCTTTATTCAGACCCCATTTAAGAGACAAACTTTACTTGGGAAGTAAATCCGATTCCTAGAGTGAACACCGGAAGCATGCTGGACTGTATTACATAATTTTTTTCACTATCAAATACATGTTCCCATTGGAACCACTTCCTGAAATAACCCATCAGGACCCTTACCACTCTGTGACCTTGGGATGGTCAGTGACTTTACCCATTGTGGCCATCACTAAAATGGAACTAACACACTTTATGAACTGTGAAGCTTAATTAACAGCTGTAGCAAGGCCCGTCTCTAACACCCGTTGTAAATGCAAACTTTGGTGTTAGTATTTGTCGAGATATTTTGAATTTCTCATTTAAGCAAAGGTTATTTCTTAACCTTGAAAAATATTTTATAGGAAAATCACATTTAAGACATTTTAGAGAAAGCAAGGAAAAACATTTTTATCGATGTTTAAATATATTTACCTTAATATAAAAATACAAACATTAACTATTATTGTCAAGTTGGACAGTAAGCTCCTCTACCAGCTTAGTTTGCATAACTCTCATCACAGAATAATTGTTAGGTGCGTGAAACCAACCAGAAGCAAGCTGAATTAAGAGCATTACTTTATTTCTATAGAACTAGGACAGATAGTTCACACTGTATTTGATCTAGTTTGTTAAAGTTAATTGATGGAAAATGTGCTAATCGGGCCCCCAAAATACTAGCATAAGGCTCAGAAAAGCTGATTACTTTAGACCTAAATATTTCAAACAAGGGAACAAATTGATTATTCCGATCCGTGTACGTTGCGTAGTGTGAGGAGCTGCCGCTCGGAGATTTTTTTCCTTTCCCTCCGAGTGACACACCGTTCGGTCGGGCGGGCGGGCGGAGACTCCGAGGCGGCTCTTCCAACAGCCGCGCAGGGGACGCGAACATCGCCTCCACCCCTAACCCTGGAACAACCGGTAGTGGCCGTTTCCCTGCGCCGCCCCCCTTTCCGCCGGCTTTGTGTGTGTGTGAAATGTGCGGCACATTGCAGATGAACCCTAAGCCCGGCGAGCCGAGTCTATTGTTCCCCGCGAGGAGCTGCCGCGGCGGTGTGGAGCCAGGCGCAGTGCCGTGGCC
>NW_025999960.1:12239417-12251446 GCF_001458135.2 Marmota marmota marmota
GCCCGCTCATCAGCTCTGCCGCCGCTGCCGCTCTAGCACAGGCGGAGACACAGAGACACACAGACTCTGAGAGCAGTTTTCGTGCAACTCAAAATTAGCGCGGGCAGGTTTAACATCGATAATCGGCTGCGAAATGATCTCGGCTGCCGGGGGCACCGCGTCGGCCCGGTCGCCCTCGGTTTATACAGCTAACAAAAGAAACCAGGACCTGTCTCCAAATAGCCATCTTAGGCTTCAAGGCTAGGCAGAAGCTGTAGGCCTCAAAGAAGGGCCTATGGAGATGGATAGATCTGGGAGAGGGATCGGAATCGGATCCGGCCCCGGCCCCCCCAGAACCCGCGGATGTCGCTGTCCGGAACAGTATTGATCCTTTTGAACTTTTTTTTTTTTTTCTTTAAGTGTAAACGGACCGCGTTGAGATTTAAAAGGGGGCGACAGAGGGACTTGCGATTGGTTATTGTCCGGGCTTCAAAAACAAAACAAACCCACCATACCCCCCCAAACAAAACAAGTGCTGCTAAATACAGGGCTTTCTGGTGAAAACACAGTGATTCAAGCAGACCTTGCTTAGTAACTCTTACGGATCGATCTGAACCAACCAGTGATGCCTTAGTGTCTACAGATCTCTGCAGAATGGGTATTTATTTCATGGTTAGGTTAGGTTTTTCTTGGATTGAGCACTTTCAGACAAGTGTGAATGTTTTTAACAGGTTTCTGAGAAGAATCAGTGGGGAGAAATTGTTGAAGAGTTCAACTTTCCCAGAAGTTGTTCTAACGCTGCCTTTGCTTTAAAACAGTATTACTTGCGGTGAGTAGTAGAGACTTTTCCACAGTATTTGGAAATAAGGGACTTATGAGAAGTTTTTCTTTTTTTCCAAAACAAAAAGCAAACCTTGCACACCAAACAGTTTCTAATCTCTTGTTAATTTTATTCGGAGAAACATTTAATGTCAATAAGATGAGGGATTGTAGGAAGGTAAAGTTTTCCTCACTCATTTTAGGATTATTTACATTTTTCATACAAAATCATTACAGGTGACTTCTCACTCCCTATCTTGGTAAACATTCTTTTGTGACATTGTTACTGATTGCTTGATATCCACTGAGGGGCAGAAAGGTGATGCTTAGTAAAAGAGTTAATATAGTTAATGAAACTTTGTAACCTTTGGGAAATTTTTTTTCTTTGTTTTGGGAACTCCTTTTACCTTTTAAAATTCGGACTTTCAGAATTTAAGGAAAAACGAAACGTATGGTCTTGTACTGAGTCATTCAGTAGTATTTCAACAGAGTATTTCTGCCTATCATAATATGTAGGTGCCTTACATGACCAGGATTATTCTAATTTTTTTGTTGAATTTCTGAGCCACCTAAACATGTTCAGGATCTTCAGAAAAATGAGGATAATATGAAACTACATACTATTGTTTGATTTTTCTTTTATTCTTTCCCTTATGTTTTGATTGCTTATTTGACAAAAGTAAATTTCATATTCAGTTGGTATGTGATATACTCTAGATAATATCTTTTGTAATATTTTTATTTTTTTCCTCCCAGTTTTATTCTAGGAATACTTTCAGATTGTAATTTACTATGAAGTCATGTTTTTATTTTTGTTTATTTACCCATGGAGGGTCCTTAATTGGTTGATATTTAAAACTAAAATAATAATTTTTGCACTTAGTACTTTCTAATAAATATTGATAATAGTGAGATTACAGGATATCCTTCTGTTTTTGTTAGTGGCTTCTGCATAATTTGTTTTGTATTGCTTCAAATGCTCTCAAGAGTTATTCTGTATTATGTTCAGCATTCTGAAATAGGAAATGCAGTAATTGCACAGGTGTACTTTCTATTGGCTATCTTAGATTGACATCAGGCTTGAAGCTGAAGAATTCACAGAACTTTGTGGAGTAGTTATTGAATTCCATAGGAAGTCTAGAAGATATTAAATATGGTTAGTTGTTACAGTGTGTGTTATGTGTGTGTGTGTGATGTGTGTCAGAATACATCTTAAAGGGATAAAAATTCAAAACTCAAACAAAACTGATCTCCCACATTGCTGATTTAGTAATGGGGTGAGAAATAGGAATTTTATATCTGTGATGATAGTCATTGGCTCATTTTCATTTCTAATACTGAGAGGAACATGTTAATACATGTTCTGGTTTTATGCCAATCGGAATATTTGGATTTTGTACTGTTTAAAATACATATTTTAAAGTTATGCCTGGTATGTGTTTGATTGATCGATTGAAATTTAATATCCTAAAGATACTGTATCATATTTGTGGCTCATGAGATGTGTATTTTTTAATTTTTAATTACAGACTAACAGTTTTAGCATAATCAATTAAATGTCTGGGCTTCAGTTTTTTATAAAAGTTAATCATAAACACCAGTTGTCATTTCTGTCATGGGATTATATCATCCTTTAATTATGCTTATAAATACTATTTTGACTATACAGTTTCAAGGTTGTTTGTAAGTATTTTCATTGTTCTCTGATCAATTTGGGCTTTTCTTGTTAGAAACTGCTTTTTGAACTATGTCCTTAGCTAAACTTGTTTTTCCTCCATATGTCATTCTCCAGGTTTGTTTTTGTAGGGTTGTAGCTAGGCTACTAGGAAAAAGTTGAAGCATTTGTTTTGGAAAATAAACCATGTGAAGATTTGCATGGCTTGTTAAAAAAAAAAAAAAAAAAAAAAAAAGAAATATGCTGGTTAAAAATTGAGTACTGTCAACCTTGTAAGAATTTTCTCTACTGGTGTAATATTGCACAATCAGAGGATATTTATTATGCTGGGTTTTACACCTACCTCAGAAAAAATCTTAACTGACAGAATAAATGTCAAGCTTTAACAGTATTTTTGTTACTTAACCATGATAGTACCCTTTCATGGTAAGAAATAGTGATCAGGTGACTTTATAAGTTACCTCTTTGCTACATCAAATTAAATATCATGGTTTTTGATGAGCAGATAATGCGGCATGTTTTATAAATCGCATGTAGAATAATTTTTTAATATGAGCTGCTTTTTCATTTGATCTATTATAACTGTCATTACATATGTTAGTTCTACTTTCTCTACAAGTTTAATATTTGCTCATATTCCTTGTGATTTTACTATTAATTGGATGAATGGCTGTTAGTCTGGTATCTTACATGTTTTCATAATATTATAAACATTTAAATAAGAGCAAACTACTGACCATGACTATGCTCTAACACTTATGTTTTTTTTGATACAAATATAGTCATTAAATATAGAGAGATTTGAGTTCAATGGTCTGACAAAAGTTTGCTTGGTTTTATCAGACATACATTTATTCATGTGTAGATTGTCTGTAAAGATTTCTTGATCTCAAAATGAAAATGCTGTTGATAATTTGTTTTAACATTGGCATTTAACTTTTAAAAACTAAATGCCTACTGATAATGTGTAAAAGTCGTATATTTAAAAATTGGGTATTAGTTGGCTGGGGATGTAGCTCAGTAGTAGAGTGCTTGCCTAGTATGCACGAGGCCCTGAGTTTGATTTCCAGCACTGCTAAATAAACATAATAATAATAATAATATTAATAATTGTATATTAAGCATCTGTGATATTTGTGTTCTTATTTACTTTTAGTTTCTTTCTTGACATGGACATCTTAATATTTTGCACAAATGTTTGTTGGAATATTTTTGGAAGTATGAAAGGATAATTTCCTAAATTTTATATATGGAGAAATTAAAGAAAAAATTTAAATGTTTGAAGGTCATACATAAATTGGACATAAAAGTTGTGTTTATGGTATATGTTCAGTAGTATTTAATCAGTCTTATAATTCATATTGTTATGAAGGTGATTTTGATAAATTAAAATATTAGGAAATTTATGTCTGATGTGTTCTATATTTAATTAGCAAATTTTATTTTTTGTTCTGTTTTGGTATTAAGATTGCGATATTTGCTACTCCTTTTTGGGTTAAGAATTTGAAGCTTTTTTTTTTTTTTTAAAATGAAGATGTAGGTAAATATTTCAAATATTTAGTTGAATTTTGTTTTCACTTACTGATCCCAGTAGTACAACTATAGTCAAGGTTAACTTGATATTTCCATATAAGTTTAGAAAACTTGATTTTTTGGAAAGGAGATATCTTATACATTGAAAATTTGTTCAAACTGTTAGAAGTTTTCTTGCATTGAAACTTGTAATAGTAAATGATTTTTAAAAAATATATACCTACCTTTAGTATAATCAGAAACATAATTGTACAGTTGCATTCACCAGAGTGAATTTTCAATTGAATTATGAATTTATTGTCCTTTTTATTTCTTGGTAAGTAAAGCCCTTCTTTAAGTTATATCTATAGATGAAGTTTAGATTTATCAGTTGAGTGACATGAATATGTGTTCTGTAGTATCCACCATGTAGATTAGTTATTATAAGTGAAAGCCTTTTATTGGTTACTTGAAGTTAAGTGAAAGACTTCAAGATTGTGATAAATAAGTAAATAAAGTAACACATTGAATTTACTTAACAGACTGAATAAACAGATAATTCTCTTTCAAGAAAAGAAAGTAATAGACTGGGGAAACAATTGTGTCTGAATAAGTATTCATGTATGTATTTTAAATTTAATTTTATAAACTCAAATTTTGGATAAACCTGATTTTGCTATTTTCTAATACTATGTTACATTTTTGAAAGGCATGTGGACTTCGAAAGTAGGAGTAGAAAGTGGAGAATGTTGAAAGACTGTTCAGAGCTCACTTAGGTTAATGTTGGTGTCTTGGAATCAATGTTTTCAGTATCTCAGAAGCCATGTTTTCAGACAGCTTAGATTTGCCTAAAGTAGGAATCGTCTACTTTTTTCTTGATAGGTAGTTCACTGAGGTTACAGATTTTGCTGAGGATACAAACTAAGAATTTCATAACTCCTAAAATGTTTACATTCTTTTTTGCATTTAAATTTTCTGCCTTGGTTGTTAACTAAAAATGTCTAATCTTGAACAGAGGCATTCTTTTATATTTCTACTTTTCTGTTCTGTTGTGGTCTTCGTATTTTCATAGTTGATTGTATGCAAAATCCACTATAATGTCTTTGATAGAAAAGTCTATCACTATTGTGGATCTCTTATATTCTCCAACTAAATGAAATTGGAAGTTGGGAAGGGAAGGAAAAACAAAGATTTTAATTCCTTGGAATTTAACTATATTGTCAAGCAAATACTTAATATGTATTAAGAAAACTTTTTATTCTTATTTATGAAGGCTGCTTATTGTGCATTTTCTAGGCCTACTAAAGATAAATGATAAAAATGAATTTTGCCTGAATTGGGAATTATGAAGACATATGGAGCAGGATAGAGTAGGGGGTGGTAAAATAGAGTAAGAGCTGCTTCTTTGATCTACCACCACCATCACCACCACCATCATCATCATCATCCTCCTCTTTGGTATGCAAGGTCAATTACAGTAAAAATTCCAACTAGCCTCTGTGAAACACTAGTTTTCCTGAAATGTTAACATGTTTTCTTGAAATGAAGCCTAATGATCTGAGCAGTAAAGCTAAAGTTGGGTTAGTTTACACAGTATTTCTTGAAGACTTTGTTTTGTTAATGTGTGTTGTGATCTCCAGAAAATTTGGAGATTCACACTATTTTTTGTCTCTTTTATCACCTCATAGTGAACGGTTTTCCCCAAACACCACTACACTGTTAAAATGTTACAATACCCCATGCTTGAGGAAGTCCTACTAAGTTATTCTGAACACAGTTTGGGAAATTGAGCCCAGGGGCACTTAACCATTGAGCCACATCCCCTTTTTAATATTTTATTTAGAGACAGGGTCTTGCTGAGTTGCTTAGCACCTCACTAAGTTGCTGAGGCTGGCTTTGAACTTGTGATCCTTCTGTTTTAGTCACCTGAGCCACTGGGATTATAGGTGTGCACAACTGCCATGCCCGTAATGGTTTAGTCTTTACACTTAAGGCTCTTATTTGAACCAGCAACCCCCAAAAGTTAAGTACCTGCTCCTTTTTCCCCCTCCTGTTCATCATTCTAACTAGATTCTGCTTTTTAAAAATAGGATGTTTGTACTTGAAATTTTGTTTTTAAAATTTGTCTAAACAAATCTCTAGCGAATCATGGCAGAATTATTTATCAAATTGTTTGGTACAGTAATAATTACTTTTGTTGAATTACAATGCTAGTCCTGATAAAAATTAGTGTTTGCTTCACTACCATGACTTCAAAAACTGAAGTCATATCATGAATTTTGATATTAGGGAAAAGCTGTTTAGAAGTTGAGACTGGTTTAAGGACCAACCTTTACTGGTGTTTTAACAGTGGAGATGTTCGTATTAAACATTACCTTTAAATATTTTATGGCTTGAAATTGTAAGTGCAATTTTTATGGAAATGACTTGAATTTAAAGTAAATACATGTAATATTATTAGTTCATATGTTCATAGTGGAGTCAAAAAAGTTCACAGCTTCGTTTGGCTTATTCAGAAGTGCATAAAAATGCATATGTGGTAATCAGTATTGGTCACCTATCATAAAATTTACTAGTGTGTTATGGAGGAAGTAAAACTTTTAGGGGTCTTGTAATAAAGAGTTGGTAAAAAGCAAATTTTCAATCTCAGCATTCAGGTTATGAATTTCATTAAGCTTTCCAAGAATTGTTTCTAAAATGGGATCAGACATTTTTCTTTTTCAAAACAAAGAAATTTCACTTGGGCTTGGATAATATTGCATATTCATTATGCTGTGAATTCAGAGGGTTTATTCATTTTTACAAAATACATGCCCATTTGACTAGGTACATTGCAATAACCTATTGCTGGAACTGAAATCTCTAGATGATGTCTGTGAATAGCTATTACATTCTGAGATGTTGCCCCCAAATGGTAGATCCATGATTCCATTAATACCAATGACAGTGTTTGCAGTACTCTACTACTTATTGCAACAGAAATTTTGGAGGGGAGGGCAGGAAGAATGTGTTGCTTTTGATGTTTGGGCTATTTAAATCTTGTAAGTCTTTAACAGTTCCCTTTCTCTTTTCACATTGTGCCATTGATTTGTTTAAACTAATTGGGTCATTAGTCATTTAGATTGTCCCAAATTCTGGATTTGGTCGATTACTTCCTTCTAGTGTCAATTAACTTGTTCCTCTATCCGGTATTATTTCTTGAAAATTAATTTATCTAAAGGTTGGTAACATACAGCTTCAATATTTTAGATATACTTCATAAGTAGTGCTTTGCTTTTCATCATATCACAAGGCTTATAAAGTTTAGTTGTTTTCATTTAGTAATGCTAAGATTGATCAGTGGTTTTAGCTATTAATAGTCTAAAACTTTGTATTTTTAAAAGAATGCCTCAGGTGATTCTTAAGTACACTAAGTTTGAGAACAGTTGATCTAAGTATTGTAATGAAACCAATTTAGTTGCTGAGATAACTGGTTTAACTTGGCATCAAAACATTGGCCAGGGCTTCATCCAGAACAAAACCTCCAGGGGACAATCTGGTCTAGGGGCACCTGCTTAAGCTGCACCTGTCATTTCTAAGCAGAGCCTGGACACACCCTATACTTCATGTCTGGGCTTCAGGGAAGGTAACAAGAACTCTATGTCAGTTAAGGGAGTGGGGGAGGAGAAACAAATGAACTATCAAATCCTAACTTATCTTGTTTTATAAATTGAATTTTAAAAAATTAACTAGAAATAAGTTTTCCTTTAGTCATTTCTAAATGGATAATTTTCTTAATGTATAACTTTTTTAAATATAGGTGTTGAAAATATTCTTCCAAGATGGGATACATTTGTTATATTGAGTTTATTAAATCCTTGTCTTGGTGAGGACTATTTCAGTACTACTTAGGGAAGTTAACATGTGAATTCCTATAAAAATAACAATACTAATAAATAGTTTGTTTAATGCAATATCTTCATTTTTCAAAAACATTTTCTTTGTGAGACTTTTTTTCCACATTTAAGAAATAATTGCTGTTAGTCTTAAAAACATATTTAGAAAAGAATTATTTACACCACTCAAACTTTTCTTTCTGAGGCATATGGGTTACTTCTTGAAAGAAACAAATAAAGAACAATCTCTGGTTTGTATCTAACTCCTAATCTTAAATGTCAGCCACAATTGCCAGTCAGGAAATATATTTTACATATTTTCAGAACACACCGTCCCACTTCTTTCCCTGGGAATAGACCTACTTTACATTTTTAAAGCATTATCTTAAACATACCCTTCTACCCTATAATGCACATTTGCTAAGTATCTTTAGGTATATACCGTGTTCAGGTATGTATGACTTTTGTTTTTGCCAGTAAATCACTTTTTAGTACCATTTAACAGGGCTAAGCTGTAAAGTTGTTTTTTTAATGAAGGAGAATTTGAATTAAGCTGTATTGATAATTCATTGTTTGGATATACATCTTATTGTAAAATATGGCAAGTGTCTATAATTCTGGTTTTGCATTCTTATCATCATACTTGATCAACTTTTTCTTACTGTGCTCAGTGGTTAGTTGTTATGTGCATGGAGATGTTGTTTTTTATATAATTATAATGGATTTTCTTTCACAGTAAAGTATTCAGGTTGAAATTTTATTTTGTACTTCTGCAAGTAATTAATTTCAAGTAAGTAAAATGTTAGTATAAATATGTGAGGTCAGTGGGAATATTATTCTGTCAAAATGGGTAAAGATTGGGGATATAGATTGGTGGTCTAGTGCTTTTCTAATATGTAAAAGTTACTAGATTCAATCTTCAGCACTGCAAAAACAAATAAATGAAAATGTAAAAAGAAAATAATATGGTAGAGGCCATAGTTTAGGGCTCTACACCTAGATAATACCTAACAATACCAACAATGTCTAATTCCTTAGTATTTTAGACTTGTGGCTGAATTTAAATTTCTCAGTAATAATACCCAGATTCAGCTGGGGTTGTGGATCAGTGGCACAGCGCTTGCCTTGCACATATGATCCTCAGCACCATATAAAAATAAATAAACAAAAAATAAAGATAGCTTAAAAAATAATAATACCAAGGTTGATCACACTTTCCATGTTTCATAGATTGAATTTGCTTGAGCTTAAATCAGACTGTGTAGTTCTTTGTAAATAGTAGTTAGTACTGTAGTCTGAACCTCCAAGTGTGCTCACAAGTAATAGGAAACCTGTCAACAGTGCTTATAGTTTGATATAAGGCTTTCAGTTTATACCATTAAAGAGTCAAACTTGTGAATTTTGGAGTCCTTTTTTCCAGCTAGCTCCACATTGGAATATATTAATTCAATCTAGTAGTAAAAAATTTGTCTGATTTTTGGGATAGTCCAGTTGAAAGGGATAGTCATTCATTTTTCTTTCCTACGCCATCTTTTCTCTGTTTAAAATGGTTAATTATTTATTATTATTATTATTTGTAGTATTAGGGATCAAATCCAGGGCCTAGCACATGTTAGGCAACTGCTCTACCACTGAGCCACATCCCCTATGCTTATTTATTTATTTTTTGCTACCTGCATGTGAACCTTTATTTACAATTCATCTAGCTCTATCAGTTCATTATTATTTTGTCATTTTTGCTTTATATATTTGTTTTTATACAGTATTGTTACTATTATTGCTCTTTAATCAGTTGATATCATTACTGATATAGTGACCTGTAATTATTTTAATCATATTATCCAAGAATAAAAACATTCTCTAATGTAAAAATGTGCAGTTATCAAATTCAGAAAATTTGAACATGAATACAACTGTATTATCTAACATACAGACCTTAAATCAGATTTTGCAAGTTGTCCCAAATGTCTTTTATACCACTGCATCCCATCCATGATCATATATTACATTTAGTTATTTTATTTCCAGTGTTTCAGCTTTTCTGTATCTTTTATGATGTTGCCTTTTTTCTTTTTTTGGTACTGGATTGAACCCAGGGGTCTTAACCACTGAGGCAGGTCCCCATTTATTTTGAGACAGGCCCTAAGTTGCTTGGGGTCCTGCTAAATTCTGAGGCTGGCTTTGAACTTGTGATCCTGGGACTACAGGCATGTGCCACCACACCTAGCATGATTTACCGTTTTAAACATTATTGGTCAGATTTACTATAAAATTTGCATCTTTCTGGCAATTTTTTTTTAGGGTCAGATTTAGGTTAGGCATTTTTGGCAAAAGGCACTAGATATCCTTTTGTTCTATTATTGCTGATGTTAATTTTGGTTAAGGTGGTATTCTCCTGGGTTTTCCACTGAAAGTTTTTTTTTTTTCTCTTTTGTAATTAAGTTAACCTATGGGAAAATACTTTGAGACCATGAAAATATCTTGCTCACCATCACATTTGTACCTAGTCTTAATAACAATTGGTGTTCTTGCATTTGAATCAATTATTACTGTGATTTTTGCATGATACTTATTTTCTAATTCTTTCATTCCTTCTGTATTTATAAGCTAGTAGTCTACAGTAAGGGGATTATTTTCATTCTTATTTATTCATTAGATTTTCATTTTATATAGTTTTTAAAAATCTATTTTTGCTATGTGTTTGCTGCTTGAATTTGGCAGTGGGAGCCCTTTCAGAATGGCTTTCCATTGTCTTTTTCAGATGTGTATACACACACACACACACACACATACACATATACATATATATATTTTAAGCCTTTCCTTGTTTTCTGATAATAGAAGATCTACTGGGGTTGACTTGTGTTTTGCTTACATGGCTCTAGAATCAGCTATTTTCTCTAAGAAGTCTTGTTTCTTTTAGTGTGGAATGGTACATAGAAACCAAGATCTGGGTAATAGATATGTTAGTTGTTATTGGGTAATTTTTTCTTCTAGGCTCTTCTAGAGGACAGTGCTAGGAAATACATTTATTTTATATAAAAGCATTTGTATTTTGAAAATCATGAGGCTGTGTTGATACCTCCAATTACAGTCCACATAATTTTTTTCCCCTTCTTCCTTTACCTGTAATGGAAACTCTAAATCCTACAACAGTATATTTACTCATTTCTCAGTTCTATAATACATATGAAATATTTTCAGAATTCTTACACCCATATCACTACCAAAATCAAACCTACCAAATAGAATAGATTTGTTTGCAATTCTTTTTTGTGTTTGGACTGAACATACATTGTTAGAGGTTTGGCCTAAAAAAAAAAAGAATTCACTGTATAGCCCCGCAGGGTGGCACACACCTATCATTCCAGGTACTGGGAAGGCTGTGGCAGGAGGATCTCTTCAACCCAGGAGTTCAGGGCCAGCCTGGGTGATATAGGGAGATTCTGTGTAAAAAAAAAAAAACAAACAAAATCACACCACAATGGTGGGGTTATTTTTCCTGGGTGTTACTCACTTAAAATATAATAAAATTATTATTTTCCCATCTGTATTCAATTTTGTTTTCCATTCATCCTTTAACTTCATTCATTTAACTTCATTACTGAATGTTAAGATTTCTAACAGCAGAGTTTAAGAAAAGGTGTACTTGGAGGTTACTCCCTTGCTTTCCTTATCTTTTCTATTCGTTCCCACTCATGCTTAGTTGTTAATCAATTTTTGTAGTTTCAGGGTATCCTTCTTTTGTTTCTTTTTGCAAAAATGAGGATGTACACACACATATATAAGTTATATATTAGTTTTCATTCTCTAAATGAAGAAAGCACTTCTTTTGTATTTTGCCTTTCTTCACCTTAATACTTCTTGAAGAACTTAACAGTAAGTTTATAGAGTCTAGTTTTGTTTTTTTTCCCCCTTTTTTAGGCAATTGCATAGTGTTCCATTATGTGTGTGCATCCTACTTTACACAACCAATCCCCAATATAATGGCATTTAGGTTATTTTCAGTATATTAGCATAGTATATAATGATGAATGATCTTCTCCATATCTATTATACAAACCTATTTTTGAATTGTTGCAGATGTATCTTCAGAGTAAATTTCTAAAGTGGGAATTGAAGTAGCAATGGAAAGATATATATATATATATATATATATATATATATAT
>NW_025999960.1:12251455-12371156 GCF_001458135.2 Marmota marmota marmota
ATTGCCAAATTCCCTTTGTAGGAGAGAACTATTTTGAATTTCCACCAGCAGTTTATGAAAGTGCCTGTTTTCCAAAGCCTTGCCATATGTTGTCAAGCTTTCCAAGTTTTACCAATCTGAAGGATTAAATGGCGTCTTACTAATTTCAATTATTGAGGTATTATAGCCTGTTTTAGTATTTGATAGTGTCATTCTTATATATACCAGGGATTGAACCCAGTGTCTCTTAATGTGTCTCTTAACCACCAAGCCATATCCCCAGCCCTTTTTTGTATTTTATTAGAAACAGCATTTTGCTGAGTTGCTTAGTGCCTGGCTGAGTTGCTGAGGCTGGCTTTGAACTCAGGATCCTCCTGCCTAAGCCTCCTGGGTTGCTGGAATTATAGGTGTGAACCACCATGCCTGGAGGCTCATTCTTATAGTTTTTTTTTAAGATGTTAATGGACCTTTATTTTGTTTATTTATTTATATGGGGTGCTAAGAAACAAACCCAGTGCCTTACACATGCTAGGCAAGTGCTCTACCACTGAGCCACAACCCCAGCTCCTTGTTTTGTTTTAAACAAGGTTTTCTTCAGTATTCTTTTATGTTTGTGTTAGTATATAAACTTTAAGTGTCAATTTTTTCTAGTCCCACAAAAAAGCTTATTGTTCTTTTTATAGGTATTGCATTAAATTTATAAATTGGAGAACCAATATCTTGACAATACTGAGTTGACCTATCCAAGAACAATGGAATCCCATTTGTTCCATTAATTTTTGTGTCATTAGGCACAGTTTATATATAACCTTATATAGGGTTTAAATATTTCTTCAGTTTATTCTGAAGGATATTATCATTTTTGTTGCTTTTGAAAATGTGGTTTTCTTTTCCATTGTAATCTTCTGATTGGTTGTTTGTTTTTATGGAAACTATTAATTTTTAAAAAATATTTTCTAATCTGCTGCTTTATTGAATTGTTTTACTATTTTTCTCCTTTGGTGCTTTTTGTTTGTTTTAGAATTTTCCACATATATTAGCATGTCATCTGTAAATAGGGGCTGTTTTACTTCTTCTTTTGTAACTTTTATATCTCTAATTATTTTCTTTAGTCTAATTGCATTGGCCAGCATATCTATGCAGTGTTTAAATGGAGACATCTTGTAATGGAGACTTGTTTTGATGATGGTTTTAGTTTGATGCTGCTAGCATTTCCTCATTGAATAAGATACTGCCTGCTAAGTGTTCTTTGTTGGGGGGTGGAGAGGGGCTTATTTTGGTTTGTTTTTTCTGTACTGGTGTTTTTGCTGTACAGGGTTGCTCTACCACCGAGCTACATCCCCAGCCCTTTTATTTTTATTTTATTTTTTTTGTTTTGAGACAAGTCTCTCCATGTTGTCCAGGCTGGCCTCAAAGTTGTAATCTTTCTGCCTCATCATCCCTAGTACCTGGGGTTATAGGCACCCTTGCTCCTGACCTGCTGTGTGTTCTTGATGCAGTCCCAACTTGGAACTTTTATAATAATAACCCTGTGATATATGAAAGTATTCCATATGTGTTTATTGAATGAGCAATATTATTAGAGTCAGGAGTCAGACTTAATGATATCTTTTGTATGTTTTATCTGTTTGAGTTTTTTTTTTTTTTTAAATCTGCAGTTATTTCATTTTTTCTTCATGAAGGGAGCTAATGATGAATATTAAATTTTGCAGCCTATATTTGACTATAAATGTTTTTCATGTTCTGGGAATTTAATATATAAATAAAAATCTGTTATAGTGCTAAATTATAACTTTGGAGAACTATTTCCCATTCTACGAATCCATTTAGAAATCTTTACTTAGTTTTATTTGCTGGCCATTACATTCCTTGATATACAAAAGTAAAGTGGTAATTTAAATCAGTATTTTTATATTCTCAAGTTAAGAAGTAACTGATTTGGTTACTTCTTCATTATAGTTATCTACCATCCATAAAAGAAAAAAATAAATTTGTACCTTAATCATAGTCAGGTATTTTATATATTTGGCATAATCCATTCAAATATATCATCACTAAATTAAATGTGTTAAATTTTACATTGTATATCTGATCCTCAGAATTTGACCTAATTTGGTTATTAAAAAACTTTCTAGTTTCAAGAGTTGCTTAGAACATCTCTTGTTTTTTATTTCTACTTTTGTAAACTATGGGGTTTAGATAAGTATGTGTGTGTGCACTCTTTATGTCTTTAAGCAAATTACTTGGTGATTCCTTATTCAATTATTTGTTATAACCAATTACAGGAATTTACCAGGTCTTACAAATGTAAGGGACTAAGTTGAAGTACATATTAGATATTGTATACAAATTTAATAGTTACCTCAGTAGTGTAGTATAGGTTAGTAAAGTCTGAAGATTTAGATTCCTAAAAGATAGGAGCATAGCTACAACTGGGTATGACTACCAAATCTATTAATTTATAGTATCATCAGTCTTAGTTATCAGAAGGGATTTTAAGAGGGTAGTCTAGCCAGTCCAGTGTTTTTTGGTAGAGGATAAGTAAGGGGTTTTTTGTTTGTTTTCTTGGTAGGCCGGCCTACATAAGTCTTACTGACTTGCTTTAGGTCACTACTGTGGAATGATGAGAGGGAGAAGTAGAAACCAGTTCAGAGCTGCCTCTTTTATACAAGTCACTCCATTCTGTCTTCAAAGGAATAATTGTATAAGATTGTCAGAGATTTCTTTGCTATAAAAACATGGCCTTTACTTTTATGTTAAGATGATTCTACTGATTTAAACCATCTGTAAGGCACAGGTATTAATTTGTTGGCCATTGGAGGGGAGAAATTATTTTATCATTTGTGTGAAACAGTCTCATCTGTCCAAAAGATTGTATTTGTAACACAGTTGAGTGTTGGTAAGCCTATAGCAAAACATATAACGATCACTGAGGGAAATCACTTTACTGTAGATAATTCTTTATTTTAAATGTTTTGCTTGGAGAAACCTGGACTTACATGTTTGATAAAGATGGCCACTAATTTTTAAAAATATATTTTTCTTCTTTTTAAAAAATAATGAGGAATTCTTATTTTTCATTCTAGTACATTATTTTTTAGATGGAGACCTCTACTGGAAGTATGAAGCAATAGATGGGTTCTATTATACATTATAGTATATCTAAACAAAGGAGTGATAGGGAGATGTAATTTGAAAACAATAAATTTAAAGTGTCCTGGAGTCTTTTTATATTTATTTATTTATTTCGGTATTGGGGATTGAACCTGAGATACTTTACCACTGAGCTACATCCCCAGCCCTTTTTGTTTTCTATTTTGAACAGGGTCTCTCTGAATGCTTAGGGCCTTGCCATGTTGCTGAGGCTGGCCTTGAACTTGTGATCCTCCTGCCCAGCCTCTGGAGTCACCAGGATTATAGGCATGCTCCACTATGCCTTATTCTTATTATACTTTAATAGTGTACTTTTTGTTTATGGCATCATGCTAAGTTTTTTTTGTTGTTTTGTTTTTTTTTTAGAGTACCATTTTTCCCCCTAGCTCTTACTGAATTGACCATGTGCCAAGCATTATACTGAGTGGTTTACATTGACTCGTTTCTTCTTCATACCTCCCTGTAACATAGATCTGTTATCCTCATGTAATAAATGAAAAAAACTGGATAAAGGGATTTAAGAACCTTGCC
Organism: Marmota marmota marmota; assembly: GCF_001458135.2. Taxonomy (NCBI): domain Eukaryota; kingdom Metazoa; phylum Chordata; class Mammalia; order Rodentia; family Sciuridae; genus Marmota; species Marmota marmota. The sequence goes on from NW_025999960.1 coordinate 12,255,119, forward strand.
CCAAACCACACAGTAAGTTAAGGAGCTGGTAATTGAATGAGGGCCATCTGGCTCTAAGAAAAAAAAAAAAAAAAACATGCTAGAAGGACTTTTCCCAGGTGCACAGGCTTGTAACTGTACAAAAAAAGTATATGGAGATAAGGACTTGTAGGGAAGGATTTGTAGGGAATAAACAAAACAAGACAATTAGGTAGTTACAGAATTATGACAGTTCATTTTTTGTTTCCATTTAAAAAATTCTCTATTTTTTTGCAGTAAGATTTATGTGCTGTAGTACAGTTCATGTATAGTTTATTTCTACAAATATTCATCTTACTGTCTTTTCACAATAGCTTTACCAGATAGATATTATTCTGTTTTATGGATCAGGAAAAAAGCCTTTAAGTCCCCTTGCTAATGTCAGATTAGAGTTTAGCTTTGTGAGTTTTAATATACTACTCTCGTTTTACTATCAAACAAAGTCTTGTAGTTATGACATTAAAAAAAAAAAAAACTATGTACTTCTTAAAGCCTTTAATTCCATATCTGATGCATTGCAGTTGAACTGAGTTAGAATCTCTTACCACTGGGGAGTTTGTTATGAATTCAGGCATATATGTTATGCCTCTAAGTAAATGAGAAATCTAATTTGGGATATTTCAAAAGAATTCAAAATTCTTAAATAAAATATGAGTAGAATAACATTCCAGTGATCTGGCCCTAAGCTTTACTTTTTCTTGTGTGGTTTTATGAAACAAGTGTCAATTCTGTTTGTAGAAAATAAAATAACATTGTGATAGATGTGGCATTTTGTGCAATTTTATATAGCACTTAAACTTTTTTTTTTTTGGGTGGGGGAGTACCATGGGTTAAACCTGGGGGTACTCAACCACTGAGCCATATACCCAGCCCTTTTTATTTTTTATTTTGAGGCAGGATCTTACTATGTTCCTGAGGCAGGTTTTGAACTTTTGATCCTTGTGCTTCAGCTTCTCAAGCTGCTGGAATTATAGGCATGTGCCACTATGCCCAGCCTTTAAAAAAAAATTTTTTTTTAAAGTAAAATATATTCTAATCTCCCTCCATCTCTGTTAATAATCTACAACATGAGAACAGAATCTTGATGTCACACATAGTAGTAGTGCCTTTGTTTTAAACTGGCATGTGAAGATCCAGAATTTTGTAAACTACTATTTCTGAAAAAGTAGATAGTAGAAATGCTATAATAACTTGGTAGAAACATGTGGGAGTTGTGGCTCTTATTCAGTATTATTTTTTCCCTACAAAAAAATAAACTAGGCCCTCTCAATATGAATTTCATCATTTTGAACTTTAATCCCATAAGAATATTCCTTTCTTAATGGACTGAAATCCAAGGTAACTATACATTAAGAACAACTAGATAGTTCTGAATATTTGTGGTACTGGGGATTGAACCTAGGGCCTAGAACATGCTAGGCAAGCATTCTGCCATTGAACTACATCTCTAACCCTTAATTTTTTTTTAATTGATTTATTTTTTATTTTTCAGATAAGGTCTTGCTAAGTTGACTAGTCTGGCCTTGAATTCAGATCTTTCTGCCTCAGCCCTCTGAGAAGCTGGTATTATAGGCATGTGCCACCACATCTGGCTGACAGTTCAGAATATTTCAAGAGAAAAATTTAAAATATTTTTGTCAGGGACTTGGTTTCATAAAACTAGTGTTAATCAAGGAAAATAAAGCTTAGGTAAAGTAGAAAACTTAGTTCTTGATATCTGAGTATATCTTTTATCGTTAATGTCATTGTAATAGCTAATGTTTACTGAATGTTTACTCTCTGCCAGGAACTGTGCTTATCTGCATTATTCTAATTCTTAAAACTATAAGATTGATACCACCATCATTATTTTATAATAAAGAATCTAAGATTTAGAGAGATTAAATAATTTGCACAAGTTCACTCTAGTACAGAATGGTGGGGCTATCTTCTGCCTCCTAGGACCAAACATTAACTGCTATGCAGAATATTGCCCTTTATTCATTCGTTTAATGAATAATGATTAATTATTTTTCATATACCAGACTGTATGTGCACAGGATATAATCAGTGATGAAAATAGAGAAAAGTATTTCTCTTTTGGAGGTAGTGAAAGGAGACAAATAATAAACAAATAAGCAAAAGAGAGTATTATAAAATTGGACAGCAAAGGAGCATGCCTCGAATGTTCAAAAAACCATAAGGAGGAGTGAGTGAAGAGCAGAAATGTTGGAGGTAGTTAAATCTAGAGATAATATATGGTACCAGATCTTGTAGGGCCCTTGCAAAGTCTCTGCCTTTTATTTTACTGAAGCCATTGGAAGATTTTGAGCAGTGAAGTGCCATTATCTGATTTTTTTCTGGGTGCTTTGTTGTGTATAGATGATAGAGTTGGGGTGGGGAGGTCAAGTTTAGAAGTAAGGAGACTTCTAATCCAAGTGAAAAATGATGGGAGTTTGTACCATTGAGGTTCATAGCTCCTGAAGTGGTAAAAAGTAGTCATACTTTGGATATATTTCTAAAGTTTCGAATTTAAAACTTTTGGGACTTCTGTTAGCAAAGATCTTCTCAGTTACTGAGAACCCCACTAAGTGCTAAGTTTTCTACTTCTCAATTTTTATGCTTTATTTTCCTCAATTATCAAAGTATTACAATACATGCTTGTTGTACACAAGTTGGAAAATACAGTACCTGAAAGGGAAAATATTGAATCTCCTAGTATCTTAGCATATTCAGGTAAAAATACAGAGCACTGTGAACAGATGTCTTGCATTTTTTTTCCCCTAGTTAATTGTCATAAGAATTGGGCCTTAAAAACCTTTTTTATCTGCCGTAAGCTGGCCCTCCATCTCTCCTATTGAATCTTAGCTATTTACAGCAGGAATTGTGCTATTCCACCTCCACCCCCATCTTGAGTAGGTAACAGTGTCTGGTTCTGAGTAAGTGCTTAGTACTTCTTGTTTTGTTGGAATTAATATTACCAGGTACAGTGTAGGGTTAAATGATTTGCGATTAGGAAGGAAACATCCTTCAGTTACAACAATAAAATAATAAGATTGATTTTATTTTTAAGCAAATGTAACAAATTAAGCTAATTGTAACTGTTGCTTTTCAAAGCTGTCACCTTTAGTGGAGGTCATATACTTGTATCTGTTGTCCTGAAAAGGTATCATTGTAACAGTTTGAGTTGTGTTATAAAATAGTTTTATTGAGTTTGTTCTTTAAAGTTTTTACCCCTTCATAATGGTCTATACCATAGCGGGTTAGGATTTGGTTCTAGGTTCAAATCTTCTCCACGAGTTTCATGACCTTGGGCATGTTTACTCTGTACCTCAGTTTCATCTCTAAAAGGCAAGTAATAAAGTAGATAACTTATAGAATTGTTTTGAGTGGTAAAAAAGTTAGTACATAAAGTAATATATGGTAGTAAATAAACTCTAAATGCTAATTCTTATTTTCTGACTGATGTTGTTCAATTGATCTAAAACAGCCTTAAACTTATGTTTCCACAACTTCCTCATAAACCTTTACAAAATGTAGCTGTTAGTGACATTTGCTATTTTTCCCAATGAAATACAAAGATTTGTGATGCTTCAGGCTGTATCTGAAGTCATTTGTAAAGAAACTACAAAAAAAAAAAAGTTATTTGTAACTAATAACAATATCATTGAAATAAACAATTTCAACAAGATGGCTACTTGGAAAAGGATAATATTTATCCAAATTAATAAATTCTAGCTTAGTTGTTTGTAAAGAAAAAGTTTTCTTAGAAAGTCAAACAAGATTCTTCATTACTTTTCCATTCTCATCACCCACCCTTGCACATTCTTTTGGGGATAGATACCATGTCTTTTTCATCTATTTTGAGGGTTGGAGAATGGACAGTAAGTGTTGGTAGAATTAGTTAATGTACACTGGACTCCAGCCATGCTGATCTATTTATAGTTCTTCACCCAGGCCAAGTTTTTCTCTTCTCTGCTTTTGCATGTGCTTTTTTTTTTTTTTTCTGCCTGGAATTCCTTTCCCTGACACACTCCTACCCATCTTTGAATCTTAAATGTCACCTTTTCTAAAAGCCTTTTCTTATCTCACCAAGCAGCTTGGAAGTTATCCTGCTTTATATGCAATCACACTTTTTCCTCTATTTATACCTCTACTATAGACACTGCTATAACAACTTTTTTCTTTGTCTGTTTGCCCTGTTGTACTGTGAGCCCAAGGAGGGACGGACTCAGTTTTGTGTATTTTGTAGCCCCAACATCAAAACACAACATGGATTAGTGCATAGGATTTGCTTAATTTGTGGCTAATGAGTCAGTAAATGAATGCTTGAAAAGCTCATTGGAAGAGGGAAAGAAAAAAAAAAAGCTGAGGGTAAAGAGGAGATTGTGGAAGAGGCAAGGGAAAAATGAGGGTATGCACAATGTATTTTAGTTACATAAATGGATCCACTGCTTTAGAGGCTTTTTGTATGTAATTGGTGAAAGGTAAGACCAGGACTAAAGATTGGTATCAGATGGTGAAAGATTTTGAAAATTAGGTCAAGCTATTTGACCTTTATTCAACATATAATGTGGATGTGAGGTTTTTGAGTTTCTTCGTTCTTTAGCAGAGCAGTGTCTTGATGAAAATGATGTTTTGGGAATATTAATTACTTTGGCATGTGGGATAGATTTGAGGTAGGGGAACATTATTACGGTAATGGCAGGAATGGCAGATATATACTTGCCTTGTTTGATCTGAGAATGGGATATTATTTTTCCGAATATTAAGATACTTCTTAAAAATTAATGGACAACAAGTACATGAAAAAATGCTCACCATCTCTAGCTGTCAGAGAAATGCAAATCAAAACCACCCTAAGATACCATCTCACTCCAGTAAGATTGGCAGCCATTATGAAGTCAAACAACAAGTGCTGGTGAGGATGTGGGGAAAAGGGTACACTTGTACATTGCTGGTGGGGCTGCAGATTGGTGCAGCCAATCTGGAAAGCAGTATGGAGATTTCTTGGAAAGCTGGGAATGGAGCCACCATTTGACCCAGCTATTCCCCTTCTTGGTCTATTCCCTAAAGACCTAAAAAGAGCATGCTACAGGGACACTGCTACATCGATGTTCATAGCAGCACAATTCACAATAGCAAGACTGTGGAACCAACCTAGATGCCCTTCAATAGACGAATGGATAAAAAAAATGTGGCATTTATACACAATGGAGTATTACTCTGCATTAAAAAATGACAAAATCATAGAATTTGCAGGGAAATGGATGGCATTAGAGCAGATTATGCTAAGTGAAGCTAGCCAATCCCTAAAAAACAAATGCCAAATGTCTTCTTTGATATAAGGAGAGTAACTAAGAACAGAGTAGGGACGAAGAGCATGAGAAGAAGATTAACATTAAACAGGGATGAGAGGTGGGAGGGAAAGGGAGAGAGAAGGGAAATTGCATGGAAATGGAAGGAGACCCTCAGGGTTATACAGTGGAGGGGGTAGAGAGAGAGGAGGGGAGGGGAGGGGAGAGGTGGGGAGGGGGGAGGGTGGAGGATGGGAAAGGCAGCGGAGCACAACAGACACTAGTATGGCAATATGTAAATCAATGGATGTGTAACTGATGTGATTCTGCAATCTGTGTATGGGGTGAAGGTGGGAGTTCATAACCCACTTGAATCAAAGTGTGGAATATGATATGTCAAGAAATTTGTAATGTTTTGAACAACCCACAATAAAAAATTAAAAAAAAAAAATTAATGGACAAGTCATATTCAGAAAATAAAGCAAAACATTATAGTATCTTTGGGGTTATCATAAGAAATACCAGTTGTTGGGTTGGGGTTATAGCTCAGTTGGTAGAGTGTTTGCCTCACTGCTTAAGGCGCTGGGTTCAATCCTTAGCACCACACACACACATACACCAAAAAAAAAAAAAAAAGCCCCAAACCAAAAAACCAAAAAAAACCCCCACCAATTGTCATTGGATTGTTGATTTATAAACGAGCAATTTAATAGAGAATTTCAGTTGCTGGAAAATTTTGATAAGTCAGCTTTTTAGCATCTTTTATTTGCGTGTAGGTCCACCATCATTCGTTCCCAAATGTAAAATTTTTAATTATATGTAGATTATTAATTTATCATTAATTTATATGGGAATGAACTTTTTTCAACTTCATTATTGAGTTCACTTTAAAAAACAAGTTCTGGGACTTAGCACTTTGGTTTGAATAATTTAACAACCTTTTTCTCTATCTTTTAAAACTATGCAATAAAGAGATTAGCAGTGGTAAGTATATACACATGACATAAACAGACTGAATTGAAGATGAGTGCATTTGTTTGATACTTTTAGAAGTCTTTAAAATATGCTCTTTATTTCTGGGTATTTCTGAACACGTTTGTGACTAGTGCTTGTGGTTATGAAAAGGGATTGCTTGGGAAAGTTGCTCAGGAGTAGGAGAATGGTCTAGTGTACTTAGGATCATATATTATTAAAATTCTTCTGGAAAAGCTTTACCATTACTTGAAATCTTATTTTAACATTAAACTGATTTGGTTTGTTTTGGGGCACTTCTGTATTTTTTTTCATTCATAAGTAATTTTTTTAAAATAGTGAACACCAAAGTTAGGATTACTAAATATTGCTCTACCATCCTGGCTCAAATTAATCTATGAAGAAATACATAACTGGTAACTTAACAATCACAAATGAAGAGGGTCTGGTACTCCCTAATGATGATATTCCAACATTTAGAATGATGTTAATTTTTTCCAGTCTTCGCTGTCTGTAATGTAGAAGGCATTGGTTTGTTTTTCCTTATAGGAGCGGATGAAGTTGTAACATGAACAAAATGTGGAGCTCTGTTTGTGGTGTTCAGAGCAGATTCAGAAATATAGTCAACCTTCTGTATCCATGGATTCCATGGATTCAATCAATTATGGATAGGAAATATTTGGGGGAAAAATTGCATTTGTACTGAACATGTGCAGCTTTTTCACTGTTTTCATTATTCCCTAAACAATACAGTATAACAACAATTTATATAGCATTTATGTGTTAGGTGTTATAAGTAATCTAGAGATGATTTAAAGCATATGAGAGGATGTGCTTAGCTTATATGCAAATACTGTGCTATTTTATATTTGGATTTGAGCATCTGCAGTTTTTTAATCCATCGGGGTTCCTGAAATGAATTCCCCCTTGGATACTGAGGGACAGCTGTATTACCTTTGTTATCAATAAGGAGTATTCAGCCCTGCAACTGTAGCCTGAATTAGGGAGAAAAACTTATCCCATTCTTTTCACTGAATAATTACAAGGAAAAGGAGTTTAAACTCTTAATGAAAAAGAAATACAACAAATATATAAAAAAATAAAATATATAAAACAAATATATTTAAAAATGTTCAACATCATTAGCAATTAAGGAAATGCAAATCAAAACTACACTGAGATTTCATTTCTTACCAGTCAGAATGGCAGTCATCAAGAATACAAATAAGAATAAGTGCTGGAGAAAATGTTGAGAAAAAGGGACACTTTTACACTGTTGTTTGCATTGTAAATTAGTACAACCACTATGGAAATCAGTATGGAGGTTCCCTAAAAGAAAAGTCATGGAACCACCATATGATCCCACTGTACCATTCCTCACTATTTATCCTAAAGTGATACAGTGATAACATGTATACCTATGTATACCCAGCACAATTCACAATGACCAAGTTATGGAACCAGCCTACTTGTCCTTCAGTGAATGAATGGATAAAGGAAATGTGGTATATATGCACAATGGAGTTTTATTATCTATAAAGAAAAATGAAATTATGTCATTTGAAGGAAAATGGATAAAACTGTTTTATCCATGGATAAAAATTGATAAGTGAAGTAAGTAAAACTCAAGGTCAAGGGTCGTATGTTTTCTCTCATGGAGGACCTACAGAGGAAGAAGGAAAAGTGGGGGCAGATCTCATGAAAAAAAGGGAGATCAGTGAGGAAAGGGAACAAGGCCTAGGAAGTGGAGAGGGAGGGGGAAGTACTGGGGAGTGGTCCTGGCCAAATTATATTGTTATATTGTGTGGATGCACAAATATATAACAGCAAATCCCATCATTATGTACAACTATACAAAAATGTAGGAGGAAAAAACTAATAAAATATTAGATCCTTTTTGATTGAATAATTTGGGAGGATGAATTAAGGAATGTCTGGTTGTCTTTACAAGGATCAACATTTTTGAACTGTTAATTTCATAGACTGAAGAAAAAGTGTTCTATACTTATTTTTGGTTTGGAAACTTTGTTTTAAGAATTAAACATGTTCTTTTCTGAAATACGTATTGAAACTAACATGTTTGTAATGTGTCTTGTGACTGCCTACAGAGTTTCCCAAACATATTTTAGTACACATTGTCCTATCTCTTCGCCTTACCATCCCCCAGAATACACATTCACTTACAGAGTTACTATGAACACTTTTAGGAAATGCTGTTGTCAGTAAATAAACTTGTATATAAAATGACCCAACTGGGATGGTCTTGAAAATGCTGCCCATAGTTCTTTCAATTCTAGTATGCATGGAAAATGTGATTGATCACAGACAACTTGACTGGTAGAGAACGGGGGTTGGCGGGGAGAGGGAGAAAGGGGGAGGGAGGAAGGAGTCAAATTTTGATGGGTTGATTTATGGTATATGTGGAGAGTAGTAACAGCTAAATCTTGTTAATATACTAAGGTTGAGTAGAGTACTTTGAGAGGAGTCTTTTAAAATTTGAAGTGTAGAAACCCTGATTGTTGAATTAGCAGATTATTAGAGAGTTATTAGGATTAGGTTACAACACTTCCATGCAAATTCTTTTGTCATGTGGCTGCACTTTGAGAATGTGTTTCAGTTATCTTTTATTCTTGAACTTGTGGAATTGCTAGGGTGGTTGCTTCAATGATCCCTTAGCTCTTCAACACTTGCTTTCTAATATTTTTGAATATATTTGTTTTATGGTATTTTCCTAATATATTCTTTATGTGAATATGCAGATATCACAAAAATGAATTCTGTATCAATTTCTGACGAAGAACTTTAGCAACAGTAAATTCTTTAAGATGACAAAAAGTTCTGTTTCGCAGGAATCTAGGCAGGAAGTATATACTGCCTCTTGACATAATACACATTCATTTCTTGAAAAACCGAAAAAATACAGAATTGGCATATGTTAGAAAATTATTAATAGAGAAAGCAAGCATTGAGGACATGTCATTAAGTCAGGGTAGATTTAGTACAACTTCATAGACTTTTTAGGGCCCTACAAGATAGCAATTAATGTTCTAAATTGAGTTAGGATATTGGTTTCATTGCTTTTGCAAACATTAAATAACAATGGCTTAAACATAGCACAAATTTGTCTTATATCATAGTCTAGACATAATTATCCAGGACTGATATTGTAGCTCTGAGGAACCCTTTTGCCTTATTCTTTTCTTACATGATTTATTTCTCAATGTCTAAAATAGCTGCTGTATTACTTGTCACCACATCCTTCTTCTAGCCAGCAAGACAGAGTAAGAGAGAGGAGGTGCTGTTGCATAAGGACACAACCTGGAGGTTGTACAAGCCTTTTCCATTCATATCCTATTGGATAGGACTTGTCATAGAAGGGAGACTGGAAACTATAGTCTGAAATTTCACAGAACTTTCATAAGTAAATTGATCATGTAGGACTGGGGATGTAGCTCAGTGGTAGAATGCTTGCTTAGCATGCATGAGGCCCTGGGATCCATCCCTAGCAAAACATACATACACATACACACACAAGATCATGTAATAAGCCATAAAGGACATCCCAAATAGTCACAGATACATATACTATGTATACATATATACATTATACATGATATCCAAAGAAAACGTGTTTATATAGTTAGCAGTTTGTGATTCATTATTCTGATAGGCTTTTCCAAATACTGACATGTTTTCTGAATTATCACAAAAATAATAAATTTTATTTATAGAAATTTAGTTAAGTATATTGTATCCTAATTCTCTGTAAATGAGTAACTTATGGCTTTAAGTACATGAAGTATTCATTTCCCTCAAGATGTCTGAGTATGTTGAGTGTCTTAATTAGTGATATGTGTTTATACATGGGAATATAATGAAAGGTAATATGATTTGATACACAGGTATTTAATATACAGATTGTTTATCAAAAATAGATGTAGTAAAAAAGTAAAAGCAAATAGTGGTTTTTAAAAATGAATATTTGTGATTACAGTTGTTTTTCATGAAAGGAAAAAAATGATGACTTAGTGTTGCAATGGACCACTTAAATTGTAGTATAATCTAGGAGATTATAGGTCTTGTTTCTAGTTTTAAAATTGTAAATATAATTGGCATAGAGAAAATGCATGTATTCTGATACATATATTTTTATAGACCCACATATTTTTTATATGATACACATGAATGACAGACGTTCCATTTAGTGTAGTAATTCTTATATTGTATTCCAACTAAAACAAATTGAGTAAACAATTTTTCAATATATATTTTTTAGTTGTATTTAGACACAATACCTTCATTTTATATGTTTTTATTTTTATGTGGTGCTGGGGATCGAACCCAGTGCCTCACACATGCTAGGCAAGAGCTCTACCACTGAGCCACAACCCTGGCCTGAGAAAATAATTTAACTGCATTTTAAAATACTACTTTACTCATTCATCTATGGGTTAATTTCTAGATATAAGATTTTCAAAGTTCTGTTTTGGTTATTCTAAAATTTTTCTCCCCCTAATTAAGAGAAAGGAGGCTAGAGAGTAAGAGGGGATTCAATAGGTTGCCAAGGCTAACCTCAAATTCCTGAGCTCAAGCTATCCTGCCACAGCCTCATGAGTAGCTGGGATTATAGGCATGTGCAACTGTACCTGGCCTTGGATATTGATCTTAAATTTATTGTTGTTTACTATATGAACACACTATGTGTTTTGAAGGTTTTATGGGGTATATTTCAAGGTTTTTTTTTTTTTTTTTTCCTGGTGCTGGTGATTGAATCCAGGGTTTTGTGCATACCGGGCAAGTGCCCCACCACTGAGCTACATGCCCAGACCTATTGAGATATCTTGTAGCCTACTATATAAGATTAATTTTCATGAATGTTCTGTGTAAACTCAGAATATATTTTGTATTTGTTGTAATGTCACACATATTATCAGGCTTTCAAAGCAGAATTTTCAAATCATTGCTTATTTTTTTTTATTGCTTTATCATTTCCAAAGGTATGTTGAAAACCTCCAATTAGAATTGTTGATCTATTGCTTCACCAGAATTTTCAACTGTTTGTTTTACATTGAGACTATATATATTTCCATTCTTCACATTCCTTTTATCTTTTTACCATTACATAGTATCCCATTTGTCTCATATTGTTCCCCCTGCTTTGAATTTTAATTATTTGCTATTACAGTGACTTTATTTTGGTTGATTTTTCAGGTATGTTTTGTGGTCTCTTTATTTTCCAGTTTTGCTGAATCTTGGTTTTATATTCAACCTAAGTGTATATCTTTTGAGTTTAATCCATTGATATTTAATGTGATTATTATTATATTAGAACTTAGCTTTGCCATTTTATGTTGTATCCCTTCCATGTCTCAATTCAATCTCTACGTCCTCCCCTCTCTGCCTAATACATTCTAAGAATCTTAGCATACTCTCCCTTTACCATCCCTACTTTCTTAGAATAGGATAATATGATTTTTTATTACTTATTTTTATGAGTATACTTTTTAAAAGATAATTATAAATCTTCTAAAGTGTTCCCTTCCAAATTTTGAAGTTTTCTTCTGGATTCATTCTTATTGCTAGAGTATATTCTTCAAGTCTTAACTTTTAAAGAACTTTATGCAGTAAGCTTTTGAGACATTGTATGCCTATAATATTTTCCACTCACATTTAAGTGATAATTTACATGATATAAAATTCTAAGCACATTTTTTGTCTCAATAATTTGAGGATAAGATTTTATCGTCCTCTTACTGTCCACTACTGTACTAGACTAGAGACAGCTGATATCAATTTAATCTTGCTTTTTTGTAGGTGATTTTTTTCTCCTGTACTTCTTGATGGAAGCTTTTAAATAATTTTTGTCTTTGAAAGACTTAAATTTCATTCATTAGTTTAGGAATGAACTATTTTTTTTTAACCTTTTCTGCCTCAGTCTAGTCACTGGAATTACAGGGTATGCACCATACCACGTGTCTGAATTCAGTTTTAAATACTATTAAATTGTTCTTCAGTTTTATCCATTCATTATTCAGATGACTTAAAAATGATTTTAAGCCATTCATAAATCCTGCACACTTGTAATTCCACCTACTTGGGAGGCTAAGGCAGGAAGACTGATAATTCCAGGCTGTCTTCTGTAACTTAGGGAGACCTTGTCTCAAAATAAAGTATAGAAGGGCCTGGAGGTGTAGCTCATCAGTTAAGCACCTCTGGATTCTGTCCTTAGTACTTAAGCAAATAAACAAAAGTTGACTTTAGTGTAATGATTTTAAACATGTATATATGGTTTGTGTGTGTGTGTGTGTGTGTGTATTTACACCCAGTAGCTTATCTGTTCTAAACTACTTAATCCTGCTGCTTGTTTTTAATATTTTCCCATTTTTTGTAAGGCTATTTATTATGACTGTTTAAAATTATTTTCTGCTTCTTTGATTAGATTGTTTCTTGTGAATTTATGTGTGTATGTGTGTGTTTGTATGTTTGCCTCCCTCATATTGATGATTCTCAGATGTTTATTTCTATATTTTAATGTTTTATAATCCTGAGATACTGGTACAGTTTGAGAGTGAGAGATAGATATACACAGAGCTCAGCTGTACTTGGCCGATTGCCCACAAGTGGTTCTTGTTTCTTAGGGACACCTCTCTAGATATTGCTTACATCAGGAGGGTACCTCCCTTACTTCTATTTTGTTTTGGTCCTGATATCTGACAGTCACTTCTGATATCTACACTAAGGTGGTGTTAGCACAGACAATAATCTGCAGATGAAATTACAAGCTAGTTAAAGGGCACACAACTTGAATCCTAAACTTGTCTTATTCTCCTCACCAATATACTCTGGCTTTTCTTGCCTATGCCTCCCTGTACATGCTCTACTAGTATCTGTGTCCTTACGTGTTGAACCGGATTCTGAGATCCAGCAATGTTTTAGTGGTATCTCTAGAGTAGATTATTCAGGAAGAAGCCAATAACCAGCAGATGGTGCTGGTCTTTTACTTTGTCAGGAGACAAACCGATATCTTACTTCTACAGGTAATGACTGTACATAATCATCAAATTTCTTTAAAATTTCTCAAATCTTAAAGTCTTAGAGTGGTTCTATCAACAGATAAGAAGGAAATAAGTATATTTTTAACAGTTTCTCTTTCTTCGTGCATAAAATTGTATTCTGGTTACAGTGCATTTTGAAAAACTTTTATGATAGTAATATACTCGATTTTTAAAGTATTGTGATTTATAACAGCTACTGCTTGTTGAGTGCTTACAATGTCCTTGGGTGCTCTGCTAATAAGTGTTTTATATATGTAATGTTAAGGTAAGACCAGAATGATTTCTCCATTGAGAAGTTTTAATTCAGTAAGTTATTATTGGCTCTTTCAGGTAAATATTATACACAGATTGTTTGGTAACAACAAACTTCATTAAAGTCATAAAATATTTCATCTGTGGAAGAAGAAAATAATTGAAAGAGAAAATTTAAGAGATTGTTACTATTGAGGAAACTGAGAGTTTATGACTTTTACAAATTTCATGTTTTTCTTTGGTATTTGGTTTTTCAGTTATATTTGGGATGATTATACAGAGCCATTTAATTTTTTAAAAAGAATATTTTTAGTTGTAGATTGACACAGTACTTTTATTTATTTATTTTTATGTGGTGCTGAGGATTGAACCTAGTACCTCACACATGCATGCTAAGCAAGCATTCTACCACTGAGCTACAACCCCAACCCCAGAACTACTTAGTTTTTAGATTATTTAATGTTTATACAAAACTGCTAATAGAAGTAATTGCCAAAAAACTCTTCATTGTGTGCTTGTATGATTTGCACTCAGATATAAAAGAAAAATAAATAAGAAATCCTTCTAGCTTCCAAAGACAGTTTGTCATCACTATGTCTTAGTTTTTTTTTTAAATTTAAGACTATTACATTTTTAAAATCCATTTTTAGTAATAAAACTTTAGATCTAATCTTTATATTGAATTCTAATTTTTCTGCTCTTGTGCTTCTTGATTTTAGTAATACTTGTAAAACTCGAACTAGTGAGTATGAGAGAATATAGATAAGAAAATTGCTGGCTATATATAGCTAGTGTTTTTTTTGTTTTTGTTTTTTACTTTTCCCTGGTGTTTTTTAAAATTATGTAAAATTTACACACAATAAAATTTTACCCCTTTTAGTACTGCTCTGTGAGCAAATGCAAACAGTTGTATAAGTACCATGAGAATGAAGACAGAACATTTCCATTATCCTTAGATTCCCTGGAGTCCCTTATATTCAGTCAAACTTGTCCTCTTCTGTCTCTGGCAACTGCTAATCTATTTTGTACTTTCATATTTTTGCCTTTTTAGAAATGTCTTATAAATGAATTCCTATAGTGTTTTCAGTCTGACTTCTTTTACTTAGTACAGTGCATTTGAGATTCATACATTTTGCCTATTCCAGAATTCATTCCTTTTTATTGCTGCCAAGTAGTATTTCATTGTATGGATCTACTCCAGATTCTTTACCATTTCCTAGTTAAGGGATAGTTGTGTAGGTTGTAGTTCTTGATTATCAAAAGTTATAAACATGTTCACATAAGTTTTCGTGTGAACAGAAAATTTCACTTTCATTTGGGTAAATACTGAGGAGTGAAATTGCTGGGTTGTACCTTAAATATTTATTTAGTTATGGGAAGCAGCTAAACTTTTTTCTTCCTCCTTCTGTCTTTTTTTTTTTTTTTTTTTCTTTGGTACTTGGGAATTAAACCCAGGAGTGCTTTACCACTAAGCTACATCCCCGGCCCTTTTTATTTTTTTATTTTGAGACAGTGTCTTGCTAAATTACCCAGGCTTGCCTGGAACTTGCAATCCTCCTGTCTTGGACTCTTGAGTCACTGGGATTATAGCATGCTCTACCACAACTGCAAAAAAGTGTTAAGCTCTTTGAGAATGGCTAAACTGTTTTGTTTTGTCATCACCAGTGTATGAGAATTCTATTTGTCTCTCAACTTTGCTAGCAGTTAATACTGAATTTTAAAAACTTTAACCATTTTAATATCTCATTGTACTTTTAATTTGCATTTTCCTAAGTAGCTAATGGTGTTGAACCTTTTTTATGTGTTTATTTTCTGATCTGTGTATCTTGTTTGGTGATACAGCTCTTCAAATCTTCTGCCCATTTCTTTGCTGAATTTTCTTCTTATGGAATTTTGTGAGTTTTTAAAAATAATCTGGATAGCAATCCTTCATCAGATAAATGATTTGCAGATATTGTCTCATATACAGGTTTGTCTTTTCATAATTTTCAATAACTTTTATTGAGATATAATTTATAATAAACTGAACATATATGAAATCTAGAATTTGGTTAAGTTTAGACACACACACTCTTATGAAAACTATCACTACAATCAAGATAATGAACCTATCCATAACCCTCTTCTACCCTCTGCAATCATTCACTGTCCTCCAGCAAACACTAATTTGTTAGTTTGTTTCTTTTCATGACTAATTAGTTTGTGTTTTCTAGGATTTCATATAAAGGAAACCATAGGGTACATATTGTTTGTCTTGTTTTCTTTCATTCAACAAAATTACTTGAGATTTATCCTTGTTATAGATAACAAAGTTTCTTCCTGTTTAATTGCTGATAGCATTCTTTTTAATGGATATAGCAGAATTTATTCAACCATTCACTTGTTGATAGGCATTGGGTTATTCCCAGTTTTGGACTATTACCTAGCCACTATGAACATTTATGCACACTTTGTAAAAAATAAATTTATGCTTCTCAAGAAGTAAAATGGGTGTTTAATATGGTAGTTGTATACTTAACTATATAAGAAATTGCCAAACTGCTTTCTAAAGTAATTGTAACATTTTATATTTTCATCAGCAATGAAAATAGATCCAGTTGATCCTACATTATCACCAGTACTCAACATGGCTTTTTTTTTTTTAAAATTTTAGCCTTTTTAATAGGTATGTAGCGATATCTTTTTTTAGAATTTCTTTTTAGATATTCGTGATAGACTGTATGTTGACATACATACATGGAATATAACTTATTCTACCTAGCATCCCCTGGTAGTGTATTTATATATGAACATAGGAACGTTATATCCAATTCATTCCACTGTCTTTCCTATTTCCATTCCCCTTTCATTCCCCTTTATCTACTCTACAGAATTTCTACCCCCACCCCTTATTGCATCTGTATATCAGAGAGAACATTTGGTCTTTTTTTGGGGATTAGCTTATCTCACTTAGCATGATGGTCTACAGATTTATCCATTTACCAGCAAAGTTATAAATATAATTCCTTTTTATGGCCTAGTTCCATGAATCTTTATGTCTGTCTTTGTGCCAATACCATGTGGTTTTTGTTACTATAGCTCTGTAGTATAATTTAAGGTCTGATATTGTGGGTGCCTCCTGCTTCACATTTCTTGCTGAAGATTACTTTGGCTATTCTGGGCCTCTTATTCTTCCAAACGAATTTCATGACTGCTTTTTCTATTTCCATGAAGAATGTCATTGGGATTTTAATAGGAATTGCATTAAATCTGTATAGTATTTTTGGTAGTATGGCCATTTTGACAATATAAATTCTGCCTATCCAAGAACATGGGGGATCTTTCCATTTTCCGAGGTCATCTTCAGTTTCTTTCTTTAGTGTTTTGCAGTTTTCATTGTAGAGGTCTTTCACCTCTTTTGTTAGATCAATTCCAAAGTTGTTTTTTTTTTTTTTTTTTTTAAGGCTATTGTGATGGGATAGTTTTCTTAATTTTTCTTTCAGCCAATTTATCATTGGTGTATAGGAATGCAATTGATTGATGGGTGTTAAAGTTTATATCATGCTACTTTGCTGAATTCAGTTATGAGTTCCTAGAAGTTTTTTGGTGGAAATTTTTGGGTCTTCTAAATAAAGAAGAATTATGTCTTTGGCAAATAGGGATAATTTGAACTCTTTGAACTCTTCTTTTCCTATTCATACCCCTTCAATTTCTTTCTTTTGCCTAATTGCTCTGGTTAGGACTATGTTGAATAGAAATGGCAAAATAGGGCATACCTGTCTTCTTTCAATTTTTAGAGGGAATGCTTTCAAGTTTTTCTCTGTTTAGAAAGTTAGTCTTGGATTTAACATATATAGCTTTTACAATGTTGAGGTATATTCTTACTATCCCTGGTGTTTTTAGTGTTTTGAACGTGAATGAGCCCTGTATTTTGTCAAATGCTTTTTCTGAATCTTTTGAGATAATCCTGTGATTCTTGTCCTTAAATGTACTGATGTGATGAATTATGTTTATTGATTTCCATATGCTGAACCAACCTTGTATCCCTGGGATGAACCCCACTTGATCATGGTGCTTTTAAGAATTTTTGCATCTATTTCATTAGCGATATTGGTCTGAAGTTTTTCTTTGTGTGTCTTTGTCTGGTTTTGGTGTCAGTAGTAGCTTCATAGAATGATTTTGGAAGAGTTCCCTGAGGAATATTGTGTTAGTTTTTCTCTGAAGGTCTGGTAGAACTCAGCTGATAATCCACTTGGTCCTGGGCTTTTGATGATGTCTTCAATTTCATTGCTTGAAATTGATCTGTTTAGGTCCTGTCTCTATAAATTTATCAATGGCTTCAAGATTTTTCTTTTTATTTGAGTATAAATTTTCAAAAAAGTTTTAGTGATATCTTTGTATGGTTAGTATTTGTTTTTCCCTGGATATTAACATTGAATACTTGTCATGTATTTATTTACAATTTATTTGTCTTTTAGGGAAGAGCCTTTTCAAATTTTTTGTGAAAAATTTTAATTGGGTGAAATCAAATTGGGTTGTTTCCATGTGTTCAGTGTTGAGTATTTATATATTCTGAACACTATCAGATAGGTGCTTGGTACACATCATCTCCTAGTCTTTGGCTTGTCTTTTCATTTTCTTATGAAAAGAAGGAGATGTTTATTTAGCTGGGTACAGTGGTTCAAGCCTGTAATCCCAGCGGCTTGGGAAGCTGAGGCAGGAGGATCACAAGTTCAAAACCAGCCTAAGCAACAATGAGGCACAACTCAGTGACACCCTGTCTCTAAATAAAATACAAAAAATAGGGGTGGGATGTGGCTCAGTGGTTGAGTGCCCCTGAATTCAATCCCTGGTTCCCCCCCCCCCCCAAAAAAAAAAAGAAAAAAGAAGGATACAGTTTGTTTTCATGAAGTTGAATGTATTACTTTCTTTCAAGTTTTATGCTTTTGGTCTAAGAAATGCTAAAGGCACAGATATTTTCTCCTATATCTTTAATTATTTTTTTTAGTTTAAAGTTTTACATCTAAATGTATGCTGTATCTTCAGTTGAATTTTGCATATTATTTAATGTTGTCTATATCTGAGTAATTCCTTAGTGACAACTTATATTTCCACTCACTCATTCAAGAATTTTTTTTTTTTTTCAGTACCATGTATTGAACTTAGGTGCATTTAACCATTAAGCCATATCTCTGGCCCTTTCATTTGAGACAGGGTCTTGCTAAGTTGCTTAGGTCCTTGCTCTGTTGTTGAGGCTGGCCTTAAACCTGTGATCTTCAATTTCCAGGTGTGCACCACCACACTCAATTCAGCATACTTTTTTCTTTTCCTTTCGATTGATTTGTTCTTTGGCTCATGGGTTATTTAGAAGTGTGTTATTTCATTTCCAAATATTTGGTTTTTTTTTCCAAATATCTTTTGGTTAATTATTTCTAATTTTCTTCCGTGGTAGTCAGAGAAATTATACTTTCAATTTAATTTATTGAGAGTTGATTGTGGTCTTTTATTATGTATCTTCATAAATGATCTGTGGTATACTTGAGAAGAAAGTATATTCTCATTTTGTGTTTGAAGTATTCTATTAGTATCTGCCAGGTCAAATGGATCTTTGCTGATTTTTCTTCTACTTGTTGTATCAGAGAGAGAGAGAGAGGTATTGAGATCCGTAACATTAATTATAGA
The DNA here is from genome assembly GCF_001458135.2 of Marmota marmota marmota. Taxonomy (NCBI): domain Eukaryota; kingdom Metazoa; phylum Chordata; class Mammalia; order Rodentia; family Sciuridae; genus Marmota; species Marmota marmota. The sequence goes on from NW_025999960.1 coordinate 12,274,353, forward strand.
TTTGTCTATTTTACCTTGCAACTTAACAAATAGGCATATAAATGTTCAGACTCATATCTTAGTTGAATGATCCCTTTATGACCATGAAATGACCTTGATTCTCAGTGGTATTTTTCCCAGTGGTGATGGGAATTGAACCAGAATTTGCATATATTAGGCAAATGCTTTCCCACAGAGCTATACCCTAGCTCCTGATCTGAAATCTACCTAGTCTGATACTAATATACTATTCCAGCATACATTTTTGTCTAATGTCAGTATGGTTTATTTTCCCCATGCTTTTTACATTTAAGCATTTGTCTATATATTTGAAGTGCATTTTTCAAAGGTCCTGTTTGTTTTTTCTAATCTTTGTTTTTTCTAATCTTTCTTTTAATTGGAACATTTAAACCATTTATATTTGAGTGCTTAATGTACCAATTAGGTTTATTTAAATCCACCCTTTTGCTTTTTTTTTTTTTGGGGGGGGGTCTTTTCTGTTTGTCTCATTTTCTCCTAATTTTTCACCTTCAGATTTCTTTTGGATTTAATACTTTTTATATGGTTCTGTTTGATCTCCTTTGTTTGCATTAGCTTTAATTTTTTGTCTTTTACTTACTGCAGTCTACCATCTAATGATCTTTTACATACAGTTCAATAACCTTACAATAGTACATTACTATTTTATGCCTTTTGGCCTTTATATTATATATTTTACTCTGGTTTTGTTGTAAACTAAGCACTACACAATAGTCAAGTTTTAAAAAACTTATCTTTAAAAAGACTTACATAAGAAAAAATCTTCTATTATTTTCTGCATTTTTACCAGTTCTCATTCTCTCATTCCTTGGTAGTAGATCTAGAATTCTGTAACATCCAAAACAAATATTCCATGTGGTACATCTGGTGAAAGTAGAAGTCTTGCTCAATTTTTGCTTGTTTTTTTTTTTTTTTAAAGTGGCACCAGGGATTAAACTAGTGCATGCTAGGCAAGTTAGGCCGATTTTCTACTGAGCTACATCCTGAGTCCAGTTTTCAATTTTTTTTTTTTAACATTTTAAACATTGTTCTATCTTAATGCTTATCCAACTTATGCATAGTTTTTAAAAATTTGGAGACAGAATCTTACTAAAGTGACCAGGCTGACCTTGAATGTAGATCCTCTTGCCTTAGGCTTCTGAGTAGCTGAGATTGCAGGCATGTCCACTGCACCCAGCCCGTTTCCTTTTTAATGTATGTTTATATGTGCACTCTTTGCTTTTGTCATTTATGATTTATAGATTATAAGTTAATAAGCCTCAGACTTAATTTCATAATTCTGAGTTTTTTTTTTAAAGAATTCTTATATCACACACTTAAGGACAGATTTCATTCTTTGAAGATAGTATAGATTTATTTCTTGATGTCTATATTTATCTACTACTTACCATTTCAACATTTAATTTATTTAGTGTCTCATGGATAACAGCATAGTTCAGTAAATTCTACTATACTAACATAAAATTAATGTGTCACTTCAGCCTCAAAATGACATGCTTGTTATTTTGTCTCTCTATCCCTACCATATATAGAATAATGATCCCATTGAATATGTTTTTACTGATCATGGAGGTCTGTTTGATTAATTGTAAATTTCAGTAGAAATGAATACTAGTTTATAAAGTATAATTGCTTTTTTTTTTTTAACGTTTAGATACCCTTGCAGTAATTGTATTCAAATAATTGGGCCTCAATGGCATTAGGTTAGCCTTTAAATGTGATTTCAAAAAATGGATATTTTCTTCTTTGGGAAAAGGGTGAAATTCTGTGTAGGTGCTCCTTAATTTACAATGGGGTTATGTCCAGATAATCCCATTGTAAGTTGAAAATATTGTAAGCCAAAACTATATTTAATTTACCAAATCTAGTGAACATGATAGTGAGCAGCATAGTGTGCTGTAGGGTATTGGTTATTTATCCTCAAGATTGTGTGACCACGTGAGAGGTATAGTTCATTGACACTCTCCATCATCATGAGAGAGTATTATAAAGCATATAAAGCTTGAAAAATTATCAAAATTGAAATACCAGATATGGTTTCTGCTAAATGTGTGTGGATTTGGATTCACCCTATGTAAAGTGGAAAAATGATTTTGGTACTGTCTGAATTTATAAAAACAGTCTGTTTGAGGGACTATAACTTGCAATTTTTGTGTACATGTTTTCTTATATGGGTACTGGAAAATAATAAAATATTCCTTTTTTTTTTTTTTTTTTTTTTTTAAACCAGGTGGGGCTATTTATCTCTGGGGAGAGGAGAGGCTAGGTTTCAATACTTGTTGCTCCACAAATGTTTGGAATCAAATTGGAAGGAAATTAGGTTTTATTTAAAATCATCCTTGAAGGAAGATAGAAGAAACTTTTTGTTTCAAAATATTTATCTTCCGAGGCTCTGGGTGAGGAAAGCTTTTAAAAGAGAGAAGATGACAAAATGGGACAAAAAGGTAGGGCGTATACACATTTTGTTTGCCTGTTGTAGACAGGCCAGTGTAGGGGGAATTGTCCACTCTCAGCTTCCTAGGTGTCCATCAGGCCTTTTAGCTGTTATTCTAAGAAAGTATGGGATGCAGAAAAATAGTCTTTGATAAATTGCCCTTAATTTCAGTTTGTTTTATTTTGAATAATTCTGTAAATGAGGAAATAAATCTTTATGATTGGGTAGGAATCACAGGTCAGTGAAAGCATCAATCCTTAAGTTCTGGGGAGAGCAGTGATATATAATAAGGAATATAATTGTAGGAAAAAAATATTTCTTCTAAACCCTATTGTGGAGGAGCAGGGTGGTCGGGAGGATGCATGAAGAAATTAAGAGATAATGGAGACTGATATAGTTGGGACAGTCCATTTATGACAAGAAAGCATAAGAATCTCTGTGGATTCATATCCTAATGAAGCTGGTGAAATCTCTGTGGATTCATATCCTAATGAAACTTTAAGTGACTGCTTTTTAAAACTAAAAAGTTTTAAAAAGTTTTTAAAAAGTTTTTTTAAAAAAAAGTTTTTGGAAATTATCCTAAGAGAATAGAATAAGTGAACAAACATTTATTTAAGAAAACTAAAACTTGGTAAGAACATTGAAATTCTACGGTATTTCAACCAAATCTCACTTTTCTCTCTCCCTGTCCCAGCTTAGTGAGATAGAAACTCCATTTAAGACTGGTATGTCCAAGCACACAGGCTTCTCTTTTTCCTTTTGCTTCCTATCATTTTCAGGGGAGCAGAACACCAGCTACCTCCTGCTGAAGCTACATACCAGATGAATGGGGCTGAGAGGTAGGGATTTACTTATTCTACCTAGTTCCCACTCATGGTACAGAGAGGTCCATTTGTGGGCAGAATCAGAGAATATTGTGGCCCTAGTTACCCATGATCCAGCTTCTAAGGGAGCAGTTTCACACTGGGAAATACAAGTTGTAAAGACTTACCACCCATCCCTACCAAGTATTCTGATCCTAAAACTGGGTTGTCTCTCAAAAGCGTACCATTGTCCTTAGCTCCAGAGCCATTTGTAACTCAGAACCAAGGGTGGGTAGTAGAAGTGGGTTGTAAAACAGTTCTAAATCTCTTTCCAAGCAAGTAGCTTCATTTGTAGCAGTATGTAGAACATTTCAAGCCTAAGAGTGTTCTCAAAAACAGGAGGGCATGATAAAAGGCAGTTACAAGTAGATTAGAAGATGCATTGTAAATAAATAAACTGTAGGTTGGCTAGTTTGCTAGAGAAAACCTGAAAAGTAAAGAGCTGCGAGATCTCCTGAAATCAAAATAAATCTCAAAACACTGAAGTTTCAAGGTATCCCTTCAAAGCCAGATTTGTTCAGACTAGTCAGGAACAACTTATGCTTCAGGACATTGTTAAAACACTAAAGCAATTAACCAGCAATTAGTACTGTCTAATACCTAAGTGTGGTCAAGAAACTAGAAAAAGAGCACTGCCAAAACTACTGTCATAGTGACTTTGAGAAGAAGGCTATGTCTCAAGAGAAAGAAACTTGGAGATCTTTACATTGAGGGAAGATGGAGAAACAGACTTCACTAACATAATCCAGTCAATGAGTAAGCAAATTAACAAGGAACCACAGAATAAAGCAACAAATAAGTAAATAATAGTAACAGCCCTAAGTGGGGCACCCAGTATCCAGTATAATGTGGTATCCAGAGTGTCTCTTACAAGAAAACTGATATGCAAAGGGACAGGAAAGTTTAAGACAAATATACATAAATCATTATAAAAAACAAGTAAACAAAAAACCCAACATAAACTGCTTATGAAAGTGACCAGATTTTGGAGTTAACAAAGACTTCAAACAACCATTATAAATATGCTCAGAGAACTTAGGTAAACAATGATTAAAGAGGTAATGGAAGGTATGATGGCCATTTGTATCAAGTAGAACTAATAAAGATATTGAAATTATATAAAAAAAGAATTAAGTGGAAATTCTGCAAGTGAAAAGTCCTGAAATTGAAATGAAAACTTTAATAGAGGGACTCAGTGACAGACTTGAATTGGCAGAAGAAATAATTAACCAATTTGAAAATACATGGATAGAGGTTATGCAGTATGAAGAACAGAGTTTAAGACAAATGTGTGACATTATTAATGTACCAAATAGAAATACTAGAAGAGAAAGGAACAGAAAACATAATTGAAGAAACAATGAAAATTTCTTTTCATTGCCAAGTTTATTGTAAAACATTAATCTGTATATCCCAATTCCTCAGCAAACTCCAAATAAACTCAAAAAGATCCATAAATATATCATAATAAGAATGCTAAAAGTCAAGAATAAGGAGAAAATCTGAGAGTAGCAACTCATAACTTACAAGAGAACCCCAATACAATTAATAGCTAAATTCTCATTAGAAAGACTGGAGTAGGATAATACAAATGCTTAAAAAAAAAAAAAAAAAAAAAAAAAAAAAAAAAACCGTCAACCAAGAACTCTGTATCTGGGAAATTTATCTTTTATAAATGTAGCCGTAATAAAGACATTCTCAGGTGAACAAACCAAGAGAATTTGTTGCTAGTAGACCTGTCTTATAGGAAATACTGAAGGAAGTTCTTTGGGATGAAAGTGAGTGACCCCACTTGGTAATTCAAATCTGCAGAAATAAAAAGCACCAGTAAAAGCAATTAGGTAATTATAAAAGTATAAATGCACATTTCTTCTATTAGCTGATTTAAAATTGTGTAAAGCAATATCTATATAATATATTTGGGGCCTATAATATATACCAATGGAATATATTTGGCAATTACTGCATTAAGGACATTTGTTGGAACCAAAGAGTGTTGAGCTACGTAGTAGATAGCTTGAACCCACAGAAACAAGTGAAAAGGATCAGAAATAAATATGAAATTTATATAACAGGAGCTCTTTATGTTCTCCTTTCTTGCAGCTTTTTAAATTAATGAAACTGGGGCAGGGATTGTGTCTCAGTGGTAGAGTGCTCGCCTAGCATGCATGAGGGACTGAGTTCGATCCTCAGCACCACATAAAAACAAAATAACGTGTCCACCTAAAACTAAAAAAATACATAAATAAATATTTAAAAATAAATTAATTAAACTATAAAATACTAAAAATATCTTGTCAAGTTTGTAGCATAGAGGTAGGGAATATACTGGTAATGACACAAAAGGGAAGAAAAAGGAAATAGAGCACAACAGGAAGAACATTTCTATATCTCTTTTGAATTAAGACAGTATAAATCTTAAGCCAAATCAGGTGAACTAAGATGTATGTGGGAAGCTCTACAGTGAAAAACTCAAAAGAAAGAATTACTAAAGAAATTAAAATGCTACTTTAGAAAATATTCACTTAGATGGGTATAGTACCATACACATGTAATTCCAGTGACTCAGGAGACCTAAGGAGGAGGATCACAATTTTGAGGCCAGTCTCAGCAACTTAGCAAGATCCAATATAAAAAAATAAAATAAAAAGTTTTGGGAATAGAGCACAGTAGTAGCGAGTCCCTAGGTTCAGTCCCCAGTACAGGGAGGGGATTGGGGGAGATAAAATATTCACTGAATGTAAAAGAAAACACTTAAAGAGGAATAGAGAAAATGAAGACATAAGACACATAAGAAATGGAAAACAAATAAAATGACAGATATAAATTCAGTTATATCAATAATGACTAAATGGAAATGGATTAAATAATCCATTCAAAAGGCAGAGATTTAAAAATTCAACTATGTGCTCTACAGAAGATACACTTCAGACTCAGAGGTATAAATAGGTTGAAAATCAAAGGATGACAAGATCTATGAACCAAATGACAACTGTAAGAAAGCTGAAGTGACTTCAGGCAAAATAGACTTTAAAATAACAAAAAATATTACTGGAGATAAGTGGGGACATTTTATAGTCTTAAAAATGTCAGCCCACTAAGATAGCAGTTATTAACTTGGATGCATCCAACAAGTATGCAGCAAAATATGTGAAACAAAAACTGACAGAAATAAAGGGGAAAATCGTTATACCACAAAAAATCGTTATACCCTTCAATACCCTACTTTTAATAATCGAGAAAAACAAATAGTCTGATACTCAAGGAAATAGAAGACTTGAAGAGCACTGTCTACTAAAGCTAGAGAACATTCTACCCAACAATAGTAGATTATGTATTTTTCTGAAGTTCATGGCAGAACATTCTTCAGGAAACACCATGTCAGGCTGTAAAACAAATCTCAGTACATTTACAAAGAAAGAATGAAATGCTTGTTTTCAATCCACAATGGAATGAAATTAGAAATATACAGAAAGAATTTTGAGAAACACAGATATGTTAAAATTAAGCAACATACTCCTGAATAACCAAAAAGTCAAAGTCAGAAAATACTATGAAATTAATGACAATGAAGACAAAATATATGTAATATGGGTATTACAGTGGTGCTTTAAGGGAAATTTATAGTTGTACATGTGTATTAGAAAAGAAGATATCAAATCAGTAACCTATCATTCACCTTTTAAGGAAAAAGAAGGAACAAAATAAACCTAAGCAAGCAGATGAAGGAAATAAAGATTCAAACTGAAGAATGGAAAAATGTAGTCAGGCACAGTAATGCATGCCTTTAATCCCAGTTATCTGGGAGACTGAGGAGGATCGTGAGAAAAAAAAAATAGAGAAAATCAGTAAAACTAAAAGCTGATTCTTTAAAAATAGCAAATTTGACAAAACTTAGATTGATAAAGGCTGCCCAGGTGGAGGATAAACTTAGATATCAGAGTCAGAAATGAAATAGGGGATGTTACTACCTGTTATAGAAATAAGAAACATTATAAAAAATAGAATAGTAACAGTTGAATGCAATGAATTAGATAACTTTGATGGCATAGACAAATTCCTAAAAAGATACAAACAACCTAAATTAAAACAAAAAAACAGACAATAACAAGTAAACTGATTGAATTAGTTAAAAGAGGAAAAAAGAATACCCTCAAAAGAAGGGCATCAGATGGTTTTGCTAATGAGTTCTTCCCATCTTTAAAAGATTAAAAATTAGTACCAGTTCTGCACAAACTCTTGCAAAAAGTAGACCTAGTTAGGGCATATGTATCCTTTTAATCAGGTGGGAGTGAAGAGATGAAGCAGTAAGGTGTTTATTTTCTCTGACTGGAAAATTACATTCCTCTTTTGTAGAAACTTTTTTTATATAATGTCTTCCTAGATTCAGTTATCCTGTAAATAGTTTATAAGATTTCAGTTTTTACACATTCTTAAAACATATTGTACTACCTGAGTTAAAGGCAGATTATTGATAATTAAATCTGAATTTATTTCAAAAATAGTGAGTTTTGGGCGGAGACTGTGGTTCAGCGGTAGAGCGCTTGCCTAGCATGTGGGAGGCCCTGGGTTTTATCCTCAGTACCACATTAAAAATTAAATAAATAAATAAAGGTATTATGTCCAACTATAACTAAAAATAAATATTAAAAAATAGTGAGTTATTTTGAGTTTACAAGAGAATACCAAATGCTAGTTTTATTTTTTATTTTTAGAATGAATCTTGCTAAATTTCTGAGGCTAGACTTGAACTTGGAATCCTTTGCCTCAGCATCCTGAGTAGCTGGGATTGCAGGTGTGCACCACCATGTTGGTTACTAATTCTATTAATTGGTTCTAATATAATAATAATTGTCAGTTTGAAGGCATTGCTAAATTATCCATAGAAGGTTATCTAATTTTTGATATTGTAAGAATAAAGGACTTATTTTTATAAGAATAAAGGACTCTTACATGTTCCTTGTCATTTTCGGTAAGTTTAAAGACAATGTAACTAGTTTACATACTAATTTAACATCATTTTTTCTAGGAAACATTATTTATATAGCATGTTTGTCAAAGATCATTTGTATCTTGTTTGAGTCTCATAAATCTTTGAGGCTGGTATGTCAACCATTTTCATTGTTTCCCCTTTTGTGTGTATGAATTATGGCTTACTTTAAAAAAAAAAACATTTGGGTTATAAATATGGCTCCTCATTAAGGTCTCAATAGACAATGCTGGTAGAAATCTTTAGATTAAGATGAAGCCTCCCCTCCCCAAAGTTCTCAAACCGTTGTGTCAACTAGTAGAGGAAGTTGGTTGTTTAGATTGCTGTTACTGCCAACACACTGTACATACACACTGTACATACAAAAATGATAATAATGATAGTTATCATTTACTGAGGACTTAAATATTAGACATTATGTCCAGAGAATTATTTCAGTTAAACCCTGGATTATTTGAAAACATTCTCAATTTTCTGCTGTTCTTGATCTTCAACCAGGACAGTGTTTCTCAACAGGCATGGTTTTGCTCCCAAGGAAACATTTAGCAGTGAATGTTTTTATTCTTTGGATCAGCTATGTATTTCCATGTCATTATTTCTTTGATCATAAGCTGACCACCATAATGTCTATTTCTGGGAAGATTTGGGTCTCTGATATCTCAGAGAATACTGAAACTATTTTCAGGTTACTTCCCTCTGTGCTTGACCTAGTCTACCAAAATGTCTGGTGTTGCTCTCAGTAATGACTTACTCTAAGAGATGTCCTCTTGCTTTTTTGTATTGCCTTTTAAATGTTTTGGTCAGGGCACAATCATTGAATTCAAGTGAAAGAGGAATTTTAAGTTTTCAATCTGTTGTCTCTCAGAAGTTCTTGGATTTCTTTTGAAAACTTATTCATTTCTGTTCTTATAATTTGATCCTCTGAACATTAGTGTTTTCATGAAGAGCAGGAAGCTCTTCAAATTGAAATGTTCTTCTGCATGGTAGGAGAAGAGAGATAACTTGTCAGCCCAACCAGTGTTACAGAAGCTAAGTGGTTTCATGAAGCCATGATTACGCTTTAGGTATATCTGATATAAAACTTAACAGTGTTGATTCTGCTACCATACGGATGCAAATACAGTTTGGTGTAAATATACTAAAATACTAATCTTTTCATTTCATAAGTTATTTAGGATTCTTTTCTGTTTTCTTGAAGTACTTCATTACCGATGTTTACCTCAGTAATATGTAGCAGGTAAGCTTAAGCTTTTGAAGAATTAACACTCTGTTTATGTTATAATAGTGAATTGGAGAAATCCAGTGGTACCATCTTTCTCTGAAATTTATTTCTAGTAACTAATTAATACTTGATATGGAAGAAAGTATTTGCTGACAAGTATTTGAATATTTTTTTTATTTCTAATTAGAGAATTTTTAACATAAGTTACTTTTTTTTTCCTCCTCATACAATGTTCTTCATGAGATTCTATAGCACTGTTTTTCTGAGGTTCCTAGATCAGCTGCATTAGTATTTTGTAGGTTCTTAGACCCACTGGATCAGACACTATGGAGTTAGGCTATACTAGTAAATGTGTGTTTTAATCAGGTGTTTGAGGTGATTCAGATGCTTGCAAAAGTTTGGGAATTGCTATTCAGAAAACAACTCACTGAATTAAGTTTACTTGATTTTAATGCAATTTGCTTATTCTTCTTTTGTTCCTACTGTTTTTTAAATTTGTATTACTTGTGGGAAGATAAATTGTCCAAATTATTAGCGAAGCCCAAATAGGACATATGAAAGTTTTTCTTTATTTTTTTTAAATTATTTTTTTTCTTTTAGATATACATGACATTAGAGTGTATTTTGGTATATTATAAATACATGAAGTATAACTTATCCTAATTAGGATCATATTCTTGTGATTGTACATGATGTGAAGTTTCATTGGTTGTGTATTCATATATGAACATGGAAAGTTATGTGCAATTCATTCTACCGTCTTTCCTATTCCCATACCCCATCCGTTCGCTACATTCCCCTTTGCCTAGTCCAGTGAACTTCTAATCTTTCCTCCCAACCTTATTGTGTGTTAGCATCCACATATAAGAGAGAACATTTGGCCTTTATTTTGGGGGGATTGGCTTATTTCACTTAGCATAATAGTCTCCAGTGCCATCCATTTACTGGCAAATTCCATAATTTTATTCTTTATTGTGAGTAATATTCCATTGTGTGTGTGTGTGTGTGTGTGTGTGTGTGTGTGTGTGTATATATATATATATATATATATATATATATACACACCACATATGAAATGTTTTTAAAAAAACAGGTTTGAGAACTATTACTTCAAGGGATCAGGATAGGTACAGTATTTCTGCAAATCACTATGAAATAAAATCTTCAAAAAATTTAATCCAGAACCCTGAACTGGGGATGTATATTGTTTTATACTGGGGTGTTGCTGAGTTAAACAGACTTCTGAGGCATGAAATCAAGGGATTAAAAGAAAAGAAAAAGCAAATGCACATGCATCCATAGTAACTTTCAACATGGAAATCAGTGACAATATATGTTAAAAGATAGTATGCTGAAAATTATAATCACATAAAGAATAAAAGTCAATTTTCTAAAAGTTCATGATGTAAATATATATTGTATAGTGGTGTTACTTTAAATAATGGTGAAAGGAATTCCAGATTTGAATTCCTGTAATAGTACTGTTAATCTATTTGAGGTTGCTTATTTTTAATTATAGTATAATAAGTAATAATGCTTTAACTAATGTATCCATAATGACTGAATTACTATTGAAATGATAGTGTATTATGTATAAGATGTAGGAGATACAAAAACATTACATTTAGAAAGCTATGTTATCTTTGGTTGCCAGATCTATGGCCCTTGCTTTCTAATAATGCAGAAGTAGTACTTTTATATTGAGGTGTTTCAACTGGTGACCACCTTAGTTTTTCTAAGAGTTATGTATTTTTCATATTCAGGTTATACTTCTAAACTCTTAATGAATCTAGTCCCTAATTCTCTTTCAATGTAGGTATTACGTGTGTTATTTTTGTTCCACTACCTTATATGTTAAATGTTAATTTACACATTAAGCTAACATTGTTGTTTTGGATTATAAGGTCCTAGGTTAAGTTACCATTCTCTAAATTTTATATTATGACAAATAAGTAAAATGATAACAAACTGGACTATCTAGCAACTTTGCTAATAGCTATTGTTAAAACCCCAGAGTTGGCCTGGTTTTTCTTTTTCAGAAATAGACTTATAGATTCAGTATGTATAGATGGCAGAGATAAGGATAACTTTGTGTGTTGTTTCCTATTTTTCATTTTACTCTTCTCTAGCCTCCATAATTCTGGATAGAGGCTAGAGATATACTGCTGTGTATAAAAAAGAATTGTTAGAAGTCTGTTAGTACTTTTTAGTGTAGATATATAGATAGTTAGAAAAGGGGAGGCAAATAAAAAATTCTATAGAAAGAGTAACAGTAAAAAAATAACTATAGGACTTGATTGATCAATATATGCTTTAAAATTATATATAGTATATGTCAGCCTATAAACATAAATAAGCAGTTTCTGCATGTTTATTTATTTAGATCAATAAGAAAATTGGATTTTTAGGGCTTCTATTTAATACACTTTTATTTAAACTAATTTTTGAATTTTAATAAATCATTTATATAATAATAATTTATATTTTAAAATTAAAACTAAAATAATACTTAATCATTCATATTTAACTCTTTGAAAATAATGGACTAATTTTTCATTCCAAGGGTAACACTTGTTCATTATAGAAAACCTGGGATAATCTGAAAAAGTATCTGAAAGAAACTAAATTAATGTGATTGTGTCACTCAGAAATAATCACACTTAATGTTTTGGTTTATTTTCTCCCAGTCTTCTTAAAAATAATTTTTAATATGGGTATCACTCATATCCTCCTGTATTATTATTGTTTTTTTTTTAAATATTATTTAGTTGTCTGTGGATCTTTTATTTTATTTATTTATATGTAGTGCTGAGAATTGAACTCAGTGCTGAGAATTGAACTCAGTGCCTCACACATACTAGGCAAGCACTCTACTACTGAGACACAACCCCAGCCCCATGTATTGCTTTTTAACATAAGAACTTTTCTATATCTTTAACTGGTCTTCAAAGCTAGTTTCAAAATTATGTTAGCATTTTTTCATATTGCCAGACATTTACAGTACCATTTTACTATTATAAATTATGCAGTGAACCCTTCTAGAGAGGGAATTACTGAGTCAGAGAAATCAGTTGTTTTCAAGATTCTTAATATGTATTGCCAAATTGATGTTCAAAAACATTGAGCCAATTTAACCACTACTGGCAGTGGGTAAGGTGCTAATTAAATATTATTCTTGTCAACACTCTATCATTATTGCATCTAAAGAAATCATTGTGATTTCATTTGAGAAAAATTGTAGCTTATTCTACCAAATATTGTTAAAATAAAAATATTATCACTTTATGTTATAATTTAAAATAGATTACTTTAGAAAGCTCATTCTTGGACTTTATCAATTTAAATTAGAATGTAATTTAGTAGAAATTTGTCAACAGGAGATTTGGAAATATTTGATCATTCTGGCTAGGGGGTCTATTGGAGATCATCATTGGATTAATAGATGTAAACTTAAATTTTAAATTCATCTTGCCTCTGATAATCACACTGCTTTTTACTGTAGTATTCTTTTTTGGTAATAGGGATTGAATAGGGGGTGGGGAGTGCTTTAACACACTGAGCCTTATCCCCAACCCTTTTTCATGTTTTATTTAGATACGCGGTCTCTCTGAGTTCTTAGGGCCTTGCTAAGTTGCTGAGGCTGGCTTTGAATTTGTGGTCCTCCTGCCTCAGCCTTCCAAGCTGCTGGGATTATAGACATATGCTCCTGTAATACCCTTTACTTTAGTTTTGCCAAATCAACGAGGTTTGACAGATTGTTTCATTTAAATTGTTATTGAAACAGTGTAGCTAAAAGAGAAAATTAAATACTGAGAAAATATTGTTCCTGTTTAGAAAAATAGGTGTTTGCTACTTTTTCAAGTTTTAGGCATAGCAGTTTTTGCCTACAAGTTTCAGAATGCTGCTTTGAAATTTGATTCCTTAGTGTCTTTTTGGTGGGGGGCAGGGATACTGGGGAGTGAATCCACAGGTTCTTAACTGCTGAGTTAAATCCCCATCCCTTTTTGGTATTTTATTTAGGGACAGGGTCTCACTGAGTTACTTAGGGCCTCTCAGGGTGGCTTTGAACTCAAGATCCTCCTGCCTCAGCCTCTGGAGATGCTGGGAATAAAGGCGTATGCCACAATGCCTGGCTGATTCCTTAGTGTCTTATTAAGATTATGCCTCTTTACCAGGTGCAATGATACCCACCCTTGTAATCCCAGCAAATTTGGAGGCTGAGGCAGGAGGATCACCAAGTTTTCAAGGCCAGCTTCAGCAATTTATTGAACCCTGTTTCAAAATAAAAAATATAAAGGTCTAGGGATGTAGTTCAGTGGTAGAGTGTCCCTGGGTTTTATCCCTAGTACCAAAACAAAACAAAAACACTATCTATCTATCTATCTATCTATCTATCTATCTATGTATCTATCATTTTTCCTCTTTTCAATGTTTATAACAGATTGGTTTGTCTAACTTCTAGGTCTCAGTTTTCTTATCTGTTAAACGAAGATTTAAAACAATTCTTTTAAGGATTGAAAAACATAATACATGTATTTAGCATAGTACCTGGCATTTCATAGTTGCTAAATAAAATAGTAGCTATAATTTAGCAGATTTTGATAAATTTATTCATTATTTAATGAATAAATTATTTACTGATCATATGTATAGTGTGCCACACACTTTGTAGATATTGAGGATATATCCATAAAACAAACTGAAAAAATCTCTGATGGAACTTATATTAGGGGTAATTAGGGGTTGCAAAATTAGAATAACTGTAAAGAGTGTTTAAAACTTGGAACTTTTTATGAATCAATAACCTTTTAAGTGAGTTAAAAAATGAATTCTGTCTGTTAGGATAGGAATCTTTCCACTGTTTTGTTTTCTGTTTAATCATATGAACAGTGATATGATTTATGTCTTCTTTATGGTAATATATCTTAGAATTAATATTGCTATAATTATTTCTCAAACAAGGAAGAAGTAATTGCTTCATTGAGAACTAACCAATAGAGTACAGAAGCTCCTCGATTTACGATGATTATGTCTCAATAAACCCATCATAAATTGAAAATGCATTTAATACCCTTAACTTACTTAACATTACAGTTTAGCAACATAGTACATTGTTGAATGCCAGTTTTTTTAACCTTATGCTCTTATGGCTGACTGGGTGTTGTGGCTCATACTACTGCCTGGCATTGCAAGAGTACCACATACTGACATCGCCAGCCTGGGAAAAGATTAAAATTCAGAATTTTGAGTTCAGAATTCAAAAACAAAGTATGGTTTCCACTGAGTTCATATCACTTTAGCATCATTGAAAAAAGTCTTCAGTTGAACTATATTAAGTGGGAGACCATTTGTGGTCAAATTTTTACTGTAATAGGCTCATCTTCTTTGTGATTTTCCATTCTGCTGCTTGAGTTACTCCCACTCAATCACCAACTCAAAATATTAAATAGATGATTTCAGAAATTAACAATTTAAGTTTTAAGTTGTATGCCATTCTGAGTAGAATTATGAAATTTTGTGCTGTCCTGTACCCATCCTGCCCAAGAACATGAATTATCTTTGTCCGCTGTATTCACTGCCTTGGTCATCAGATTAAATGTTGTGTTAGTGCAGCACTTGTATTCAAGTAGCCCATATCTAGTAGCCAAATGCTATACCTCTGTGTATACATCATTCATCTCATTTTATCTCATCATGTAGACATTATTATCTCATATAATCACAGAGAGACGGAGAGTAAAATATAATAAGACCTTTTATTAGGGCCCCACCTCTGAAAATTTTCACAACCTCCCAATAATAAATGTCTGAGTATCAAGCTTTTAGAAATGGACCTTGAATGGATGCCTGTATGAAGTACAGCAATTTTTATAGTTCATAAGATATATACCCACACAAAAATACACACACTCTAAAAGTAATTAATTAATGAAGTAATCTTGAAGTTAAGTTAGGTACAGTATGCTAATTTCAGAATGAAGTATCAGTATAAGAATTCATAACAAAAATTTGATTAATAAAATTTTAATATTAAAGATACATTTCCCATATTTTCATATTTTATCCTTAATTCTCAATTGTAATTTTTAAAATTATCTTTTTACATGTTAATCTTCTATGTATTTTGAACATATGAAACTTTTTTTTCTTAAGAAATATTTTCTTGGCTGGGGATGTGGCTCAAGCGGTAGCGCGCTCGCCTGGCATGCGTGCGGCCCGGGTTCGATCCTCAGCACCACACACAAACAAAGATGTTGTGTCCGCCAAGAACTAAAAAAAATAAATATTAAAAAAAAATTCTCTCTCTCTCTCTCTATCTCTCTCTCTCTCTCTCTTAAAAAAAAAAGAAATATTTTCTTGATTGTAATCTGAACTACTACTATGGAAAGTCTCCATTGTTGGTATATAGGAAAGGTAACTTTCTAATATATAAAAATATGCTTGCAAATTTATAAGAAAGGCACATCAGATTTTATAAAAACTGAATACTTTCCTTAATAAAACTAAGCCTTTAAGATATAAAATGTTGATTATATTTTAGATTATCAGTGATCATCTTTTGCAAGCCTTACATTAAGTATCATAAGATTTATTTTTAGACAAAATAAGGAAAATTCACTTTAGCTATTAATAGCTAAATTTTCTTAGAAGTGTTTTTTTTTTTTTTTTTTTTTTTTAATGCCTTGAATCAATTTGAAAGACTTTACCACAGTTGCAGTTTTCAGGCTTTTAAAAATGGAGAATTGTGCTTATTGAATATGACTGATCTGCTCAGTCTGCCTTGAGTTTCTCAAGGCAGAACTTTATAAATTGCCCTATAAGATGTGAACATTTTGGGAGTCTGAGAAAAGCTGCATATTGTATGCTAGTTTAAGAAAGCCACTATGCACATTACTATATTTCTAAGTTCTTTTAGCTAAAGGAAACTGTTTAAACCAGTATTACTCAAAGTTAATTGAACAAGAAATCCTTGTGTACCAAAAAAGCTGTCTGTTAAGATATTGAGAAGCTCATACTTTGTGGATGAGTTTTAGAAGCACAATTCTTTTTTTAAATTTTATTTTTATTGTTTTGTTTGTTCTAATTAGTTATATATGACAGTAGAATGCATTTTGACACCTTGTAGAAGCACTATTCTTTTTTATATTTTTAAAAAAATTTTTTAAATTTTATTCTAATTTGTTATGTGGCAGTAGAATGCTATTCAATTCATATTACACAAATAGAGCACAATTTTTCATGTCTCTGGATGTACACAAGGTAGAATCACAACATTTGTGTTTCCATATGTGTACTTAGGGTAATGATGTTTCTGGCTCATTCCACCGTCTTTCGTATCCCCATTCACCCTTCCTTCCCCTCCCTCCCTTTGTCCTATCTAAAGTTTGTCTATTCTTTCCATGCTGCTCCCCTCGCCCCCAAATCCCCAATATGAATCAGCATCCTTATATCAGAGAAAACATTGGACATTTGTTTTTGGGGGATGGGCTTACTTCACTTAGCATTATATTCTCCAACTCCATCCATTTACTTGTAAATGCCATGATTTTATATTCTCTCTCTCTCTCTCTTTTTAATGTAAGCAGCAAAGAGGTGTTCATTGTGACCTAGCTCGGTCCTCTGTGCACATACAGCAACTGGTGACACTGAGAGGCCCCGAGCCCAGGGTTTGCAGCAGTTTTATACACTCTTTGGGGAAGGCAGGGACTTCACATACATCTAGCATCTCTTAGCAAATCATCACACACTGTGGGAAAATCATAAAACAACTCTAAAACATGATTAGCACATTCACTGGCGGGAACAAGTTGGGTAAGGGTGATTGGTTAGTACAAGAGAGGGATTTGTTTGAACTGATTGGTTTAAGCCACGAGGGGATTTTATTCTCTTTTAATGCTGAGTAATATTCCATTGTGCATATATACATGTGTGTATATACCACATTTTCTTTATCCATTCATCTACTAAAGGATATCTAGGTTGGTTCTATAATTTAGCTATTGTGACTTGTGCTACTATAAATATTGATGTGGCTGCATCACTGTAATATGCTGTTTTTAAGTCTGTTGGGTATAAACCGAGGAGTGGGAATAGCTGGGTCAAATGGTGGTTCCATTCCAGGTTTTCCAAGGAATCTTTATACTGCTTTCCAGATTGGTTGCAGCAATTTGCAGTCCCACCAGCAGTGTACGAGTATGCCTTTTTCCCCACATCCTCACCAACACTTATTGTTGTTTCTATTCTTAATAGCTTCCATTCTGACTGGAGTGAGATGAAATCTTAGAGTGGTTTTGATTTGCATTCTCTAATTGTTGAACATATTTTCATATATTTGTTGATTAATTGTATATCTTTTCCTGAGAAGTGTCTGTTCATTTCCTTAGCCCATTTATTGATTGGGTCAGTTGCTTTTTTGGTGTTAAGATTTTTGAGTTCTTTATGTATCTTAGAGATTAGTGCACTATCTGATGTGCATGTGGTAAAAATTTGCTCCCATTCTGTAGGCTCTCTATTCACCTCATTGATTGTTTCTTTTGCTGAGAAGACGCTTTTTAATTTGAGTCCATCCCATTTATTGGTTCTTGATTTTATTTCTTGTGCAATAGGAGTCTTATTAAGGAAGTCAGTGCCTAATCCGACATGATGAAGATTTGGGCCTACCTTTTCTTCTATTAGGCACAAGGTCTCTGGCTTAATTCTTAGGTCCCTGATCCACTTTGAGTTGAGTTTTGTGCATGGTGAGAGATAGGGGCTTACTTTTTGTTGCATATAGATTTCTAGTTTTCCCAGTACCATTTGTTGAAGAGGCTATCTTTTCTCCAATATGTGTTTTGGACACCTTTGTCTAATATGAGATAACTGTATTTATGTGGGTTTGTCTTTGTGTCCTCTAGTCTGTACCTTTGGTCTACCACTCTTGTTTTGGTGCCAATACCGTGCTGTTTTTGTAACTATTGCTCTGTGGTAAAGTTTAAGGTCTGGTATAGTGATGCTACCTGCTTCACTCTTCTTGCTTAGGATTGCTTTAGCTCTTCTGGATCTCTTGTTTTTCCGGATGAATTTCATGACTGCTTTTTTCTGTTTCTTTGAGGAATGATATTGGGATTTTGATTGGAATTGCATTAAATCTGTATGGTGGTTTTGGTAGTATGGTCAGTTTGACAATTTTAATTCTCCTATCCAAGAACAAGGGAGCTCTATCCATCTTCTAAGGTCCTCTTTAATTTTTTTCTTTAATGTTCTGTGGTTTTCCACCTCTTTCGTTAAGTTTATTTCCAAGCCTTTTTTTTTTTTTTGAGGCCATTGTAAATGGGTTAATTTTCCTAGTTTGCCTTAGAGGATTTGTCACTGATGTTCAGAAAAACCTTTGATTTATAGGTATTGATTTTATATCCTGCTACTTTGCTGAATTCATTTATTAGTTCTAGAAGTTTTCTGGTGAAATTTTTTGGATATTCTAGGTATAGAATGATATCATTGGCAAATAGTAATAAATTGAGTTCTTCTCTTCCTATCTGTATCCCTTAATAATTTCTTTCATCTGTCTAATTGCTTTCGCTAGTGTTTCAAGAACTATGTTAAATAGAAGTGGTGAAAGAGAGCATCCCTGTCTTGTGCCAGTTTTTAGAGGGAATGCTTTCAATTTTTCTCCTTTCAGAATGACATTGGCCTGGGGCTTAGCATAGATAACTTTTACAATGTTGAGATATGTTCCTGTTATCCCTAGTTTTTCTAGTGTTTTGAACATGAAGGGATGCTATATTTTGTTGAATGCTTTTTCTGCATCTGTTGAGATGATCATATTATTCTTTTCTTTAAGTCTGTTGATGTGATGAATTATGTTTGTTGATTTCCATATGTTGAACCAACACTGCATCCCTGGGATGAACCCCACTTAATAGTGTTGCACCACCTTTTTGATGCAGTATTGTTGTATAAAACAAAACTCACTGCTTTCTTAGTAAGTGTTAAATGAGCAGGCAGGGAAGTTTATAAAGCACTAGTATAGCATTAGAAGGGTAACTTTCACACAGTTGACACTAAATTACTTTTTGAATTAATGAATGGAAGTTTATTCCAAAGAAATTATAGGAAAAAATGCAAAAATGAATGTGCATAGATATTTATGACAGTTCTGTTTATGTTTTAAAAAAATTGAAAACTACCTAACCTTGCATTTGAAAGATGACTTAGAATACTGTGCTACTGATGAAAAGGATAATGAGCTGTAAATGCAACACAATTTGTGTAGTTTTAACATGAAATGAGAGTGTGTGAGAGAGTATTGAGTATGACAACAGAAGATATAAAACAGTTATTTGCCAACTCTGGCTGCATATTAGCAACAATTAGAATATTTAAAATAAACCAAACAAAAAGCACAGGTATGGATATCTCACATCCAGAAATTTTATCTTTTTTGATCTGAGAGAGAACCTCAGAATTGAATATATTTTAAAAGTGTGCAAGTGATACCAATATGCAGTTTGGATAAGACATTGGTTTAGAAAAATTTTGCACTAAGCTGACAACAGTGGTCACTTCCCATTGGTTATGGATAACAATTAACAGCTTGCTTCCTAAAAATATATATAAAGGTCCAGGGAGGAGTAGAGGTCTAAAAAATAGTTATGATAGAGGAAAAATAAAATGAGCAATGCAAATTCTTACTACCTATTAATTTGTTAATTCAGTGATTTTACTGAAACAACAAAAGTAAGGAAATAAACAGTGTTTAATGAAACCTCATCTTTAGTTTTGTTAGTATGCCATACTTATTTTTTCCCCCATATCTCTCATGATTAATACAGTTCCTTGGTAGAGTGGTCAACACGTGGGGTAAAATATTTCAGTGTAAAATAGGACCAGCATATAGGTAAACCATGTGTTTTGCTTACTTTATTGAGTCAGAGACTCCTTGTGCATTTTATTACATGATTATAAATTTTATTTGCTATCTTAAATCTTAAAGCTAACAAAGTTACAGTGTAATAAAGAAAAAGATTACTAAAAGTGAATCTTCATAAATGTATATATCCCATTATTTGTTTTGAGATTCTAAAAATGGGGAAATGGAATGGCTTAGCTATAATTTATTAAATTAAAATCAGTGTTTGGAAATTTCCTAATATAAAATTTATAAATTATAACACTGATTTCCTATAATTTCATTTATTTAATAAATGTGTGTCCAGTGCTTCTAGTGATATACACTTATGGCAAATCCTTTAGAAATCTTATATCCGGAACTGGGTGGTATAGCTCAGTGGTAGAGCACTTGCCTATTGTGCCCAGGTCCCTGGGTTTGATCCTGAACACCATAAAAAAAGTGAAGAATGAATAACTTTTATGTCTCATGACTAGGTTATAGCTCCTTATTTATTTGACAAATACATTATAAATTTGTGAGACTTGGTTTATGTTGGGGTTTAAATCCCAACTGTACTCTTTCTTAGCTGTATGACCTTGGGAAAATTAATATTTTCTGTGTCTCAGTTGCCTCTTCTGTAAAATGGGAATGATAATAGGACCAATCACATAGTACTGCTGTATATATGTAAAGTGCTTAACTTCCACTGACACATTAAAAAAAAACCACTTGAAAATTCTGGATTATTTACATTTTGAATCATTTTGTAAAATGAGTGGTTTTTATGTATGTTTGTATTTGATGCTTTTGTGATTATAGTATTGACTCCTTTAGAAGGAAACCACAGAAAAATAAAAAGTTATTTAAACTGCTATCTTTCTATAGATAGTTTATA
This sequence comes from Marmota marmota marmota, assembly GCF_001458135.2. NCBI lineage: Eukaryota > Metazoa > Chordata > Mammalia > Rodentia > Sciuridae > Marmota > Marmota marmota. Next base: position 12,295,645 of record NW_025999960.1, read on the forward strand.
CACAATTGTTTATATTCATAGTTGATGTTATCTATAATATCATTTGTTTATAGTGTGGGGGGGAACTGGCTTTAAGAAGTACATGGTCCCTAGTTCTGTGTTACACTGAGTTGTCTAAATTTTATGTTATACTTTAGAAAGGAAAATTTTGTTTTAACTAGAGAATTTCTATCAGATTTATAGGCTGTTAAGAAAAGTTCCTTATTTTCTTAATTTCTTCCATAATAGAGGTAAGGAAAAATGGGATGAAAGCAGCAAACAATGGAGAGAGGAGAACTTGAGGACTCTGAAGTTAAACAAGTTTGAATTCTGGTTTTATCACTTGTTGAGCTTTGAACTTTAGCAAATAAAAAGGGCTGGGTGTGTATCTTAGTAGTAAGTGCCCCTGGATTCAATCCCCAGCATTAAAAAATACGTAAATTAAGGAGAAGAAGAAAGAAAAAAATAATGAATTTGCTATGTATTGTATAGAGAGGACCATGAAAAAGAAAGATATATAAGAAAAACCTTTACTTATAGTTTAATATTACATAGCTTTGTGGAGCAATACTATCTGAGTCATTATAAGATCCTTACAGTGCCAAGTAGGATTTCCTTGCCTACAACTTCTCCGGTGAGAGAAAGACAGTGAGAGGATCTGAGGAATCATAACCACCTAAGATCCCAACAAGTCTTGTTGCCACCATGTACGTCCAGTTTGGGCTGTTAAAGATCCCTATAATCTTCAACAACACCAACCTCAGCTGATAGAGCTGCACACACATACCATGCACACTGCTACACAGTGGTGATCTAGCTTGTTCTGGAATTGCTGCATCCCATCCAACAAGCATTCTTACACAGCCCTACAGGGGAAGTTTGTGTAATAGTGAAACTAGTCTGTAATTGCTAGAAGAGGTAACAACTTCATCAAATGTATAAACATCAAAATACAAAAGAGCAAGGATACATGTCACCACCAAAAGAACACTAGTAGCTGAATTAAAAAAATGGAAATATATGAAATGTCTGACAATTCAAAAGAATCATTTTAAAGGTCAGTGAACTTCAAGAAAATACAGAGAATGAGTTGAACAAAAAGATTGAATAAGAATAAATAACCACGGGGCTGGAGTTGTGGCTCAGTGGTAGAGCGCTCGCCTAGCATGCACGAGGCACTGGGTTCGATCCTCAGAACCACATAAATGTAAAATAAAGATATGTCCACCTAAAACTAAAAAATAAATATTAAAAAAAGAATAAGTAACCAAAGAGAAATTTAACCAGGAAATTGAAGTTATTTTAAAAAATAAAAGATTCTCAAAGTGAAAAATACAATGACTAAAGTGAAATATTCAGTAGAGAGTATCAATAGCAAAACTGGTCAAGGAAAAGAAGGAATATGAATTCAAAGTTAGGTTAGAAAATATACAGTCAAGTGAAAAAAGAGGAAAGTAATGAAGAAACCTGATATGGTTAATGACATAGCATCAAAAGAGCAAATGTTCATATTACAGGATTCTGAAATGAGAAGAGAAATGAATTGTAGCTGAAAACATTCTAAATGTCAGGAAAGATACAAATATCAAGGTACAGGAAAGTCAGAAGATTCTACTTACAAGTCAACTCAAATACGACTACACCAAAACATTAAAATCGAACTATCAAAAATCTGAGACAGAGAGGATCCTGAAAGAAAATTTAAAAACTTATAGGCATACCTTGGAGATATTGCAGGTTCAGTTCTGGATGATCACAATAAAGCAAACATATTGCAATAAAGTAAATCGTGATTTTTTTTATTTCCCCATGTATATAAAAGTCATGTTTATATTGTACTATAGTTATGTTAAGTATGTAATAGCATTATGTCTAAAAAATGAACATACTTTAATTTTAAAATACTAGATTGTCAAAAAATGTTAATGATCATGTGAGCCTTCAGCAAGTCATAATTGTTTTGCTGGTGGATGATCTTGCTTTGAAGTCAATGGTGGTGACTGGTCAGGGTGGTAGCTGTGGCAATTTCTTAAAGTAACAGCGATGGTTGTCATGTTGATGGTCTCTTTTTATGAGACTTCTCTGTGGCATGCAGTGCTATTTGATGGCATTTTACTCACAGTAGAACTTCTTTAAAAGTTGGTATCAGTTCTCTCAAACCTTGTCACTGCTTTATCAACAAAGTTGATACAATATTCTAAAGCCTTTATTGTCCTTTGAACAGTGTTCACAGCATCTTCACAAAGAATAGATTCCATTTCAAGAAACAATTTTCTTTGCTCATCCAGTGAAAAACAGCTCCTTATCCATTAAAGTTTTATGATGAGATTGCAGCAGTTCAGTTGCATCTTCAGACTCCATTTCTATTTCTAGTTCTCTTGCTGTTTCTACCATATATATAGTTACTTCCTCTACAGAATTGTTGAGCTCTTCAAAGTCATCCATAAAGATTGGACTCCTTCCAAACTTTTGTTAATGTTTTAACTTCCTCTATGAATTACAAGTGTTCATAATGATATGTAGAATGGTGATACCTTTTCAGAAAGTTTTCTGTTTATTTTGCCCAGATTCATAAGGGAATCACTGTGGCAAAGCCAGAATTGCTCCTTGATCTGTGGATGTGGAATGAATGGTGTAGTAACAGGTATAAAAACATTAATCTTGATGTACATGTTCATCAGAGCTCTTGGGTTATTATCAAGAGCAGCTATATTTTGAAAATAATCTTTTTTCCCCCTAAACAGTAGGTCTCAAAAGTGGATTTAATATATTCAATAAATGTTGTTATAAACAAATGTGTTGTCATCCACGTTTTGTTGTTCTCATTTATAGAGCACAGTCAGAATAAGTTGAATATAATTCTTAAGGGCCCTAGGATTTTCAGAATGATAAGTGAGCATTGACTTCAACTTAAAAGTTACCAACTGCATTGGACTTTAATGCTAGAGTAAGCCTGTCACTTGAAGCTTTGAAGTCAGGTATTGACTTCTACTCTCTAGCTATGAAAGTCCTAAATGATATTTTCTAGTACAAGGCTATTTTGTCTACATTGAAATCTGTAACCATATAATCACCTTATATAAACCTTTTGGATAACTTGCTGCAGCTTCTGTAAAACCCCTTGCTGCCTCATCTTAACTTTCATGTTGAAGAGACTGAAACCTCATGAACTGACCTCTTCGAGCATCAAACTTTTCTTCTATGCCTGCCTCAGCTCTCACATAATTGAAGAGAATTGGAGCCTTGCTCTGGATTAGGTAATGTTGTGGCTGGTTTGATCTTTTATTCAGCCATTCACATTTTGTCCCTGTCAGTAATAAGTTTCTTCTACTATCTTGTCCTTCGTATGTTCCCCAGAGTAGCATTTTAAATTTCCTTCAAGAACATTTCTTTGGCCATTTATAACTTTGTTTTTTGGTGTGAGAGGGCTAGCTTTTGGCCTAGCTTTCAGCCTGTCTTGGCCTTCAACATGCCTTCTTCAGTTACCTTAGACTGCAATGCAGTAAGACTAGAAATTTTCAGTATACCACTTTCACAATGGACAGATAATCTAGAAAGAAGATCAAATATTGGATTTATATAATACTTTAAATCAAATCATCCTAACAAACCAGTACAGAACATTCTTCCTAGGTGGACATGAAAGGTTCCCCAGTATGAATCATGTTAGGCCACAAAACAAATTTTAATGAATTTAAGAAGATTAAATCTTAAGTATCTTTTCCAGCCACAATAGTGTGAGACTAGAAATCAGTAATAGGAATTTTTGGAAAATTCACAATTAAATATAAATTAAACAGTATGCCCTAAAGAGTCAGTGGATCAAAGAAGAAATTAAAAGGAGAATTTAAAATACCTTAACAGTGAAAATAGAAACACATGATTAAGCAAAAGCAGTTCTAAGAGGGAAGTTTATAACAATCAAATGCCTAAATCAAAAAAGTAGATTCCCATCAAAGAACTGGAAAAAGTAAAAACTAAGCCCAAACTTAGAAGGAAATACATAATAAAGATTATGAAGAAATAAATAAAATAGAGAAAAAATAGAAATGATCAAGAAAAGAGTTGTTTAAAAAAAAAAAAAATCTACAAACTTTAGCAGACTAAGACCAAAAATGAAGACATACACACAGAGAAAATCAGAAATGAAAGAGGAGACATTTCAACTTATACTACAGAAATGCAAAGGATGAAAACATTACTGTGAACAAGTTTATGCCAGAAGATTGCATAATCCAGAATAAATCAATAAATTCCTAGACACATGCAATCTACCAAGCCCAAATCATGTAGACATGGAAAATATGATCAGATCAATAAAGAGGAAGGAGATTGAATCAGGAAAACAAAAAATTAGGAACAAACACATACACATACACAAAAAAAACCCAAAACTAGCCTCATCAAAAAAAAAAAAAAAGCCAATGAGCTGATGGTTTCACTGCTAAATTCTACCAAACAGTTAATGAAATCCCTTCTCAAACCTAAAAAAAAAAAAAAAACCTGAAGAGGAGAGAATGTTCCAAATTCATTGAATAAGACCAGCATTATGCAGATACCACGGTCAGAGAGGCCACTACAAGAGAATTACAGACTAATTTCCCTGATGAATGTACATGCTTAAATCCTCAACAAAACGCTAGCAAACCAAATTCCATTGCATATTAAAAGGACCACTCTTTGTGATCAAGTGGATTTTATCCTTGGAATTCATCATATGCAAATCAATAAATATGATACAGCACTTTAACAGAACGACAAAAACCATATGATGATTTCAATAGGTTCAGAATAGGTACATGACAAGATTCAATATCCTTTCATGTTAAAAACTTTCAACAAATTAGGTCTGATAAGAATGTACCCCAACTCTGTAAAGGTGGTTTATGATGAGCCCATAGTTGACACCATATTCAGTGGTGAAAAGTTCAAAGCCTTTCCTTTAAGGTAAAGAACAAAATAAGGATACTACTCTTGCTTCTTACATTTACAGAACAGTTCCACAAAAGAAGGAAATAAAAGACATCCAAATTGGAAAGGAAGAAATTGTCTCTGTTTGCAGACAACATTATCTTATAGAAATTTCTGTAAAGATGATACCAAAAACCTGTTGAAACTAATAAGTGAACTCAATAGAGTTGCATAATACAAAATCAACACGTAAAAATTCACAGCATTGAATTATACCCTTAATGAAGTATAACTACTATAAACAAAACAAAACAAAAAAAAACCCTAAAAAATAAAAACCCCACTTTGGAATAAGTTTGACCACAGAAGTAGAAGATCTGAATACTGAAAACTAATTTAACGCATTTATTCAAGTAATTGAAGATGCAAATAAATGGGAAGATATCCTGTGTTCATAGATTGGAAGAACTAATATTATAAAAATTGTTCATAGTTCATACACCCAAAGTCACCTACAGATTCAATCCAATTTCTTACCAAAATTCCAATGGCATTTTTCACTGAAATAGAAAACTCTTTCCTAAAATTCTTCTGGATCTGTAAAGGATCTCTCTAATAGGCAAAATAATCTTGAACACAAAGGAAAAAGTCTATTTTCAAAATAGACTACAAAGCTGTAGTAATCTAAATAACATGGTATTCACATAAACAGCCACAAGAACACAAAATAGAGAAAAGATAGTGCTTTCCATAAATGGTGCTGAGAGAACTAGATATCCATATGTAAAAGAATGAAACTAAACCTCTGTCACACTGTATATAAAAATCAGCTCAAAACGGATTGAAGAGTTAAATGTAAGACTTGAAACTGTGAAAGTTCTTGAAGAAAACAAAGGAACACCTCCATTATATTGACCTGGGCAAGAATTTTTTGTGTCCAAGAAGCCCAGTCATCAAAAGATAAAATAGGCAAATGGGATAACATTAAAGTAAAATACATTTGCATAGTCAAGGAAACTATCAGCAATGTGAAAAGACAGCCTACAAAATGGAAGAATATATTGCAAATCATACCTGTGATAAGGAGCTAATATCCAAAATATATAAAGAACTAAAACTGCTCAATAGTTAAAAAACCCAATTGAAAAAAAATGAGCAAAGGACATGAGTAGACATTTTACAAAAAACCAGGAAGTGTATGGAAAAATGTTCACTATCAGTAGTCACCAGGGAAATGCAAATCACAATGAGATAGCACTTCATACCTGGTAGAATGATTGATATCAAAGTAAAAAAATAAATGCTGATGACAGCATGGAGAAACGGGGAACTATGCTGTTAGTAGGAATGTAAATTAGTATAGCCATTAGGGAAAACAGTATGGAAGTTCCTGAAAAATAAATGAATGAATGAATGAATGAATAAATAAATGCAGAACTACCGTTATCCAGCAAATCCCACTATTCATTTTATCCAAAAGAGATCAAATCAGTATTCAAAGAAACACCTGCCTCCCCTGTTTATTGCAGAATAAATATGTTATATCTATGTTATCACAGTAGATAACATGTGGAATCAACCCAACTGTCCATCAACAGATGAATGGATAAAGAAACATGTATACATAAATAAATATTGTTTATACATGAATGTATAAACAAACATGTATAAACAAAGAAATAGGATTTACCTGTAAAAAATGATGAAGTTCTATCATTTATGAGAATCTAAAGCCTGGAGCACATTAAGTGAAATGAACCAGGTACATAAAGACAAATACCAGCTAATCTCATTCACATATGGAATAAAAAAATTAGATGTGGAAAGTTCAGAGAATTGTGGTTACCAGAGACTGGGGGGCAAGGTGGGACAGATAGGGAGGTGTTGGACAGTGGCCATAATGTTTCCATTGGATGAGAGGAATGTTATGGCATTCTATTGTGTCTTCTATTTCACGACCTTCTATCACAACACTGCTGTTGAATAAAGACTACAATTCTTACTGTATGTAGTTTTTATTCCTCTCTATAAAGTGATTTCTTTTTGTAATCAAGAGCAATTAACTGACTATAGTACTTTTCCAAAGAAGTATTAAGACATGAAAGAAACACTTTATTGGAAACCTTTGGTTATTCCCCACCCCACCCACCATTTGCTCAGGATACAAGAATTTATAATATCCACATAGTGAAAAGTTTCAAGGAAATTAGTTTTCTTTTGTGTTCCTCAAATTAAAGGTTTCTAGCACTTTTTTTTAAGCAGAGAAGGAATTCTGAAGAAAAGAAAATCAACATATCTCAACCTGTTATTTGAAAACTAACTTTAAAGAAAATAAATTTAAACTTAAAGGCAATATTTTTATGAGAGTGTAAGTAGATATCCTAAAGAAGTTTCCTTTTAAGACCATGTATGTTATGCTGAACTATTTAACCTGATGTTTCAAAAGGAATTTGTCATCCTAAAAATGAAGTCAGAGTAACATGCCTCAAAAAGTATTACTGTTTAGTTTTTGTGGTCACTTCATTTGAATTTTCTGCTCTACTAATTGATTTTTCTACTGTTAATATGCTATAGCCACTGACTGGTGCCCCTAGATTGGATCATTGTATATTACTAATAAAACTGTACTTTAGGAGTAAAGGGGGGGGAAGGAAATTAATCTGTTTATTTTCTCTTAATCAATTCTGGTCTGTATTCAAACAAGCCTGATAAACTATTACTCATTTGACAAATATTTATTAATTGCCCACCAGAATCTCAAAATAGTTATTAAATTTCTAGATTCTGTAAATAGGTAGTGTGGATTCAAATCCTGGTTATAAAACTATCTCTAGTATCATTTTCCTCATTTCTGAAGTGTGAGTTGACAATATATGATTTTTTTAATTCAGCAGAGAACATTATCCTCTTTTATTCAAATATCCCCTGGGTATAATGGTACATGCTGCTATTGCTTCTACTTTTTTTTTTTTTTGCCTGGTGGAAGATTGTTGTGCATTTAGGATTATATTTTATCCATGAGACCTCAGACTGGTTCCTTGCAGGATTTGTAAGTCTTCCACTGGGCCGATAATTATCATTTTTAAAGTGGCTTCTAATATAATTGTATAGCGGTCAATGATGTAGTCTATGTAATATTAGCTCTTTGATGTTGGTTGAGACTTTATGGCCTAATGTATGGTCAACTTTTATGAATAACCTCCATGTAATTAAGAAGAATATGTAACTTCTATTTTAAATATATCTATTTGGTTAAGGTTGATAATCATTGTACTATTATATAACTTTATTACTTTGTTTGCCTGAAGTGCCAACAAATTTATGTATTGAAATCTCTCCTTATAATGGTGGATCTGTCATTTTCTCTGTTTATTTTTTTTCCTAATGACTTTTCCTTTAATATTTTGAGGCAGTTTATTGGGGCCTACAAGTTTAGAGCTATTGTATATTTCTAGTGATCGAAATTTTCATCATTATATAGTGACTTTCCTTAAACCAAATAATATTGTTTTAAACTTACTTTACCTTTTATTAATATTTTAGTTACCAGTTCATACAGTTACAGTGAAACAGATAAAGCTTTTTCCATCCCTTTCAGTTTTTCTTCATACTTATAAATTATCTTATAAATAGCATATATTTCAAATTTTAAAAATAAAATCCTATTTGTTTATAAATTCTAACAGTTATTAATAGTTATTATTTACAATTCCTGGTATATGTAGACTTGGTTTTACTATTTTAAAATGTTCATTTTTCTGCAGTTTCTTAATGATTCTTTTAAGTAAACATACTTCAGTTTATTTATTTATTTTTTAAATTTATATGTGACAGAGGAATGCATTGCGATTCTTATTACTCATATAGAGTACAATTTTTTATGTCTCTGGTTGTATACAAAGTATATTCACACCAATTCGTGTCTTTATACATGTACTTTGGATAATAATGATCATCACATTCCACCATCATTTATAACCCCATGTCCTCTCCCTTCCCCTCCAACCCCTCTGCCTTATCTAGAGTTCAGCTATTTCTCCTATGCTCCCTCTCCCTATCCCACTATGAATCAGCTTCCTTATATCAAAACATTAGACATTTGGTTTTCTGGAATTGGCTAACTTCACTTAGCATTATCTTCTCTAACTCCATCCATTCACCTGCAAATGCCATGATTTTATTCTCTTTTATTGCTGAGTAATATTCCATTGTGTATATATGCCACAATTCTTTTTATCCCTGTATCTATTGAAGGGCATCTAGGTTGGTTCCACAGTTTAGCTATTGTGAATTGTGCTGCTTTGAACATTGATGTGACTGTGTCCCTGTAGTATACTGTTTTTAAGTCCTTTTGGTATAGATCGAGGAGAGGGATAGTTGGGTCAAATCGTGGTTCCATTCCCAATTTTCCAAGAAATTTCCATACTGCTTTCCATTATTGGCAGCACCAATTTGCAGTCCCACCAGCAGTGTATGAGTGTACCTTTTCCCCCACATCCTTGTCAACACTTTTTGTTGTTTGTCTTCATAGTAGCTGCCATTCTGACTGGGGTGAGATGAAATCTTAGAGTGGTTTTGATTTGCATTTCTCAAATTGCTAGTGATGATGAACATTTTTTCATCTTGTTGATTGATTGTATATTCTCTTCTGAGAAGTGTCTGTTCAGGTCCTTGACCCATTTATTGATTGGGTTACTTGTTTTTTTGGTGCTTAGCTTTTTGAGTTCTTTATATACCTTATTGATTGGGTTACTTGTTTTTTTGGTGCTTAGCTTTTTGTGTTCTTTATATACCCTTATATACCCCAGAGATTAGTGCTCTATCTGATGTGTGAGGGGTGAAGATTTGCTCCCAAGATATAGGCTCTCTATTCACCTCACAGATGGTTTTCCTGAGAAGAAACTTTTTAGTTGGGAGTCCATCCCATTTATTGATTCTTGATTTTAATTCTTGCGTCATAGGAGTCTTATTAAGGAAGTTTGAGCCTACTCCCACATGATGGAGATTAGGGCCTACTTTTTCTTCTATTAGATGCAGGGTCTCTGGTTTTATTCCTAAGTCCTTGATCCATTTTGAGTTGAGTTTTGTGCATGGTGAGAGATAGGGGTTTAATTTCATTTGCTTGCATATGGATTTCCAGTTTTCCCAGCACCATTTGTTGAAGAGGCTATCTTTTCTCTAGTGCATGTTTTTGGCACCTTTATCTAATATAAGATAACTGTAATTTTGTGGGTTAGTCTCTGTGTCCTCTATTCTGTACTATTGGTCTACCACTCTGTTTTGGTGCCAATACCATGCTGATTTTGTTATTATTGCTCTGTAGTATAGTTTAAACTCTGGTATAGTGATGCCACCTGCTTCATTCTTTCTGCTAAGGATTACTTTAGCTATCCTGGATCTCTTATTTTTGCAGATGAATTTCATGATTGCCTTTTCTATTTCTATGAGGAATGTCATTGGGATTTTGATCAGAATTGCATTAAATCTGTATAGTGCTTTTGGAAGTATGGTCGTTTATATAATATTAATTCTGCCTATCAAAGAGCAAGGTAGATCTTTTCATTTTTAAGGTCTTCTTTGACTTCTTTCTTTAGGGTTCTTTAATTTTCATTATGTAGATCTTTTACGTCTTTCATTAATTTGATTCATGTATTATATATATATTTTTTGAGACTATTATAAATGGGATAGTTTTCCTGGTTTCCCTTTCTGACGATTTGTCACTGATATACAGAAATGCCTTTTGATTTATGGATATTGATTTTATATCCTGCTACTTTGCTGAATTTATGTACTAGTTCTAGAAGTTTTCTAGTGGAACCTTTAGGGTCTTCTAGATATAGAATCATATCATCAGCAAATAGTGCCAATTTGAGTTCTTCTTTTCCCTATGTGTATCCCTTTAATTTCTTCCATCTGTCTAATTGCTCTGGCCAGTGTTTCAAGAACTATGTTAAATAGAAATGGTAAAAAAAAGGGCATCCCTGTCTTCTTCCAGTTTTTAAAGGGAATGCCTTCAATTTTTCTCCATTTAGAATGATGTTGGCCTGAGGCTTAGCATAGATAGCCTTTATGATGTTGAGATATGTTCCTGTTATCCCTAGTTTTTCTAGTGTTTTAAACATAAAGGGGTGTTTTTCTGCATCTATTGAGGTGATCATACGATTCTTATCTTTGAGTCTATTGATGTAATGAATTACATTTATTGATTTCTATATGTTGAACCAATCTTGCATCCCTGGATGAGTCTTACTTGATAGTGGTGCATGATCTTTTTGATATGTTTTGATATCTGTCAATTTTTTCAATTGTTTCTTTTGTTTCAATTTCATTGATTTCAGCTCTGATTTTAATTATTTCCTGTCTTCTGCTGCTTGTGGTGTTGATTTATTCTTCTTTTTCTAGGGCTTTGAGATGTAATGTTAAGTCATTTATTTATTGACTTTTTCTTCTTTTATTGAATTAACTCCATGCAATGAACTTTCCTCTTAGAACTGCTTTCATAGTGTCCCAGTGATTTCAATATGTTGTATCTTTGTTCTCATTCACCTCTAAAAATTTTTAAATCTCCTCCTTGATGTCTTTTGCAACCCATTTATCATTCAGTAGCATATTATTTAGTCTCCAGGTGTTGAAATGGATTTTGTCATTGATTTCTAATTTCATTCCATTTTGATCCGATGGAATGCAGGGTAGTATCTCAACTTTTTTATATTTGCTATGAGTTGCTTTGTGGCATAGTATATGTTCTATTTTAGAGAAGAATCATGTGCTGCTGAGAAGAAAATGTATTCTCGTTGAAGATGAAATAAATATTATATATATGTGAATTAAGTCTACGTATTATTGAGTTCTATAGTTTCTTTGTTCAGCTTTTGTTTGGAAGATCTATCTAAGTGATGAAAAGGTGTGTTAAAGTCAGCCAAAATCATTGTGTTGTGGTCTGTTTGGCTCTTGAGAAGTTTGTTTGAACGCAGATGCTCAATTGTTTGGAGCATATATATTTATAAATGTTAAGTCGTCTTGTTGTATGGTTCCCTTGAGCAGTATGTAGTGTCCTTCTTTATCCTTTTTGATTGACTTTAGTTTAAAGTCTACTTTATTTGATATGAGGATAGAAACCCTGCTTGCTTCCACAGTCCTTGTGAGTGGTATGATTTTTCCCAACCCTTCACCTTCAGTCTGTGGATGTCTTTTCCTATGAGATAAGTCTCTTAGAGGCAGCATATTGTTGGGTCTTTTTTTTTTAATTCAATCTGCCAGGCTATGTCTTTTGATTGGTGAGTTTAGGCCATTGCCATTCAGGGTTATTATTGAGACATGATTTGTATTCCCAGCCATTTTTGTATATTTTTGGTATTTAATGTGACTTTGTTTCTCCTTTGATTAGATTTTCCTTTAGTGTGATCCCTCCCTCTGCTGATTTTCATCATTGTTTTTCATTTCCTCTTCTTGGAATATTTTGCTGAGGATGTTCTATAGTGCAGGCTTTCTAGTTGTATACTTTTAACTTTTGTTTATCATGGAAAGTTTTTATTTCATCATCCAGTCTGAAGTTTAGTTTTGCTGGATATAAGATTCTTGGTTTGCATCCATTTTCTTTCAGAGCTTGGTATATGTTGTTGTTCCACTGTCTCCTGGCTTTGAGGGTCTGGGTTGAAAATCTGCTGAGATATGAATTGGTCTCCCCCTATATGTGATCTGACTCCTCTCGTGATTTTTAAGATTCTATCCTTATTCTGTATGCTAGGCATTTTCATTATAGTATGCCTTGGTGTAGATCTGTTGAATTTTGTACATTTGGTGTCCTGCAAGCCTCTTGTATTTGGTTTTCTAATTCTTCATGCTTGGGAAATTTTCTGATATTATCTCATTGAAGAGACTGTGCATTCCTTTGGTTTGAAACTCTGTGCCTTCCTCTATCCCAAGAACTTTTAGATTTGTTCTTTTGTTGCTGTCCCATCATTCTTGCATGTTCTGTTCATGGTTTCTTCACTATGTGATCAACTTTATTTTCCAGATTGTATACTTTGTCTTTATTATCTGACGTTCTTTCTTCCAAGTGATCTAATCTGTTGGTTAAAGAAAATGTGGTATATATACACAATGGAATATTATTCAGCAATAAAAGAGAATAAAATCATGGCATTTGCAGGTAAATGGATGGAGTTAGAGAAGATAATGCTAAATGAAGTTAGCCAATCCCAAAAAGCCAAATGTTATAAGAAGGCCGATTGATAGTGGCATAGGGAGCAGAGTATGGGAGGAATAGACGAACACTAGATAGGGAAGAGGGGTTGGAGGGGAAGGAAGGGGCATGGGGTTATTAATGATGGTGAATGTGATGATCATTATTATCCAAAGTATAGGTATGAAGACTTGAATTGTTGTGAATAGACTGTGTATACAACCAGAGATATGAAAAATTGTGCTTTTTATGTGTAATAAGAATTGAATGTATTCTGCTGTCATATAGGTTAAACTGTCTGTTCAAAGCAGCAGTATTCATAACAGCCAAAAGGTGTAAAAAACCCCAAAATATCCATCAGCTGAGGCATGGATAATAAGCCAAATGTGGTATATACATATAACAGAATATTATTCAGTCATAAAAAGAGAATATTCTGAAGACATGCTACAACATGGGCAAACCTCAGAAACATTGTGCTAAATAAAAGAAGCTAAACACAAAAGGTCATGTATTTTAGGGTTCAGTTTATATAAATTAGAGTCAATAGCCAAATGTAAGGACATAAAGCAGATTTATATTGGACTGGTATTGATGCAGTTTCCTTTAGGATGAGGAAAATATTTAGAAACTAGATGGAGACAATGGTGCATAATATTATGAATATTTCAAATGTCAAAAAATTATACACTTAAAAATGGTTAATTTGGAGCTGGGTGTGGTGGTGCACGCCTGTAATCCCTGTGGCTCAGGAGGCTAAGGTAGGAGGATCACAAGTTCAAAGCCAGCTTCAGCAAAAGTGAGGCGCTAAGTAACTCAGTGAGACTCTCTGTCTCTTTCTCTCTCTCTCTCTCTCTCTCTTTTGCTCTCTCTCTTTTTTATTAGAAAAATTATTTATTTCTGCTCCTTTCATACATCTTACTGTTGAGGAAACAGTCTTGCATACATATGTGAAATAACGTACTATCCCACACACTGTTTAAAGGCAAAGCACCATCAATGAAGCGGATCAGCAGTCCAGAGTTCTCAGAGATCTTGCTTCCTGATTTTATATTAACTTCTGAAAATCAGAAATATCTCCAAAAAATGTTAAAGGGGGTTGTAATCACTTTATTCAGTATTATAATTTTACAAGAACAGTATATTTACAAAATGAAAAACTAAGAAAATGACACTTAACATTGTTGGTACAACAGGTCAGCAGGAAAAAAATACTGTGATAAACTTGTCTCTGATACCAAGAAATTCTAGTCCAAGCTTTCATATACTTCCTATATTTTCACTTGATACTTTTACTGCTGCTTTTTATTCTTTTCCACATTTCGTAGTAGAGGACTGGTACAGCCTTTAATACTTCATCAACAGGAGCAAATCCAGAATCCACTGATTTCTTCTCAAAAGACACTCTAACCCATCAGATAGCTCGGCAGTTTCATTCTCATGAATACTCTAGCCATGAAAAAGCTCAGTAGGACACAGACGAATCCAGTGAATAGTAGAAGAAATCTATTTAGTTTTGGAATATTTGGTGCATTGGATCAGTCCAGGATTATGAAACCTAAACCCCCCATTGTAAACAGGAAGCTGGATGCAAGTCCTTCCATGATATATTGTCCATTTACTCTGTAGGCCAAGAAAGTTACTGGCCTCTAATGCCCATGTTCATCAGTCATAGAGCCAACACTCGGTGGTTTAACAATAACAACATAAATTATTCCTCTGGTGATGAGGAAATAAGACACCACCATCAGAGTGTACACCGTCATGGCCAACGGCATGTGCACCCAGGGCAGCGGCTTCAGCTTCAGGTTGGGACATTCGAGCACTAAGAACAGGACCGGTAGAAAGTCTCCGTGTTGGTATTTTGTATTAATAAAATACAAAATTGCACTGGGAATGTTGCTCAGTGATCACGTGCCCCTGAGTTCAATCCCCAGTTCCTCCCTCAAAGAAACGGTTAATTTGCGGCTGGGGATGTGACTCAGTTGTAGAATACTTGCCTAAGGTGTGCAAAGTCCTGGGTTCAATGCCCAGTGTTTGTTATGTGAATTTTTTTACCTTAATAAAAAGGAAAAGTTTTTTGAAAGAAAGCAAATTTGGAATTAAATTCATGTGTGATCTCCTTGGTAAACTGCAGATGATGTTGCATTAAAACTGTTTTCAAATTACAATGCTAAATCTTATGTGGTCGCTTGGATTTTCAGTGAGAAATAGGATTGAAATTTGTTGAGCACTTCTTTCATGTATTTCAAGGACAGTTTCTGGATTTCTGGAAACTGCCATAGGTCACTTTGTTTAGATCTCAGATTGTCCAGAATTTAGGCATATAGCTGCACCTGGATATAAGGAGCCTACAAAATGTATTCTTTACTCTGGTCGAATATGCCCAGATAAAATTTGATGGTTTTGTTACTGTGGAAATTTTAGTCACTGCTTTACTATGTCATCTCTACTCAGACATCCTCTACTTTGACTTCCTATTTTTCTTTATATTAGATCCCTTATTACTTGAATAACTGTTTAAGATCTAAATAATACTTTTAATGCCTACCAGAAAGAAGAGAAAATCAATTGAATGAAAAGTAACCGATGAGCTCATTTGTTAAGTTTTTTTTTTTTTAAGGAGAGATTAAAGTTACAAAGAAGTAACAAAGAAAGACAAACATCAAACTGATTTTTTGATTTTGTTAAACTAGGAATTAAAAGCAAAGAAAACGATTTTTCATAGTATGAGACAATGTTATTTTTTTTGCAGTGGCCTTCTACTATCCCCAAGTCATTTTTACTCTTTTTGCCAGTTTGGGAAAAATGCTGTGTGAGTGTGAGTGTGAGTGTGTGTGTGTGTGTGTGTGTGTGTGTGTGTGAGAGAGAGAGAGAGAGAGAGAGAGAGAGAGAGATATCTTGGAACTTGGAAGCTGTATTGTTTAAATTCAGTACTTTTCATGGTGGCTGCCAGTAAGTTACATGCCTTCTTGTTCTGTGGGCATGCCTAATGTGGTATGCACTCTGTGGTCCTCACCATATAGCTCTTTGATCCAAGATGGACACTGACCACATCAGACTCTTTCTGCCAAAAGAATTGGGCATATGTTGCACACTTGTGCATAAATACGTGTTTCTATGTATCTGTCTATGGATATAGACAAGTGTACAACTTCACCATTTAATTTGAAGTTTTTCTAGAATGAAGCAACTTAAATATACTTGTAAATTATTTCATGGTTTGACATTTTGGAAGATTTTGAACACACTATTCAGACTTTTAATATTGAATTATAGTTTCTGATTTGCTAGTAACTCAATTTTCTGAACAACGTTTGTGAAGTTTTTGCTTGAAAATGAAAATACTCATGTCTTTATATGGTGTATTTGTATATTTTATTTTATTGCTGGTCACTCTTTACCCATGTTCCCGAGTGATCTTAAGGAAGGAAAAAGAATTATGTCCATAATGGGATTATAGAAACAATGTTATCATTGTATTTCTATAATATTCTATGTAATTTTATATTTTTGTGTCTTGATTTTAAAAGCATAAATATAAGGATATATCAAGTAACCAAAGCTCAACATATACTAAAAAATGAACTATTTTAATGTTTTATAATCACTATGTTTTATTAAACTAGAATGGGATATCCTACTACCTGATGATTTAATACTTTGTTTCCAATTACATATTTTGTTCTTAGGCAAGGGATTTTGCTGTCTGACAATATTCTGTTTACAGAACTATTTGTTTATGTATTTCTAAATATAGTGTTTGTACTCAGTGAAAAATAAAAATATCAAAATTTCTCAGTACATTTATCCTTTATTTATGGGTATGTTAAATTTGGATTTCTTAGTGTTGATACCTTTGAGGAGAACCGAAATGTTATAAAGACAAATTTAAATGGTCCAAAGGGGATCAATATTTGGATGCTTTCAATATTTGGATAGCTTATGAAGAAATACTAGTGGGTAGGGAGTTTTAAATCTAGAAAATAAATTTAAAATCTGTTTAGCACCTAATTTGTACACTTAGTAAACATTTGTGTTCAGAATGTTACTTCCCTCTTACCTTTACCTCAGAGTATCCATAGGATACAAATTTTGGTGGAAATAATATAAACTGGATAAATTACTGACTGGAAAAATTCCGCTTAGTTGAGTAAATGGTGTCCCCTACTGCATGCCATCCACGTACTTGTTTTGGAACAATGAATAAGGCACAGATGTTGCAAAAGAGATGGAATCAAGTAATTGCTTCTGCCTCTTTCATGCCTTAAGATTTTATAACTTTGGTTTTTTTGCATATTTCATATAATATAGACTTAACTTATGTTCTTCTAGTTCAAAAATACCTTGGAATTATGACTTGGACTAAATTTGGGGAGAACTGATACCGTTATAATATTTATCCTTCTAACCCAAGAAATTTTTAAATTGTTTATTAGGATCTCTCAGTAAAGTTTTGTCATTTTCTTTGTAAAGGTTTTATGCATTTTTCTTAGTTTATTCCTAGATATATAATTATTTATTCTTTTTGTTATTTTTTAAGATATAACATTGTAACCAGCAATCATGTAAAAACTCATATTTTGATTGTAGTTCATTACTATTTGCAAGTGACTTGCCTTTCAATTTTTTGTCTTCTTTTGAAAAGTTTATGTAGGGTGATAATTTATTTCTCAAATGTTTAATACAATTCCCACCATCAAGGAAATCATCTAGTGTTTAGAATTTCTTTTTTGGTAGGTTTGCAATTACAGATTTAATTTATTTAATAATTATAGTACTGTCAAATATTGTAATGTCTATAGTATCTATAGTTGGTGTACCCTTTTTCATTCTTTATTAGTTTGTTAGCTGTCCAATTTCCATCATTGTCACCAGAAGGTAATCAATTTGATTAGTGTTTTCTGAGAAACTTTGGATTTTGATCTTGTATTTTCTACTTCATTCATTTCTGCTTTTTTCTTTTATACCTATTTCCTTTTCTTGCATTTAATATCCTTTTTAAAAATCTTTTTTGAATGGTTGCTTATCTTTAATTTTCATCTTTGCTTTGTAATATTTGCATTTTGAAGCTTTATTACTTTTATTTCGTTTCTGCACATTTTGTATATTCTTATCTATTATAAAGTTGAACTGTTTTCCTACTTTGTATTATTATTTCTTCTTTGTGAGCCTTTTGGAGCTGATAAATCAGCTGAGCCAGGCTGCAGGCCCTACACCAAGATGGCAGAGGCCTTCGCTTTGACCTGGGCTCCTGCACCAGCCCCCAGACAGGCCAAACCAGACGGACTCACTCATGCTCGATGCCACAGGACCAAGCTGAGTCTCGAAGGCAGCGGCCTGCTGGGCTTTGGATCTGGGATGTCCCCCAAAAGCCCACGTGTTACGACTTGGCACCCAGTGAGGAGGCACTATTGGAAGATGCTGGGACTTTAAAAGGTGGAGTCTAGTGAGGGTCCTTGGGTGATTGAGGGAAATTGTGGGACCCCAGTCTCTTCTTCCTTTCACCTCCTAATTTCCAATCATGTAAGGATTTCCTTATCTTTTTATTTTTGTTATCTGATTTATTTGTTCTGTGGTCAGAAAACATATTATGTGTGACTCCACTTATATTTGAATTTATTTTTTGACCCCATATCTAGTAAATGTTTAAGTATTTTATAAGTGTAAGTCAGTATATTCTGTATTGTAACACTGAATGCAGTGTTTTAAAGTTTACTAATTCAAGTTTGTAAACTTAGCTTAGTCATTACAAAATCTTAATTAGCTTAATTTAGCCATTACAAAATGTATATAAAGACCAATACATCATGGTGTCCACTATTGAGATAGACAAACTAATTTGTCCATTAATATCAAGTTTGTAAACTAAAACTATATATTTTACTGGGTTTTGTTTTTTCAGCTAAGAGAGGTATATTTAAAATAAAATGATCATGATAATTTTGGCTTTATATCATTTCTTCTTTTAGTTCTTTCACTTTATACACACAACACACACACACACACACACACACACACACACACACTCCCCCACTCTCCCCCAAAAGGTCAAGATCGAAATGTTTATATCTACCAGGAGAATTGAATCCTTTTTTGTTAGTAAGTTGAATAATATCATTATAAAATTTGCCTTTTCTCTAACAAATTTGTTTTGTCTGATATTAACAAAACTACATCAGCTTATATTTGGTTATTGATTATATTTTAAATGTTTATTTTTTTGGATAAATAGCACATAGTTGGGTTTTTAAAATGTAGTTGGAGATCTTTGTCATTTAACTTAAGTGCTTAGTCTGTTGATATTTAACACAACTAGTGATGTATTTGGGTTTAAACCTAATGTTTTGTTTTGAATTTTTATCATTCAACTTGATCATATTCTTTTTCTCCTTCTTACCTCATTAGCATTAACTGAGGGTTTCTTTTTAATCTATTATTGTGTGTGTGTGTGTGTGTGTGTGTGCATGTGCGTGCATTTATGTGTTTATATATTTATATATTTACACTGATAGCATTTGTCATGGTCTTATGAAATACTTGGTACTTTTATCCCTTCCAGAAATTGAAATATCTAATTGAAGCACCTAGAATACTTTAATTGTATCACTGCCTCTGATTCATACATGTCATGGTCTTGTATTTATCTTCTTTTTTGTACTAGGGATTGAATTTTCCAGGGGCACTTTACTACTGAGTCATATCCCTACCCCTTTTTATTATTAATATTGAGATAAGGTCTCACTAAGTTGCCTAAAATCTTGCTAAGTTTCTGAGGTTGGGTTTGAACTTGAGATCTTCCTGTATCAGCTTCCTGAGTTGTTGGGTTTACGGGTATGCACCACTGTGTCTGGCCGAGTATTGTGTTATTTTTATACTGTCTATATTTAAATCCCAGAAGACATTATTTTACACGCACGCACGTGCACGCACACACACACACACACACACACCCCTCCATATTCAAGAATTTTACATCTGTTTATTCAATGAACTGTGGTTGTGGAAAAATGGTGTAGGAAACATGAAAATACCTCCAACCCCGGTCATTCCTCAAACAGTACAGTATAATAACTATTTACACAAAACTTAAATTGTATTGTATATTATAGGCAATTTAGAGATGATTTGAAGTATATGGGAGGATATAGATAGGTTATATGCTAATAATACACTATTTTATGCAAAGGACTTGAACTTGAACATCCCCAGGTTTGGTATTTGCAGGGTCCTGGAACCTAGGCCAGGGATGACTCCAAATGCATATTTTTTTTATGTCTTGTTATTACTTTCATCATCTCCATTACTTCATTCAGCATCATTATTCTCCTACCTAAAGAGAAATATTCCTTTTAGTGAATGTCTGATGGTAAATTTTTTTAAATGAGTTTTTAATTATCAGGAAATGTTTCAACTTTTCAGTGACATATTCTCTGACTACTGAATGTTAAATTTTTGGGTTTTTTTCTTAGAACACAGTGAAAACTTAATGCTCTTGCCTCTGGTTTCCATTATTTCTAGTGAATACTTGAAGATGTATCTATGCTTGCCCCTTTCAAGAAAATGTCTAATTTTTTCCTCTGCCTGCCTTTACAAATTGTTTTTGTCTTTGTTTTTTAATCTTTCATGTGATAAGCAGATACGGATTTTTTTTAAAAAGTCTTGCCTGGGATTTTAGTCTGTGTTTAATAATATGGTATCTGGAGTGCCTTTGAGTCTCTTTTCATTCTTTTGTTTCTGTTTTTGTTGACTCTTTTGTCTGTTGCCTTCTGGTTTTTCTTGTCTCTATATACTGAACTGTGCCTGAAAACTGTTTATATACATAATTTGAGAACTGAAATAATATTGTCTTTCTCCAGAGGGTTTTTTGTTTTGTTTTGTTTTGCATAGATTGCTTGGAACAAAGATCCTGGGTCATTTAGCAATCTGGGATCACCTTCATACATTTTCAGTGATTAAAATTTTCTGAGCTTCCTAGATGAGTCAAAATGAATCTATAGTGTTTACAAGACTCTGTTCTGCCTTTACTAGTGGAGCATAAATTTTTAGGGTCATAGTAAAAATAGTTTTTGTGTTTATTTCTCACTTCAGGCTGTCAAATATACTACTCAGATTCACTCACCTTTTTCACAATGTTTCTCCGGTTAAATATAGTTCTGAGTGGTGTGTTTACCTTTCTGAATTTTTGTCTTCTCATCTCTTGATCCAGTAAGCCATCACTATTTTGTCATTCTCTGATGCATTTGGATAATTTTTAAAATACATTTTTATATAATAGCTGCTTTTCTCAGTGAGAAGATGGGTCTAAATGACCTGTCATTTCTGGAAGTAGAAATGCCCATGTTGGATCTTATGTTTCTTTGAAAAAAGTAAAAGTTTTTCAGAGCGTTTTAATCAACACTTCAATTAAATAATGTATTTTTTTATTAATAATAATACATGGTTTTCAATTAGTATATCCTTTTATTACTTTCCTTGAAAAAAGTCTAATGTATAGAATAACAATAATGCTGAAAAGTTGTATATGTCAATTTTGTGGTTTATTTTGTCAGATATTGCACTATTTTTGAGAAATTATGAATTGATATACTAGTATGATGACATGGTTTTTACTTTTCTAGTAAAGTTCAGTCTTATCTAATCATTTAACAGTTCTTCAATAAGTATTGTTTTCATTGTTTATAACTTGCTATAAAGAAAACATGGATTTTAATTTTTTTACTATTTTATAAAATATAAGAAATTACTTAATACCATTTTTAATATATTCAAAATTTAGTCTATTTAAAGATTTAAGTATACATTCATTTCAATAGGATTGTTAAACAGATTAGAATAGCATATGGTAAATATGTCTGTCCTTCCAACTCAAGATTTATACATAATAAAAGTCTTAATTATCATTATGAAATCAAATTTGTAATTACTCTTAGCCATTGAATGTAGCAATCAGTTTATAAATGAGCTTTATTTGGTAACTTGCAACTAATTTGGAATATGAGATTTCTAATAGTGATGTCATAACACTCCCTAGGCTGGCCTCCACTGCTTATTCAACTGGGACAAAATTTCAGCTTCACAATAATATTCTTACTAAGGGTAAAAATATTTTAAGTTCTTCATGTTTTCTAGCATGCATATCTTCCTCTTTTTATTCTTTGAATTTATTTTTTTGCCTGGCTTCATTGCTTTAGTTTATTTAGTAGGTGGATTTTGCAAATGATACTTTTGGATATCAGCATCTTGTTAAATTCTGGATAAAATAATTTTTTATAGTTATTTTCTAGTTGGTATGGTTTAGTTATGCTAGGACATTTATTTCTGTTGGAGGCAGGGCCTCTGTATTCTTAAGCTCCTGTTTCCTTTGTTTAGAAATAATGGATATTCATGAATCAAATTTTCGTTGGGAATTTCTTAATTTATTCAGAATTTTTAGTTTATTTTTATAATTGAATTAGATCAGTGTTTCTCAGTAGAAAAAAATATTGGCATTTGGGATTCCACAGACTTTGTGTATTATAGCATGTTTGGTATGCCTGATTCCTGACTACTGATTATCAATAGTGCTTCCTTTGGTCATTGTGAAAAACAAAAATGACCCTACCATTACTGTCCCTAGAGTGATGCCACCTCAATTGAAGACCACTGAACTAGGTTAGCAGCTTTCTTAGAGTAGCTTTTTACCACTTGCAAAATTTTAATTCTTTTTTTTTTTTTTTTAATATATACCTTTTGAAAGGCGAGTGGCTCACCTGAGATGGAGATTCAACCAAGAGATTTTATTGGGGGGCTGCCCAAAGGGGAAGAAAAGGAGAGGCAGAGAGAAAAAGGAAGAGAGCAGAGAGAGAGAAAGGGTAGAGAGAGGAGAGAAAGAAGAGGAAAGAAAAAGGAAGAGAGAAGAGAGCATGTGTTTACAAGCTTCAGCTTAAGAAGGGGACATGACAGGTGCTGATTGGCAGGGTGACTCAGGAACAGGGAGTGGACACTGCGTCCTGTGAGGATTGTTCGAGGAAACTTTTGAATTTGATGCCCTTTGGAGAGGAGGGGGAGGGCTAAGGGATTCCATGATGTTCTCTAGAGAAGGGGGAGTCTCCCACACACCCAACACCTTTTAGTTGTAGATGAACACAATTCCTTTGTTTATTTTTATGTGGTGCTGAGGATTGAATCCAGTGCCTCACACAAACTAGGCAAGTGTTCTACCACTGAGCTACAACCCCAGCTCCATCTTTTTACCTCTTTTACAAACTGGTCTTTCAGACAAGAATGTGTTCTGCTGTCCTAAGTTGTGCTTTCTTTTGGTTTAAGAGGAACAAGTGATTAAAAAAATGGGAAACATGGGTTGGTGACACAAATATCCAGAAGTTTTTGTTCTTGTTTTTACCTACAATGTCTAATTCATGAGGTGGTATAAAGAGTATTATTATAAATGTCTTTAGACAAAAAGCTTCCCATCAGTTGACTATTTGGATAAGTTTTTTTTAATTTCTTCTGATTTGTTATACATGATGACAGAATGCAATTTATTTCATATTACACATATAGAGCACAATTTTTCAAGACACTGATTGTACACAAAGTATTTTCACACCATTCATGTCTTATACATGTACTTAGGGTAATGATGTCTAACTCATTCCACCATTATTCCTACTCCCTTGCCCCCTCCTTTCTGTTCCCTTCCCTTTGCACTATCTAAAGTTCCTCCATCCCCCGCCCCACACACCCATTGCCATTATGTACCAGCATCCTCATATCAAAGAGAACATTTGGCTTTTGGTTTTTTGGGATTGACTTGCTTCACTTAGCATTATATTCTCCAACTTCATCCATTTACCTGCAGATGCCATATTTTATTCTCTTTTAATGCTGAGTAATGTTCTATTGTGTGTGTGTGTGTGTTTGTATTTATATAAAATCAAAGTTTCCCTATCCATTTATCTACTAAAAGGCATCTAGGTTGGTTGTACAATTTAGCTATTATGAATTGTGCTGCTATAAACATTGATGTGCCTGTGTCCCTGTAGTATGCTGTTTTTAAGTCCCTTGAATATAAACCGAGGACTGGGATACCTAGGTCAAATGGTGGTTCCATTCGCAGATTTCCAGGGAATCTCCATATTGCTTTCCATATTGACTGCACCTATTTGCAGTCCCACCAGTGTATGAGTGTGCCTTTTTCCCCACATCCTCGCCAACATTTATTGTTCTGACTGGAGTGAGATGTTATCTTAGAGTAGTGTTGATTTGCATTTCTCTAATTGCTAGAGATTTTGAACATTTTTTCATGTTGTTGATTGATTGTATATCATCTTCTGAGTAGTGTCTGTCATCTTCTGAGAAGTGTCTGTTCAGTTCCTTGGCTCATTTATTTTGGATAAGTTTCTTATGAAAAGAAGCATTTTTCTTTTTCAGAGGCCAACTACCTCAGAGAATTGAATCACTTGCTAAGCTGTTTGAACTAAAGCAATAAACTTGAAGAGAATCCTTCCTTTCTACTACTTACATTTAGACTTGACAACTGTTTCTAAAGATATTTGATCATAATTTGTTTTCATCGTAAGCCATGCTGATTAAAACTACAGCTTCTGTTGGAATGCCCAAAGCAATTCCAATGAACTTTTACATTGCAATATCTTGATTCTTTGTGGGTCATTCTTGTGGTGCACATTCTGAATAAGTGGAACAAAAACCATCATCTGTTTTTTTATTTCCCCAAATAAATGTTAGTTATTTCCTAAATTTAAAATAGTTATTCTCAGTGATTTCTTGGTTGTGATTTAGGTAATTCTGATTATCTTCCTTGTTCATGCTAGGTGCTTAGAAAGATTCATAATGTGATAAGGTGTAAACGACTTAAAAGAAGTAAATGTAATAAATGGGTATGATATAGATAGTGGAATAATTGCTATCTATTAATTATGACCAGAAAGTGGAAAAACAACTAAAGATTTGTAGTTTTGTAAGAGTAGCCACACTAATAAAAGATAAATTCAAAGGTAAAACATTTTTTTCCTCGCAAAGCTAATTCCTAGATATTCCTAGATAATCCAAAGCTAATTCCTAGCTAACCATATAGCCTATTATTAATCCATTGCTTCCCATTTACATATATGTATACATTAATTGGATTTATTGTTACTATTTGTATATTTTTGTAATTGTTAAAAATTATTTGGAAAGTATAAAAAAACATCATGCATAA
Organism: Marmota marmota marmota; assembly: GCF_001458135.2. Taxonomy (NCBI): domain Eukaryota; kingdom Metazoa; phylum Chordata; class Mammalia; order Rodentia; family Sciuridae; genus Marmota; species Marmota marmota. The sequence continues at coordinate 12,320,928 of NW_025999960.1, forward strand.
ATGATCTAGAATAAAACCCTTTGCTCTATCTCTTTCAAATAAATTTTGAAAGAATTTACTTAGACAGTGAGTGTATAATTTGCCTGAGAATTCCAGCAAACAGGTCAGCTTGGATTCATTGTTAAAAAATGCCAATCTCTGAGTCAGCTCTCAAGTAAACATGGCAGTTGCAGCACCAGGGAGAGCTCCCAGTGTACCCTTTATTCTTATGGTGTTATTCTATTGGTAAAAGACATTTGTCCTTTTTCATCTCTTAATCTTGTTGATTTGCATTTTCTTACTCTTTCATTTGGTTAGTTTGAGCAAGGGTTTGCCAATCTATTTTATTTTTTTATTAGCTAATGCCAATCTTATTTATCTTCTCAAAGAACCTTTTTCAAAGAACATTGTTGCATTGATCCTGTGAATTGTTTTCTTATTCTCATTTCATTAATTTCAGCTCAAATCTTGATTATTTCCTGTTTTCTACTGGTTTTGGGGGTTAGTTTTTTCTACTTTAAAGCCTTGAAGTGGAATATAAGCTTATTTATTTGGGATCTAGATTTTTAAGGTAGGTACTCGGTGCTGTAAATTTTCCTCTTAGAATTGCTTTCATACTGTCCCAGAGATATTTATATGTTGTATCTCTGTTCTTGTTTGTTTCTAGGAATTTCTTGAATTTCTCTTCTCATTTCTACTTTGATCCATTCTTCCTTTGAGAGAGTATTGTTCAATCTCCATGTGTTTATGTGGTTTCTATTAATATTCCTTACGTTGATTTCTAACTTTACTCCATTATGATATGATTGGACATATGGGATTATATCAGGTTTTGAGTTATTTTGTTTGTTTGTTTTGGTATTTGCCAAGATTTGCTTTGTGGCCTAGAATATGATCTATTTTGGAAAAAAGTTTCATTTGCAGCTGAGATGAAGATAAATTCTGCTGTTTTAGGGTAGAATATTCTGTAGATGTCCATTAGATCCATTTGATTTATAGTATTGTTTAAGTTAGAGGAATGCTCATTGATTTCATGTTTTGTTGACCTGTCTAATGGTGGTAAGGATGTGGTGAAATCACCCAGTATTATTGTGTTAGGCTTTGTGTGGGATTTAATCTTGTATTTTGCCCATATAATCAGGTACGTTGACATTTAGGGCACAAATTTTTATTATCTTTTTATCTTCTTGTTAGATTATTCCCTTTACTTGGATGTAGAGACCTTCTTGTCTCCTCTGATTAATTTTTGCTTGATCTGCTTTGTCAGATACAAGAATAGCTACTTCTGCTTATTTTCTTGGACCACATGTGTGGAACTTTTTTGCCATCTTTTTACCTTCAGCCTGTGAATGTCCTTGCCTATAAGATGAGTGTCTTGTAGACAACATGTAGTTGCATCTTGTTTTTTGATCCATTCTGCTTATCTGTGTCTTTTAATTGGAGAGTTGAGACTGTTAACATTCAGCATTAGTATGAATATGTGTTTGTGGTTTCCTGCCATTCTGGTTTTTTAATATATTTTATCCTGTCTTGATTCTTATTTAGTGGATTATTCTTCTATGAAACTTCCTGTGTTTGGGAGGTTTGGGAAATGTTTTTTAGTTCCTCTGTGGGTAGTTTATTTTTGAGTATTCTTTGTAGTGCTGACTTAGTGTAAATGAATTCTTCTAGTTTATTCTTATCATGGAATGATTTTATTTCCCCCTCAAATTTAAAACTAAGCTTTGCTGGGTTTAATAACCTTGACTGGCAATTGTTTTCTTTAAGGGCTTTGACTACCTCATTCCAGGCCCTTCATGATTTTAGGCACGTCTGAGCTGAGAAATCAGAAGTAAGCCTTATTGGGTTGCCTCTAAATGTGACCTGATATTTCTCTTTTTTTGTAGCTTTTAATATTCCTTTCTTATTTTCTGTGTTAGGCATTTTGATTATTATGTGTCTTAGTAAACTTCTCATTTGACTAGATCTATGTGGGATTCTACAAGCCTCCTGTATGTGAATGTCTATCTCATTTCTGATATGGGATAAGTTTTCTGTAACTATCTCACTGAAAATATTCTTTATGGTTTAGTTTGTTTCTCCACATTCTCTCATAGTCCAGTGGTTCTGAGGTTTGGTCTTTTAATGTTGTCCTAGAGTTCATATTTGTTCTGGTCATGTTCCATAAGTTTTTCTCTTTATTGTGCTCTGTATACTCAAGATTCATTGTTTAGGGGGTGGGTGTGGCTCAGCGGTAGAGCGCTCGCCTAGCGCATGCAAGGCCCTGGGTTCGATCCTCAGCACCACATTAAAAATAAATAATAAAACAAAGGTGTTGTATTAAAAAAAAAGATTCATTGTTTAAAAAGCCCTATATTCTGTCTTCAAGAGCTGTGGTTCTATTTTCTATGCATTCTAATTTGTTAGTGATGCTTTCAAGTGAGTTTTTAATTTGATTGTGTCTTATTTCTAGCTTGATTTCTTTTCACTATTTCTATTTCATAAAGTAGTCTTTTCACTTCTCTAACTGCTCTTTTAAAAATTCCTTCCTTATATTTTCTTTTAGTTCAGTGAACAGTTTAATAATCAGTTTTTTATAATCTTCCTCTGCGCTTTCATCTACCTCACTATCAGTGGGATCTTCTATTGGGGGATTGTGGATTTTGGGGGGGAGATTGGCATGCCTATTTTCTCATGTTTTCAGCGGTCTTAGACTTGCATATTGGTAGAGGTGGATTACCTTACCTCTTGTGTGTGTATGTTTGTGTGTGTCTGTCCTTTTGTGTGTAATTATCTTGTTTGTTCTGGGACTTCTTTCTGTTTTTGATGTCTGAGTAGATGCCAAAGAGTTGGACCTTAGTTCCCTCTCTGATTGTTCCTCCTTATGTCCTTGTTGTTGATTTGGAGTTGGAGTAGTATCAGGGAATGTTATTCTGCAGCAGAGTCTGTCTAACCTGTGTACTTGAACTTGTTGTGTTCTTTGTACTGTAGTTGGTTTAGCAAACACACCTCCCCTGAGGTTGAGAGATAGTACTTCCTCATTTGCCTAGAACCTTAGTTGCCCTGTCTCAAGTCAGAAAAAAGTATAGCTATTAAGTGTCACAAGTAATTTATATGTTGTATGGTACAATTGACTCTGAAAGGGAATTCCATAATAAACTGTTCATTTACTTAGTATTTTTATCTTGAATAATTTAGCATAGTATTTATGCTGTGTTCTTTCAGATTTCTAGAAGTCTTTCATTATCCCCATATCAGTCTAAAATTTACTATCTTCCAACATTTAACACTTGTCTTCTCCCCTTAACCTTGGGATTTTTAGTAGTATACTAGGATTTTAAATAGTATTCTAAGTCTTAGATTATTTAAGAAATATGATCAAATTTTATCTTTTGTAATAATTCGAAATGATTCCAGACATTATGAAGAGTACATTTTAGTATAGGGTAGTATTATATTGCATGTTTTGCACTCTCCACATGCCAGTATCAAAGGCATATCTGGATTCTTCAGCCTGTAAAGGAACACTTTTAATCTGTGTACAGTCACCTCTAGTCTAACTCACAGTCAAGCTGTCCAGCTAACTTCAGCACTCCACTGCTGCCTCCAGATATCCCATTTCATTTATAACAAACTCTCCTATATCATCAGTCTTTTCATATGGTCTCTGTCCTTCCTTCTTCCTCCTTATGAAACCTTTTTCCCTTATTCCCCACTCCTCCTCTTTCATACTTCCCAATTCATTTCAAAACATATTTGTGTTTGTGTCTACCTGTTTTCTTTTCTTCTTTTACTCTCTTTAATGTCCTTTCCGTTTTCTTATTCCTTTCATATTCTTTCTAATCCTCTTCCTGCCCCTCCTACCAATTTCTTGTATCCTCCAATCTTCTTTCCAGGTTAAAATCTGTCCCCAGATAACCCTACTACTAACTGGGTACAGTCTTAAAGAATATCACATTTTCTTTTTCAAGAAAAGCTGTTTTAAAGATTTATTACTTTGCTTAAATTCCCCAATACCCACTCCTGCCTGTTACACTCTTTTTAGATATTTTATATTACACTAATAAATAATTATTTAAACTTTTCCACCTCTTATATAATTATGTAATTTTTTAATTTGTTCTGATCAGTTATACATGACAGCAGAATGCTCTTCAATTCATTTTACACAAATGGAGCACAGATTTTCACTTCTCTGGTTGTACCCAAAGTAGAATCATACTTTTGCAATCATACATATACCTAGGGTAAACATATCCCTCTCATTCCACCATCTTTTCTACCCCCATCCTCCCTTCTCTCTCCTCCCTCCCCTTTGTCCAATCCAAAGTTCCTCAACTTCTCCTATGCCCCTCCCCATTATGGATTAGCATCCAATTATCAGAGAAAACATTTGTTTTTTTGGGATTGGGTTACTTCACTTAACTTGATATTCTCCAGCTCTATCCATTTACCTGCAAATGCCAGGATTTTATTCTCCTTTTAATGCTGAATAATATTCCATTTTGTGTATATATACCACAGTTTCTTTATCCATTCATCTACTGAAGGGCATCTAGGTTGGTTCCACAATTTACCTATTAAGAATTGTGCTGCTATAAACATCCATGTGGCTCTGTCACTGTAGTATGCTGTTTTTAAGTCCTTTGGATATAGACCGAGGAGTGGCATACCTAGGTCAAATGATGGTTCCATTTCAAGTTTTTAAGGGATATCTATATACTACTTTCCAGATTGGTTGGACCACTTTGCAGTCCCATCAGCAATGTATGAGTATGACTTTTCCCCCACATCCCACCAGCACTTACTGTTACTTGTATTCTTGATAACTGCCATTCTGACTGGAGTGAGATGAAAAGAGTAGTTTTGATTTGTATTTCTCTAACTGCTAGAGATGTTATACATTATTCCATATACCTGTTGATTGATTGTATATCTTCTTCTGAGAAGTGTTGGTTCAGTTCCTTAGCCCATTTATTATTGGGTTATTTGTTTTTTTGATGTTCTTTATCTTAGAGATTAGTGCTCTACCTGATGTGCATGTAGCAAATTTGCTCCCATTCCACAGGCTGTCTCTTCACCTCATTGATTGTATCTTTTCCTGAGATGATGCTTTTTAGTTTGAATCCATCCCATTTATTGATTCTTGATTTTATTTCTTGTGCTATAGGAGTCTATAAAGATTTGGGCCTCCTTTTATTCTATTAGGTGTAGGGTCTCTGGTATAATTCCTAGGTTCACTTTGAGTTGAGCTTTGTGCATGGTGGGAGATAGGGGCTTACTTTCATTTTGCTATGTATGGATTTCCAGTTTCCCCAGCACCATTTGTTGAAGCGGCTATCTTTTCTCCAATATATGTTTTGGCACCTTTGTCTAGTTTGAAATAACTATATTTATGTGGGTTTGTCTCTGTGTTCTATTCAGTACCATTGATCTATATGTCTATTTTGGTGCCAGTGCCATGTTGTTTTTGTTATTATAGTTTTGTATTATAGATCTGGTATTGTGAGGCTTTCTGCTTTACTTTTCTTACTAAGGATTGCTTTGGCTATTGTGGGTCTCTTATTTTTCCAGATGAATTTCACGATTGCTTTTTCTCTCTCTATGAGGAAATGACGTTGGAATTTTAATTGGTATCACATTGAATCTGTATAGTGCTTTTGGTAGTGTGGCCATTTTGACAACATTAATTCTGCCTATCCAGAAGCATGGGATATCTTTCTATATTCTAAGGTTTTCTTCAATTTCTTTCTTTAGTGTTTTGTAGTTTTCATTGTAGAGGTCTTTCACCTCTTTTGTTAGATTGATTCCCAGGGATGATTGTTGTTATTGTTGTTTGGTTTTTTTTTTTGTTTTTTTTTGAGGCTATTATGAATGTGAATCAAAAGAAGTTGAATGTTAGCAGGAGAAAAAACGAGAAAGAGATGACCTCATGCAAGGCTTTGCTTTGCCTCTGCAACAAGATGGTGTCTATAACCCACCTAGTAGGAATACCTCTGGTGTAACCAGGCCCACAGGGACCTTGGTGATGGTCTTCCAAGACCTGGTTGTTGTCCCTAGATGGAAATGGCCATGTTCCTAGTTGTTAGGGGCAGTAGCATCCAACCTCTAGGTACGTTGATGTCCCAAGATGCTATCTGCCCCAACTAAAGATAGCTGAGGCAGAGGTGGAGGTAACTCAAGATGGGGGCAACTACTTTGAGCGTTGGGGCTGGAAGGGCAGACCATGTGATGAAGTTTGGCAGCCTGTTCCACAATGCAGCATTGTGTCATGCATTGCTGCAGCAGGCAGCCACCTCTAGGCCCTGTCTGTTGTCCCTTGGTGGAGGCTACTACGTGGGAAGGACCATGGCAGTAGCTGCAGTGTCCCAAGATAGAGGTGGTCTGAGGGGAGCCACACATTGGTAGATGGGAAACTGCAGAAGGGTCATCTGCATGGGTTTGCTCAGGCCTCCTTCCTCTGGTCTCCAGTATCCAGTGAGGCAGGTACACTGGATCCCACCCCTAGGTAATTTATATTCGCCAAATGTTTTGCCTACACTCCTTTTTTTTTTTTTTTAAGGAAAAATCTTTAAAACATTTAGTGTTAAAAAATTAGTAACAATATGGAGAGTCCTTGGAAAACTTGGAATGGAACATTTACTGCTACTAATATTTTTTAGGAAAAAAATCTTTAAAACATTTACTGTAAAAAAACTTGTAAATTTAAATCAAATATTTCTAACACTAATTGTCAACATTTGTTGTTTATGCTGTATGTCAATTTTCTTTGCACTTGTGTACTTAAGAGGTTAATATTTTAAATACACTTATAATATATAATACATTTTCTAAAATATTTGTAGCATCTCAAATATTTTGCATTAGTAAGTATTCTTTGTCATCAATTTTGTTAGCTTCACAGACTTGTTTTGCTACAGCTTGATCTAGATCTTTAATTTTATTACACAGACTGTTTTTCTAGGTTGTTGTCTAATATTTTGCATTGTATTATTTTTTCCCAAGAAGTTATAAACTTTTTTTTAAAGAAATGTATTAATTTTTATTGTGGTTGATCTCACATGCTGAAAGGACCTTTTTCTACTCTTCAATATTAGAAATGTAAATTAACATGTATTTAAACATTTAACGTAATATTTATATGAATATTAGCTTATATTTTCTTCTTTTAAAAAACTTACATTTAAATCTAAGCCACCTGGCCTTCTCTTTGCTCAGGATTGTATGAGGTAAAAATTCATTCATTTTCTTTACTATAATGAGTGAGTTATACTAGTATGAATAATTTAATATGCTATTATTCCCCACACACATTTGAAATACTACCTTTTTATATCTCTTCATTCTATTTTAAATATTTTACTTTAAAATACTTGGATTTATTATTTTTAATTATTACTTTTATTAAAAAATAATCATTGTTTTTTAAAAATTATTTTTTTATTTATTCCAATTCTAATATTTGTTATATATAACAGCATAATGCGTTTCAATTCATAGTACACATATAGAGCACAATTTTTCATGTCTCTGGTTGTACACAAAGTAGAGTCACACTATTCATGTCTTCATATGTGTATTTGGGATACTGATGTCCATCTCATTCCACTGTCTTTCCTATCCCCATGCTACCTCCTTTTCCCTTCCTCCCCTTTGCCATATCCATGCCCTCCCCCATCCCCATTATGGATCAGCATCCTCATATCAGAGAAAACATTTGGCATGGTTTGTTTATTGGCTTACTTCACTTAGCGTAATATTCTTCAACTCTGTCCATTTACCTGCAAATGCCATGATTTTATTCTCTTTTAATGCTGAGTAATATTCCATTGTGTATATATACCAGGTTTTTTTTAATCCAGTCATCTGGATTAAAACATAGAAGGGCATCTATGTTGGTTCCACAATTTAGCTATTATGAATTGTGTTGCTATAAACATTGATATGGCTGCATCACTTTAGTATGCTATTTTTAAGTCCTTTGGTTATAAACCGAGGAGTGGGATAACTGGGGTCAAATGGTGGTTCCATTCCAAGTTTTCCAAGGACTCTCTGTACTGCTTTCCATGTTAGTTGTACCACTTTGCAATCCCACCAGCAATGTTTGAGTGTGGCTTTCTCCCATGTCCTCTCGCCAACACTTAACTGTTGTTTGTGTCTCCCCCCCCCGCCCGTTGTATACAAAGTATATTAACACCAATTTGTGTCTTCATACATGTACTTTGGATAATGATGACCATCACATTCCACCATCATTTATAACCTTATGCCCCCTGCCTTCCCCTCCTATCCCTTGCCCTTGCCCTATCTAGAGTTCATCTATTCCTCCCATGCTCCTGGTCCCTATCCCACTATGAATTAGCCATTTTATATCAGAGGGAACATTTGGTATTTGTTTTTTTGGAATCAGCTAACTTCACTTAACATTATCTCCTCCAACTCCATCTATTTACCTGTAAATGCCATGATTTTATTCTCTTTTAATGCTGAGTAATATTCCATTATGTATATATACCACATTTTTTTTTATTAATTCATCTACTGAAGGGCATCTAGGTTGGTTTCACAATTTAGCTATTGTGAACTGTGATGCAATAAAAATTGATGTGGCTGTGTTCCTGTAATATGCTGTTTTTACTTCCTTTGGGTATAGATCAAGGAGCGGGATAGCTGGATTAAATGGTGGTTCCATTCCCAATTTTCCAAGGAATGTCCATACTGCTTTCCATATTGGCTGCACCGATTTGCAGTCCTACCAACAGTGTATGAGTGTACCTTTTCCCCCACATCCTCACCAACACTTATTGTTTGTTGTTTGTCTTCATAATAGCTGCCATTTTGACCAGAGTGAGATGAAATCTTAGAGTAGCTTTGATTTGCATTTCTCTAATAGTTAGAGATGTTGAACATTTTTTCATATATATGTTTGCTGATTGTATATTATCTTCAGAGAAGTATCTGTTCAGTTCCTTAGTCCATTTATTGATTGGGTTATTTGTCTTTTTGGTGTCAAGTTTTTTGAGTTCTTTATATATCCTAGAGATTAGGTTAAAATTTGCTCCCATTCTGTAGGCTCTCTGTTCACCTCACTGATTGTTTCTTTTGCTGAGGTGAAGCTTTTTAGTTTGAATCCATCCCATTTATTGATTCTTGATTTTAATTCTTCCACTATAGGAGTCTTATTATGGAAGTTCGGACCTAATCCTACATGATGGAGAATTGGGCCTACTTTTTCTTCTTTTAGGCGCAGGTTCTCTGGTTTAATTCCTAGATCCTTGGTTCTCTTTGAGTTGAGTTTCATGCATGGTGAGAAATAGGGGCTTAATTTCATTTTGTTGCATATAGATTTCCATATTTTCCAGCACCATTTGTTGAAGAGGCTATCTTCAATATGTTTTTGGCCCTTTTGTCTAATATGAGATAACTGTATTTATGTGGCTTTGGCTCTGTGTTTTTTATTCTGTACCATTGGTCAAGAAGTGTATTTTGATGCCAATACTGTGCTGTCTTTGTTACTGTTGCTCTGTAGTATAGTTTAAAGTCTCGTATTGTGTAGTTACCTGATTCACTGTTCGTGCTAAAGATTGCTTTAGCTATTCTGAGTCTCTTATTTTTTCAGATGAATTTCATGACTGCTTTTTCTATTTCTATAAGAAATGTCATTGGGATTTTGATTGGAATTGCACTAAATCTGTATACTGCTTTTGATAGTATGGCCATTTTGACAATATTAATTCTGCCTATCCTAGAACAAGGGAGATCTTTCCATCTTGTAAGGTCTTCTTTAATTTCCTTCTTTAGCATTCTGTAATTTTCATTGTAGAGGTCTTTCACCTTTTTCATTAAGTTGATTCCCAAGTTTTTGTTTGTTTGTTTGGTTGGTTTTTAGGCTATTGTAAATGGGGTAGTTTTTCCTAGTTTCTCTTTCAGAGGATTCATCACTTCATTGATGGCTTCTTCAACCCTTTCATACATACACTTGAATCAAACAACAAAAAACTTTGCCGCCTAGTAAATTGTAATGATTTCTTATTCCTGTAAATGCTTTACTCATTCTCTAAGATGGAAGCCTCAATTTTTTTAAAAAAAATTCAAATTAATAGTTTGTTGTACGTAGATTCAAAGGTCTGTTTCTATGTTGTTCATTTTGACACTTTTTAAACTATAAATAAAGGAATGAGTTTCAAGAATGAAGAACTGGGACAGATTACTCATAATTATGAACCTCTGTTTTGAAATCAATGAATTATGCAAATTTTTTGTGGAATTTATTCAATATGTTTCTTTGTTGCCTATCAGTTTTTATCACAAATTTTGGAGAGTATAATATGTAAATCATGTTTTTAAAAGTAAAAATAATGCAAGTAGGGGTTGTGGCTCAGTGGTAAAGCATTTGCCTAGCACACATGAAGCTTTGGGTTTGATCCTCAGTATCATATAAAGATAAATAAATAAAATAAAGTATTGTATCCATCTACAACTAACAAAAAAAGAAGAAAGAAAAAAATAATGCAAGTATAAAGGAAGAAGGAAAGAGAAAAAAGAAAAATAAGCATACGATTGTTCTAAAAGCAGTAGTAGGGAATAAGAAGATACTATTGAAATTGACATGACAGATGACTAAACAATACGAAAATTGAGATTAAGACATTGCAGATGTATAAGTACAAAGGTAACTCACAGAACAAAAATACAGACTTTACTAAATACCAAAGACATAAAAAACAAAAGGACAAACAAAACGTTATCTATAATCACTGCTTTAGGTTACTCAACAAATTTAGCTTCATACCAAAAACAGATTCCTTGAGTTAATAAAGATAAGCAAATAAAAGTAGATTTAAAGAGATAAAAATTAACAAGAATGTGTTGTGTTAACCCAAAATGGACGAAAAACAGAAACAATCTGAGTTTCAAATGATATGCCCATTGATCTAAATATAAAATAACTATAAAAGCATTGAATTCTGGGTCTGTTTAATATAGATTTGAGCAAATGTGCAACTTTTTGAGAATAGCATCATCCTGGTTTCTTAGTATTGGAGAAGAAAATTTAAAATATGAAAAGAGAGAACTATGGTGTATTGTTGGCACTGAACTTATTTTCATCCTTTTTAAAAGACATTGTACATGCATGTGTTAATACTTCTTATATATAGTGAAAGGGTCCAGAAACAAATATTCCTTTAAAGTACTGAGCACAATTAGTGTCTAGATATTAGTTTCTAATTCAGTTCCTTTCTAAAAAAATTTGTGTTCCTGTGGAAAAGCTGATTTTAGGGCTGGAATAAGGAAAATTCAACATTAGTCTGGAATATCTTATTGTGCCATAAATATAAAGCAAAGACCCACTCAAAAAATGATAGTGGTGCATCAATAGGATGCATTAGCCAGCTTCAAGGTGCTCATACTGCCCAAATCTGGGATGATATTTACAGGAAGCAGTAGCCAAATCTAGGCAGCTTGAAAATTAGGCTAAATATGATGGGGATGTAATATTCATGAATTAGAAGAATCTTAAATCATGGTGGTATGAATAAATGGAAAATAAATAAATGGGAGAAGATATAAAGAGGTCAATTAAAATAGAAAGCTAATTAAGAAATGTAGGAGGAATGATAGAAAAATCTCTATCACAGTAATAATGAGGTTAGAAAAATCACTGTCATTGATTTAGTCAGGAGTCATCAATGGATTATAAAGCTGGTAGGTGAACATTTGATAAGGAGTAGGATACTTAAAGAATTTTAAATTTATTTTCTGTAAATTATTATTTCCTGAAGGTAAAAAATAACTTTATCATAGATTAACAAAATAATCCCACCCTTAACAAAGTAAATGACACTGACAACTGGACAGATTGACATGATGTGCCTACCCCTATGTGCACTAAGGATACCAATTATCTGTGGTATTCCTGACAAAAATGCATTCTCTATGTCTAATCTAACTATAAAGAAATGTCAAATTAAGGGACTTTCTACAAAATAGCTGTTACTGGAAAACGTCAAGGTCAAGAAAAACAAAGAAAAATAATTTTAAATAGTTTGGATGGGAAAACAATTGTGTTTGTATGGGTTTGGGGAGATTGATTTCTATAAAATAGTTTTGCATATATCTGAACATATATTCTCCCAACTCTTTAAAATCATCTTTAGATTACTTACACCTAATTCAGTATAAATGCTTTATAGTTATTGTACTATATGGTTTAGGAAATAATGAGAAGTAAAAAGTGTATACATATTTAGTGCTAACATAGTTTTTCTTTCCAAATAGTTTCTATCCGTGGCTGGTTGAATCCACAACTGCAAAAACTTATAGATACTGAGAGTCAATTGTATGATAAAGCAAATGAGGGAGCATACCAATAATTGGTGTAATAATTTATATGTAAACTTATAAATTTTTTGTATTTTTGTTGTGACTTTCCTCAAAGTCTGACACTCCATCCATATAAATGTTGATTTTAAAGAGTTCAAAATATGCCAAAAATTAGGGAAGATTTTTAAATACTTTGGAAAATTTCTTTTTCCTGTTTCAGTATAGACACAGGAAATGTTTTAATGTATGGAAAATATATTATTTTCAACAACAAATTTACTACTACATTCTGTAGTACGTTTGGCATTACTGACTTCCATTTTCCTTGGTAAATTGGCCTACTTGTGAATGATGCAATAAATTATTTTCATTTGTCTATTCTTACCCTGCAGTTTTCCTTTTTCTTTGTCCTTTCCCTTCTCACTATCTCCTACCCTTCTTTACTTTCCTAATTTAAAGTTGCTTCTTCATTGTGGCTCTTAGTATAAAATTGACATGATTTTCTGGAAATATTTACTTATGAAAATGTATCTTCTCTGGTACAGCTTTCCTTTAATGACTCACCAAAAAGTAGTTCTTTGTGTATTTCATTTTTGAATAAGAATCTTGTAAATACTGTAAAACATATATGTTAAAACAATCTGTTGTTGAATTGAGCTAAATAGAAACCTTTTACACATAATTGGTTCTAATCCTTGTTTCTTCATATCTTCTGTAGTGTTTTCTTATCATTTTCCAACAGTATTGTGTTGTTGCCATCTTTCCATGTATTAATTTTTACCCATTTTTATCATGAGAAAATGAAGAAGTGTTTCCTGAGTGATGTAGAAGTTATGCCTCTGAAAAGACTCGTAAATATTTGTCAACATACTTACTTAAAATAGTATCTGCTGATCTTTTTAAAAAGACTTGTTCAAGTTTCACTGTCTTAAAAAACATTGCTGAAATAAATGTAAAAGTTTGTCTGTTTATACCTAACAAAAAGTAATAGCATTAACCTAGGATAAGGTTCATTTTATTGTCAGTTTAGTTCAGATTTGTGTGATACCTGAGTAAGGGAGGAAAGAGGCAGTGTCAATCCATAAATTAAATGTCTCTCCCTGTTGGAGTCTTGGGTATGTGCTCCACTTTGAAGGACTGTCTTCTACAGAAGAAAGAACTGTGGCTTAGGGTAGATTGTGAAGTCCTAAAAAGGCTTGTATGGAAAAGATGTGGGAATTCTCTGAGTTGCATAATAAAGGGGTCATAGAAGAAATAAAAAAATAGAAGTGTTTCAGAATTATTCTTTAATATTTTCAATTCATAGATGCATCATTTTATTAAATGTCATTTGACATCCTCTGTTTATAGCATGTAATTTTTCTTCTTTCACCTACAGGTGATGTTAATGTTATGAATATTTCAATGTTGAGTTATTGTTGGATTTTTGCAGTCAACATGTAATGCAATAGTGTCTTGCATGTATATGTTTAATATAGATCACTAGATTGGTTTTTCTAGTATTTGTGCATTTGTTTTCATTGCAATTTCAGTGAAGTTTATGAAGTTTTACTAGCTTACAATTTTCAGGGAACTTTATCTTTTTCCGTGATTGTTTATATTTTATATAGCAATAGAAATATTTATTTTTTGAAAGTTTGAAATTTACTGGCTTTTTTGTGTTTTTATATTGTGAAATACATTGTATACATACAGCATAAAGCATGTAGATTTATCCACAGCTAAACAAGAAAAACATAAACTAATTCATATCATTTGAAGCCTCTTGTTTTTCTTTATTGTATCTCCAGAGGGGTCCACCCTAGCTTGTCTTCTAAGTGATAAGTGTCTTATTTTTGGTGATTTTTTTTCCCCCATATGCTTATGGACTATTCAAAATGTATTTTAAATTTTTTGCATGTTAGCATCATAAATAGAGAGTCATAAAGTAACCTTCTAAAGTGATTTTTAATATATTCATTGTTGATGGCTGCTCATATAGATCCGTACCCAGCTTGTTAATTTTCACTTTCATATAATACTTCATTGTATCAATATACCACTGTTTTTATTTATGCTATCATTTTTGGTATTTGTTTTGTTTCCAGTGTTTTCTCTAGTATATTTCTAAAGGTGGAATTACTATGTCATAGAGTATTTTTTATTTTCTCATTTTTTTTAGCTACTTATATGCATTTGTGTTTTTATTCCCTATAGTGATTTGGAAAGTTCAGATCTTGATTTCAGTTTTGCTGTTAAACTCTTGAAAATTTTTTTAGAGATACAGCCAAGAACATATTTCACTTAGTATTAACTGTGAGAATAACCCATTTTTTATTCTTCCTATGTCAGTAAAACTAAAGGTTAATACACAGAATAATTTAGTTTTAATTCTTCTTACTACTTTCTTATTTTTGTGGGAAAGGTCTGGAACTTCATATCAGGAATAATATTTTTAACTTATTTTAATAGTTACACATTTACCCCCTTTTTTGTGATACTGGGGATTGAACACCAGGGTCACTTTCCTAGCTATACCCCCAGTCCTTTTTATTGAGATAGGATCTCACTGAATTACTGACCCTGGCTTCAAATTTGCAATCATCCTGGTTGAGCCTTCCAAGTCGCTGGAATTATAGGTGTGCACCACCCCACTGGCTTATATTCCCCTTTAAAAATTATCAATGAAATTTGCTTTCTCCCTTTGTTAACCCGTGTTTAAAAACATCTGAGTTTAGTTTCTGTGCTCATTCTCAATCATTTGTGCTACTGCACCATTCCTTAATATTTTAAATTTTCCAGCTTTAGTGAGTTATAATTGACAAAATTGTATGATTTTTAAACTGTATAGTGTGATGATTTGACATACTTATATTTTGAAATGATTACCACAATCATGTTAACACATCACTTACCTAATTATCGTTTTTGTTTTGTGGTGGAAATACTTAGGGAAATTTTAAATATACAACTAAGTATTGTTAACTATAGTCACCATAGTTTATTTTAAATCCTCCAGACTTATTCATCTTTGGTTTTGTTGTTGTTGTTGTTATTGTTTTTTTGGTATTGGGGATTGAACACGGGTGCTTAACCAGTGAGCTACATTGAATACCACATCCCCAGCTCCCGCACATTTTTTTCTTTTGAGACAGGAAGTTAGTTGCTGAGGCTGTCTTTGAACTTGTGATCGTCTTGCCTCAGCCTCCTGAGTCGCTGGCATGTGCTCCGTGCCAGGTGATTTATTCATCTTAAACTAAAAGTTTGTATTCTTTGACTAATATCTCTTCTTTTCTCTGTTACACTGCCTCTCATAACCATCCTCCTACTGTTTTTCTAACAATTTCTTAGTTTTGATTCATCTATCAGCTATAGTACCTATTCCTGCCCCCACCCCTGAAAACCATATGGCTTTATTTTTCCAGATCTTTGCTTACCTGAAGGTAGATTTCTGTTGTCTTAGATGAGAAACATGTTTGAGTACAGAATTCTTGTGAAAAAAAACCTTTCTCATCCAAACTCTGACATTTTTTTAAAAATATTGTCTATCTATTAATTGTGACGGGAAGTCATAGCCTACTTCAAATGTCCCATGTAACTTTTGTAGGGGAGATCGTGGTACTGGATAGTTCCAGGAATCTTCTCTTTGAAGCTTAAATATTTCATTAAGATATCTGAAGAGTTTTTCCTTTCATTAATTTTTGCCTGATGACACATACATAGTGACACCACAGCCCAAGGGAGCACTTTGATACATACGTTAAGCCTTTCAAGAAGGCTTAATGCTTAGTGCAGAAATTTAAAAGTTTGCTTTTGCTCTACTTTTTTCTGTTGTCTCTTTCAGGACCACCAATTTTTAAATTTTTTTGCCAGTGCTTCTCACAGTGTCCCCGTATTCTTGGGTCTTTGGGCTCATTTTGACAAAAGAATCTACAAAAGTTTACATTTCTAAAGGACTTTGCTTCCTTGGAAAATCACCTTGCTTAACCCCAAATAGTTGTCATTTGGCCCCTTATGAAACATACACTCACATTTTCTAGCTTTTTGGTGGCTAAAAGAAATATAAATTGAACTTTCTCTATAATGTGGTTTGATCTAGGATTTCTTCCACATTCCAGTAGACTACACTAGTACTTTCAAAAAGTGTTTTGCAAGTTAGCTTTGTAGATCATTTTCTGTTGTTTAAATGTACCAGAATTTCTAAAAGTTTCCAATTTAGACATTATATTTGCTCTTAAAAGTTCATTTCAGTTGGATTTAAGGGGAGAGCTAAATATGAGTCCTGTTATCTTTTCCTGTAATGTTTCAAAAGGTTTTCACATGGAAGTGTTTTCACAATACTCATTTAATTTTCCCCCTTGATCTAACAATAATCAATAGTTTTATTGATTGGTAGTGGTTATTAGTGTTTTTAATTCTCAGAATCCTACCACAAGAATGTAGATGAAATTTTATGCTGAGAATTGTTTTAAAATAATCTTGGAAAGGATTGGTTGAAACAAGATGAAACAAGATTGATCATGATTTGATGTCTGCTGATAGGTATTTTCATGCTAATCTCTCTTTTTTTGTATATAGGTTTGTATATAGGTTTAGAATTTACATAATGTTATTTTTAATTTTCCAAGTGTTTGATTTCTTTCTTTCTTTCTTTCTTTCTTTTTTTAATTTTTAAAAATTTTGAGCCAACCTTTCTAAGTTGCCAAGGCTGGCCTTGAACTTGCGATCCTCCTGTTTCAGTTCTGAGGTCCTGGGATTATAGGTGTGTGTCACCAAACCCAGCACACTTAAGTTTTTTAATTGAACAGTGTCATTCACTTCTGTATTATATACTACCTTTTTATATTTGCCACCTTTCTCTAAGTCAGAAAAGAAGTAGGCATAGAGTATAGGAAGAAGATGTCGTTCATCCTTCCTGAAACTATTCCTAATATTGAATTTAGTTTTCTTTGTCTGATGAGAGAATTATTGCTATCTGGATTCCAATATTTTACCAATTGAGTTAGTTATGTAATATACTAGGAAGATTAACAGTAGGAGTTCAGTAAACACTTTGATTAATATGTTTCCTGTTCAAAATAATGTCATTGACTTCAAGAAAAAAGATGAAGAAATGTGTAGTCTCATATCTGTAGTTTAATGAGTGAACAGAGTAGATCTGTTGGTGTGTAAGTGAAAGGTCATGCTAAGAAATTAAATCAGAAGACGTATTTTGAAATATAAATTTGTATTTTAGCTGTGTTCTCTGGCCTGTTAATACCTTTTAATTTTTAGAAGCAAAACTCTTCAAAAAATAAAAATAAAAGACTGTGCTTATTTATTTAGAGAGACAAGAGATCTGAGCTGGACACCAAAACCTGTTTTGCATCTCAGTAGAAAATATGTGATGATGGCAATGAGAACAAGTACTGACCCTCAAACAAGAGAAATATTTTCAAAAATTGTAACAATTGGCCTAAATCCAAATTTCCAGAGTCTGGACCTGTACAAAGGTTTGTTTGGAGGAATATTGTTAGAATGTCCCAAGAGACCAGAAGTCATGTATTTCAACAAAGTCTTCTGAAAAACTGCATTATGGGCTGGGGATGTGGCTCAAGCGGTAGCGCGCTCGCCTGGCATGCGTGCGGCCCGGGTTCGATCCTCAGCACCACATACAAACAAAGATGTTGTGTCTGCCGAAAATAAATATTAAAAAAATTCTCCTTTAAAAAAATTGCATTATGAGGATTTTTATGTATGATAGTATATAGTACTTTGGTGTCTGTTCTGCGTATTGCTTACATTCCATTTTGGGTATTCTAGGAGGAAAGAAAAGTTTATTAGTATTTACTAGTAATGGTGTTTTTTCTTCTTACTGTAATAAAAAACATAAAAATTTTAAATCTGGTTTTTGCATTCATGAACAAGAAGTTTGCAAAGAGTGTCTTTTTTTTGAAAAAGCATCTTAAACACACTATTTAGTTGTAAGATTTTGATTTAAAAATTTTGAAATCTCTTATTTCATAAACATTATTTATCTTTAGTCTGTGTTTAACCATTCCTCCATGAGTTGTCAATTCTAAAAGACCATACCATCTAGAATATACTCAATATGACCAAGTGATTTCATGTGAAATTATCTTATAATTTCAGGAAAAAAAAGTTACATAATTTTTGAGCAGCTATTTTCCAGTTTGCTTTTATGTCTGAATTTATACATACCCTTCTTTCTATAATATCTTCCCTAATAATAATTTTTAAAAGACTTTATTCATTTACCCATTTAAGTTCGTTGTTGGTTTATACTAAATATAAACTGCCCCTCTTTTGTCTTTTTTTTTCTTTTTTGTTTGTTTGTTTGTTTTTAATTGTAACCTCTGTTGGGGACAGCCTCTGGATCAGATAGAAACATGTGCAGGTGCATCCCTTTCTGAGTGAATTCTCAGGGGTTCTATTTGTTCATATGTCTTGGCGGTGTTACGCTGCCACTCTGTAGTAGTGAAGAACAGGGTTGCAATTGTTAGCTATAAGCAAGCTGCCTGCTGGGATAGAGTTCTCTGATCCAATTGAGCTTACATGGAAAACAAGGAAAGAATGGACTGGGAAGAAATGGGAAGGGACAGTTTAATTCCTTTTCAGATTTGAGAATATAAATTATTTTGCTTTTAAAAACTGGGAAGGAAAAATGAGTAGTAGTTATGATTTTCCAAGTCATTAGTTTTTTTATTTGTATAAAATTATAGCTTTCATTCCTTCTGCCTTAAAAACTAAGTTCTGATTATAAAAACAAGATAGTATTTCTTCGTATGTCCATTGACATTCTTTCCCCTATTACCTGTCTCCCCAACAGCAAAGGGTGGGTAACTGTAGGGCTTTTAAAAAATTTGCCAATGAACTTAGCATCTGTCTGGATCACAAATGGTAGAATGATTGATCTTTAAAATAATCACACATAGAATTTTTCTATGGTAAATTTAAGTCAGTATATAAATCAGTTTAACTTCTTACTTGTGAACTATAGTAGCAGGTATCTTAGAATACAATGTTGTGCTTGACATGGTTTGACTAATTGTGTCCTCATTTTAAAATCTTATTTGGGAATATTATTTTGAACTGGTAGTGACAATTTAGATTATGAATTTGAAAATTTAATTCTAATTAGTATTAGGATTGGTCATATCCAGTAATGATGATATAGTAGAGGATGTAAGAACTATCTTTTAAATTGGTCAGAATTTCTTAGGAACATTACTTTTTGGTGGTGATTTGTCCACGCCATCCTATCATATCCGGTGTCTATGAAGAGAAAATATTCATTTTAAATGAGCAGATTAAGCTTATTGCATGCGATTTATACGAAACTGAAGATAAGTGTATTAGTAGAATAAAATACTATATAGCTATTAAAAAGAATGAAGTAGTACAGTATGTATGGACATACTTGAATCTCTAAAATATATAACGTGAAAATATTCACAGAAAATATGTTGACAGTTGTATATGAACTTGTGGTTATCTCTGGTAAGTGATATTGGATAGTCTAGAATTAGGGAATCTTTTAATTTTCACTTGGTTTTTACAGTGACCAAAAATAACTTAAAACAAACAACTGTAGTGCTATTCATCCATAAATAGTTGTTCTTTGATAATCTCTACTTACTTTTATAATTTTAATTGAATAGTGGTCTGCTCTTCTGAAAGCAAAAACTATAAGAATTGCATTGAGTTTATCTGCAATTATTACTGATAAACTGAGGTTACTGTTCCACTAATATAAGAAATTTGTGGTACTTTATTATTACTAGTTTTGGACACCCAGAAAAGGTAAACAGATATATATGGTAGGAGTTTTAAAAAGACACAAATCTGTTTTTAAATCTTTGCTGTGCTGTTTTTCTATTCCAGTTATCTAGAAAAGTACGAGAAAGTTCATCATTTTGGGGAGGATGATGATGAGGTACCACCAGGCAATCCAAAGCCACAGCTTCCTATTGGTGCAATTCCATCTTCCTACAATTACCAGCAACACAGTGTGTCAGGTAAATATCACTAGAAATTAAAAGGGCATAGTTCCACAGCTTTGAACTAGGAAAATAGACATTATTCAATGAGTTAGACCATTACTTTTCACTTGGAAACACTAGGTGTTGAAGTATTACACCTTTCAAAGAATCTTATCTAGTTATTATCAGGGCCCTTTCTCAAAGGTTCTTCAAGAATTTTAGTTGCAGGAATTTTTAAAAGTTAAAAAATCACTTACACTTTCAAGTAAAGTTTCTTCCTTATTGTAAACATTTTTATTTCTTATTGGTTGGTCATCAGTTTATACTGAACTAAAACAAGATGTGGAAGGTCCATTTAAGATTAGGGAAGCCAAGAATTTTCATATAGGGTCTACTAGATTTTCTACAATTCAGTAATTCCCAACACTCAAATTCTCAGAAATGTTTCCAGTTATTCTGTTACTTTCCTGCCATGATATCAGGAATAATATTTTACTTAAGTCACCTTGTACCATTTATAGAAAAATCTGTAGTTAAAAAGAGCTGAACTCAAATTGGAAATAAGCAGTTCTAGAGTCTGATAAATATTTCTGAATACTGTTGGAGGGGGTTCCCATTTTTAATGGATCTGGGGATTAGGACTGATGATGATGACTAGGAAGAAAGATTCAGGGAGATAAGATGCATCTGTTTCTTTGTCAACAGCATTTGGCCTAAAAAAAAAAAAAAAACAGAAGCTATTTCTTTTTCAAAGTTATATTCTTTACAGAATTGTAGTTATTCTAAATAGTTATTATTCATTGGTACTGATGGCAGTCTTTATAGCTATCTATTTAAGCTGTCTCATTTGTGTCGGTATCATCATCTCTTTTGTTTTATTTTTACATTGTCTTGTTTTCAAAGTTTCTTTCATATTGAGTTTGACTCCATATTCTTACACAGTCAGTAATGACTAAAGAAATCAAGTCTCTTAAAATCTCTGATTTTCATTAGAAGAGTCTTCATCTGATGCTTTTTTAAATAATTGAAATGAGGTAGGAGCAGGAAGTGCAAACCAACATCGCTTTGTTTTTAATTAGTAGTTATTACTGAAAGAACCAAGGTTAAAGGAGAACATTTTAAGTCACCACATAGACAATCTTGCTCATAGTTACAAGTGATAGAATGAGGTGATTTGTTATGTGATATGTTCTTTGTTCCTAAAAGATCCAATGACTGCTGATTCAAGGGTATTATAGAGGGTATTCCAGCATTGAAAGAGACATTGTACTAATGACCTTTAAGATTATTTATTACTATGTGATATTTTATATTACAGTAACAGTATTGCTGTTCATCTTTGTAGCTTAAATTGAGTTTGGTGTCTGCTACTATCTATAGTGTTTTAAACCAACCCTTTTCTCCATTTGGTCTTATTTAAAAACTTTTTTTTTTTCTTTACTGGATCTGTTTTCTGCCTCCCCTCCCCTAATTAAAACTGATTTACTTTAAGATATATATAAAATATTTTTGGTATTGCAGAAGCTCATGATGAAACACATTTATGTACAAGTTCTGTAATTTTAACAACTTCTTTTTTAAATGCTTTGATATGTCTTTGTTGTTTTAAAGAAAAATCTGAACAATTGCATAACATATGTATTGTGTTTGATAAAATCAGGGCTAAGGATTCATAGAGGAAAACACTGGGAATCATAAAAATTATAGAATATCAAATTCAAACTTAAAAGAGGTGGTATTTAATAATCATATTTATGAATTTAATTTTGTTTTTCTCAAAAATGCCACAGCATCATTATGGTGTTCTACAGATTTCATGATTATCAGTATATATTTTTCACTAATGATTGTTTTCAAGTATCATTAAGGAAAACAGAGCAAATTTTATAGATTTTCTTTGTATATGTATGTGGTGTGTATATTCTAAATAATCACATAAATGGAGTTACCTAGGGCATTTAGAACCAGGTGCAGTGGTACATGCTTATAATCCAGCAACTCTGGCGGCTGAAACAGGGGGATTGAAAGTTTGAGACTAGCTGGGCACTGTAGCGCATGCCTGTAATCCCAGCGGCTTGGTAGGCTGAGGCAGGAGGATTCTGAGTTCAAAGCGCAAGGCACTAAGCAACTCAGTGAGACCCTGTTTCTAAATAAAATACAAAACAGGGCTGTAGATGTGACTCAGTGGTTGAGTGCCCCCGAGTTCAATCCCCAGTCCCACTCCCACCCACCACCCCCCAAAAAAAGGAAAGAAAGTTTGTGTCCAGCCTGGGCAACTTAGCAAAACTGTCTGAAATATAAAGGGACTAGGGATGTAGCTTAGTGATAGCACCTTTAGTCCCTGTGTTTAATCCCCAGAACAAAAAAACAAAAAAAGCATGTTTAAGAAAAATGTTTAGCACTGGAGATATAGCTCAGTAATAGAACACTTTCCTAGCTTGCATGAGGCCCTGGGTTGGATTCCTAGCAACACACAAACAAATTTTTTTGGTTATATCATTATAGAAATTTGCAATGTTATTATAGAAAAATTGTGAAAGACAAAATTGACAAATGACAACTCATTGAAATTTATGGTATTCTAGAATTTTAGAGTTTGTCAGGATTGTAGTAATCATGTAATCCAACTGTATCATATTTTTAAAAGGCAGCCAAGCACCCTGTCCTTTTGCATACTTGGTATTAAATTTGGAAAAGTTTAATATAGGAAGTTTTAAATTTCTTACTAGTTGTTTTTGGGTAAATATTTTTCTTTAAATGTTTGATATTCTAGCAGATGTTTGGACTACAGTAGTCACTGCCAGTATCAATAGAACGTATTGTAGAGTTCCTGCAATGGATATAAACAGCACTGAGCAACCCTTCTCCTTTCCTCTAAGCTGAACATAAAGAGAAGTGATTTCCGCAAATTAGGCTTGTGAGCAATGATCCATTTTTATAAACTTTAAATCAAGAATGTTGAAAATAAACTTCCAGTCCCATTCTGAATTTAAAATTATAGTAGTTTGATCATATCTCCTTGGGGAATGGAAAGGGATCTCAAAATCTTTCTCTCTTTCTTTTTTTAATTTGAGATCCAGTCTTGCTATGAACCTTGAACTCCTGGGCTCAGGTGATGATCCAGCCTCAGACTTCCCAGTAGCTAGGAATACAGGTGCATGCCATTGCATCCAGCTAAATCTTATAAATATTTTTTGTACATTGTCTTAAGAATCTTTGCCAAGCCTAATATAATTAAAGGATGGTGTGTGTGTGTGTGTGTGTGTGTGTGTGTGTATTTTATGTTTAGCAAAGTCACTCAGGTAAAGATGTATTGATTATCAGTCATTGGTAGTAAATAGAGCAATTCTAAGATCATATTCAAACTTTGGGACTATCACAGACATTGAATATGAGTTGCAACTTTATTTTTATACAAGAGATTTTCATGAAAGCTATGTGAAATTTAAAGATTATTGCTAAGACTTGTCTTCTCATTATCAATCACCGGTTATAATATGGAAATTGAAATCTGCTCCTATGTTCGTTTTGTTACTTTTTCTCCATATGTTATTGAAATTTCATTTATCAAGATCATAAAAATAAAGAATATGTTCTTATTTTCCAACCTTAAATATTGAAAGGATCTGTGTCATAGTCATTTGTAACTGTCATGACACTTCTTCATTATGTTATTAGAGGCATTCTAGAATATTTTAGAACTGAAGAGGTTTTTACATGTCTGTGTTAGGAAATGAAGAAATTCTTTGTCTGTCATTTTCTATATAGCATATTACAACAACATTTTTATTTTCATCTTATTTAGAGTGTGGGTTTTTTAAAAAAAAAATCTTCAAAATCAGATATTTCTGAAATGTTTCGTATGGAAGTTTTCCAACTTTTGTTTCTTTGCTTCTTTGTACTAGTTATGGCTTTCTTTGTAAAATATACATAGTGTGTTTGTCTTAGGACATAGCTGCCAAAGCCTAAGCTGCCCCATTTAAGTTAGTGTAAGTGAGTGTTTTAGGCAAATCTTAGTTACATTGTGTCAGGCATGAATTTCTTAGGATTAAAAAAAAAAATGAACCATGAAAGTAAAAATTTTTAAGTTCACTTTCATCAAAATTAAAATTTCTCTTAAGAAAATGAATCTTTCCTCTGAGAGAAAATATTTATAAAACAAATATTAGATAAATGATGTGTATTCAAAATATTTAAAACCTACAATATTACATGCTAGCAAGAAAAGGAAGCAAGGAGAACTCTCTATACATTGCTGGTGGAAATGCAAAATGTAAGCCACTTTGTAAACAATTTCTGTTTCTTAGAAGGTTAAGCATACATTTTTTGTATAACTCAGCCATACCACTTATGGTATTTTTCCAATAGGAATGAAATCTGTATGTACATGTATACAGCAACTGTATTTTTAGGTGCTAAAATCCAGAAACAACTCAAATGTACTGAAATATGAAATTGATAAGCAAACTATGTTTAAAAAAATGTGTAACTGATTCATGCATCATCATAGACATGATCTCAAACCATTTTGCTAAATGAAATAAACCAGACATAAAAGATGACATGTTGTATGATTTCATTTATTTAGCATTTGAAATAAAATAAAATCACACAGAATATAGGATCAGGAGTACATTGGAATAAACAGTGGGACTGACTGCAAAGGAGCATAATATAATAATTTTTTAGTGATAGAAGTGCTTTATATTTTAACTATGGTTGCAATTAAAAGACTATGTATTTGCCAAAACTCACAGAATTCTAAAACTGAAAAGGATGACTTTTACAATTGTTAACTATATCTCAGTAAATTAGAATGGTTCTTTGAAATAAACATAAATTTCAAATATAACTACAAGAGTAAAAGTATAGGTTATATAAATTAATCATACAATACTACTTTGACCATGATGTCCAAGAAGGTGATAAGTACATTTTTGTGTTTTATACTTTTTCAAGACTGTAGTTTTTGTAATTTGCAAACCTAAGTTCAGAAAGTTGAATACTTTAAACTTCTAATCAGTTTTCATGTTATTAAGGAAAAAAAGAGGGAGGGAGAGAAAGCTCTGTCCCGCTTCAGAAGATACTAACCGTAATCCTCACTATACTTAAGGTGTTTTCTTTTTTTTTTCTTTTCTTTGTTAGATTATCTGCGGCAAAGTTATGGGCTATCTATGGACTTTAATTCGCCAAATGATTATAATAAATTGGTGCTTTCACTGTTATCTGGACTCCCAAATGAAGTGGACTTTGCTATTAATGTATGCACTCTCCTATCCAATGAAAGCAAGCACGTCATGCAACTTGAAAAAGACCCTAAAATCATCACTTTATTACTTGCTAATGCTGGGGTGTTTGATGACAGTAAGTTTTAAGCTGAATGTATTAAGTTATTATTCTGTAGAGATGTTAAGGATTTTTTTTTTTTTTAAGATTTTAACTAGAAAAATACTTTGTCAATATAATAGCATTCCTTATTCTTATTACTTAAAAATACATTATTTAAGATGAATATTTTGGGTTTTTAAATCTTAAAAGTTTGAATAGTAAATTAATCTCATTATAGCTTTTGATGTAAAAACCCAGTTTTTGCTTGGAGTAATATATGGGTTTCCTGAGTTGAGATTGGTTCTTAGAAAATTCAGATAAAATTAAAATCTAGAAGAAATTATTTTTTATCTTATAGAAAGCTATATACATAGCACAGTAGACATAGTCTGTGAGAGAACTTGTGGTAGCATTTTAATGGTTCCTGTTTTTCGTTTTTATCTTCAAATAGCAACATTTTTGCACATGAATTCATTTTTCTGATATTTGATTAGGTTCAAGTAGTGTACTTTCAAACATAATTTTATTTGGGATCTCTAAGTAGGATTCTTTGAAATTTACCCTGTACTTATATTATATGAAAAATTTTTAACTTAAGCAAAAATAAAATTGTTTTTTTACCCTACCTGAAACTATCTTGGTTACCCAGGGGAGAAGCAAAGATCATGATTACTTCTCAGTTTCTCTTATGGCTTTGAAGATCTAAATTTGTTTGATTTTTATCTCACTTTCAAAATGTTTGATTACTGATAATATTATTTTGATCTTTCAAATATAACTTCAACATTTGATATAGAGTGGAATTGGAAATTGTTTCACATGTCTTAGAAAATTTTACATGAACCTTTCACGCCATGCGCAATGGAGTATGCCTGTAATCCCAGTGGCTCTGGAGACTGAGGCAGTAGGGTTTCTACTTCAAAGCCAGCCTTATCAACAGCAAGGCGCTAAGCAACTCAGTGAGACCCTGTCTCTAAATAAAATATAAAATTGGGCTGGGGAGGTGGTTCAGTGGTTGAGTGCCCCTGAGTTCAATCCTCGGTACCGACCATCCCCCCACCCCCTCCAAATGAAGCTTTCAGAAAATATATACTCTCAAATCAGTAATTTTAATGAAGTCTTTCTATTTTGGTCATTGACTACAACTACATGTGAATAATCAATTCTGTATAGGCTAGAAGTAATCTTATCAATTTTGGTTCGCTAAGGCATGACAGTTTTCAGACTGTTTATCTTCTTGAATTTGGAGTTGTATTTTTTTTAAGTTTTCTAAAAGACTAAATAATCATGCATTGTAGCAATCTAAAACACTAATAATTTTGCAAATTCTTTTTAGGGGATGTTTCTGTCATTCCAACAGCATAAAACGTGTAGCGTTCCACAGTACGTGGGGACTTTATGAAGATACTCTATACTTAAAACTGTTTTACATTTCAAAAATAATTCTCTTTGGAGAATTTTCCTGAACGGAGGTTTCATTTATAGAGTTATTTACAAAGAATTTCCTGCTCTATATTTTTGAAATTGGAATTACACAATTATTTCTGAAATTAATATGAAAAATTTTAATTACGACAATTTGGCAATCTAATAGCAATAGCATCTTTTTGACTTCTTAAGATTTTTCTTCTCTACAAATGGAAACTAACACACAGTATTACAGTAATCTTCATTTCTTTTCTTCACTGTTTATGTTTTGAAAATGAGTTTTGTGGTTGTTTTTTTTTTTTTTTTTTTTTTTTTAGTGTCTGGGATGGAACCCATAACCTCATGAATGCTAGGAGAGTGCTTTACCACTGAGCTATATCCCCAGTTCAAGTTGTGTATTTTCAGTTTGTAGGGACACATTTTGGAGGGGGATTATATAATTTTAAGAAAATTTATATTTTAAAAGATTATCATTATAATCCACTAGTAATCATTACTACTGTCATTTACTATGAAACAATTTCTAGTGCACAAGATATATTAAAACTTTTAGTTTTACTACTTTTGATAGCTTATATAATATTAAGAAATAAAAATTTTATTACATTTTATTAAATGCACTATTTATTATTTTAGCTTTAGGATCCTTTTCTACTGTATTTGGAGAAGAATGGAAAGAGAAGACTGATAGAGACTTTGTTAAGGTAATAAACATAAATTAAAATGTTAGCCATTGAGTTCTATGTAGCCAAGAAAATAATGGATCAAATGGTTCATTTGATGTACTTGATACTACATGCTTTTATCTTTAGCAAATTATAAACATACCTCTTTAGAGTTGTGATTAAGTTGAGTAGATAATCTTTTAGGATAGCCAGTGAATTTATTATTTACATTTTTTGTTGATTTCTGCTGATGCTAAATCTGCATCAGTAGCAATAAATATTTAAATTACTTAATTCCTCGCTGGAATTCTGAGAATGTTTCAGGAAGTTTTATTTTTATATACATTTTGACTGTGCAATTCAGGAAGAAATGAAAATCCAGATCTGTCATGAAGTTCTCAAGAAGACATATGACTCTAAAAGATGAGTAGGTGTTAATATATGGGAAAATATCTGGCAATATATTTTTGGGAAAAAAAAAACAACCTGTGAACTTCAGATAAGAAATTACAAAAAGAATTGGACATTTGTTTTCTAATTTACATTTGTCTAATTTTCCTGGCTTTCAAGTAACTCATGGGATGCCTCTTTTATTAACCCGCTGTGTGTACATTCTGTCACATTTTAATAATAGAACATGGACATTAAACACTATTATGTAAGCACATTTCCTTTTCTTTAAAATTGATACATGAATAGCTTTTTAGTTTGACAACTTTCAATTTTTGTTATTTCTTTAGCTAAAAGTTTTAAGCCTGTCTACATTGTTTCTTAAAAGTAGACCCCAAACACCATGATATACAACATATATAGACTAATAACTTAAATATGAAATCATTTGCAATAAAACCTTTTATTGAAATATTGTACAAATTTGAGTTAAAAGAGATTTCTTTTAAGAAACAGAATCTGTCAGCCAATTGTAAGATTTTTCTGCTGGAATATTATCTAAAGAAACGTGAAATCAGAATTTATGTCCAGCTATTACAATATATTATAAAATTTCAAAAACCTCAATTGCATTAGGTGAATTATATTATAAACAAGAAGCTTTAAGGTTTTTTAAAGAAAATATTGCCAGTTGTATGTGATAAGGTTCTACTAATCAGAAACTTCGACTTCTTCAGCAGTCTGAAGTGCTATAAATTATCATTAGAAATAATGCATCAAGATATTTTTGAGCCTTTAATGAGCCTTGCATGATTTTATTAGTAGACATCTGATGTTTAAATTGTCACAAAATCCTTACACATTTGATTCTTAACTAATATTACCACTGAGGCATTTTTCCTTTATAATTTTATAATATTATTTTTTTCTTTAGCTAAGAAGATATTAAATTAGAGGGTTATAGACACTCAACACCATTGATTTGTATCAATAATTTTTATATAAATACATTCTGAATTTGTTTAAATGTTATCATATAAAATATTTCTTTACTTTTCAGAAAAGAGTTGAAAGTTAATATGGACTAGATATGAAACAACTTAATAGTCTTCTTTACAATCTTTCTTTTTACAAAAGTTTTGGGGGTTTTTTGTTCGTTTGTTTTTAACAAAACCATTCCATTATATAAAGTATTTAAAGCAATATAGGAATCTACAGTCTTTCTTCAGAGATATAATATACATGAATTTTATTTTAATGAGCTGATAACATTTAATAAATAATGGAGGACAAAAGAACAAGATTGATTCTTAGTTTTATAAAAGTAATGGATGTACATTGTGGAAAAGCTAGAATTCATAACAAAAGTCAAAACTTAAAAACCCATCATTAATTACAAGCATCCAGATATAAACACTGTTTTATGTGCATTTATCAGGTATTTTCATATATATAATAGTTAAAAAATAAAATTGTATTTCAAACGTATGCGTGTGTGCGGGCGTGAGTGTGTGTGCACACATTGGACCTAGGGATAGAACCTAGGACCTTACATGTGCTAAGCGAGTCATCTTGTCCTTTCACTTATATTATGATCTTTCCTTCTTATTATTAATCTTTAACATCTTAATAACCAGTTATTTTATATTACAGATATTTAACAGTTCGTGTAAATAATCTATATTTTCAGAAATTTAGGTAATTATTATGACCTCGCTAGGTTCAAAAATACCTAAAGTCAAAGCTATAAGTATGTAGTTTTTTCTCAGAATAAATTCCAAGAAATGAAATTCCAGAGTTGAAGATATTAAAACATTTTAATAAAAATATACCATATTAATTAAATTTTATAATTACCTCTCATGTTATTATGTTAAATGCAATTGCACCCCAAAATAGGTAGGCCTAGTGCTTCATAAAGTATTGTATAATCAATTGCAGTTTCTGATATTTATCTGATATCTGATAAAAAAAATGTCTGATTAATAGTTTTAAACCTCTTCATTTCAGAGAAAAATGGGATGAGCCAGGAGTGGTAACACTCACCTGTAATCCTAGCAGCTTGGGAGGCTGAGGCAGGAGGATTGCAAGTTCAAAACCAGCCTCAGCAGTTTAGCAAGCCTGAGCAACTTAGTGAGACTCTGTCTCAAAATAAAAAATAACAAGGGCTGAGGATGTGCTCAGTTGGTTAAGCGCCTGTGTACCAATTCCTGGTACCAAAAAGGAAAAGAAAAAAATATTGAACTGTTTTACTTAATTGATTGTCTTTTACATAATTTTGCACATATATTTTACCAAATTTCTTTATTTGGCAAATATTTACTAAGCATTTTATATCTACTACAGTTTTTCCAGACACAGGAGAAACAAGGTCCCTGCACCCCCACTGAATTTCTTTTTAAGTTCTGAAAGACAGACAATAAAATTAAACAATGTAGGTTGAGAATTTTGCAAGTATTGTGAAGAAAATAAAGCAGAATAATGTGATACAGTTGTAAGACATGGGGTATATGCAACATTAAATATTGTGGCCAACAAATGTTTCTCTCAGGAAATAAAAAATCTGATGATATTTGGTAAATTTAAGTGATAATAGGGGACCACCAACTTCGGGACGAAGAGCTTATCAGGCCAAGGAAGTAGCAGATGCAAATGTTATGAGGTAAAAACAAATCTAGTTTGAGGGATGGAAGTATGCTTGTGTGGAAGGACACTGGTGAGCAAAAGGGAAAGTAGTAGCATACAAATATGCCTGTTGTAGATATGAACGGCATGCCGTTGACAAAATTCTGATTAATGTCAAAATGTATTAATCATGTTTTTGTATTTATTGAAATTATGCCTAGTAGACATTGGAATTTTTTTTCTTTAATTATTTTTCCCCTGACTCCTTTCAGTAAAATTTTTTATTAAATTTTAACCCATACTTGGAAAAGTATGTAAGTATACAGCTCAATAAATGTTTACAAAAATGAAAATTCTAGTGTAGCTATTACCCACATGAAGAAACACAAGTACCTCTGCAGTGCCCCTGCTTATGCCCCATTTCATTCTCTTCTTCTTCCAGTCCCTCATCTGTTAACCATCCTTCCTTCTCATATTCCCTCAAACTGTTTATCTTTTGTCAGCCTTATACTTGTGATAGATTCATTCATGTTGTTACAAGCATTTACACTTAATTCTTCTCTATTGTAATATATTATTACATTGCATGAATATACAGTATTTTGTCCATTCAGCCTTAAATTCAGAAAGCAGTAAGAATTGAGTTATTTCCAGTTTAGAAACAAAAAATTCTGCTTGTCATGTATTTTAGTAAATGTTTGCATGCATCTGTGTTGGGTATTAAGAGTATAATTGCTAGGTATATTCGGGTATGCATATATTCAGCATTAGTAGATATTGCCAAACACATTTTCAGAGTGTTTGTCTTATGTCTTAACTGCAGTAAATCAGAGTTCCGGTTGCTTCTTGTTACTAGTTATCTGGTATTGTTGGGCTCTTTCATTTTAACATTCAAGTGGATATATAGGTTAATGCATCTTGGTTTTAATAACCATCCCCCACCCCACCCCCAATGACTAGTGGAATATAAAATAACTTTGGTTATTTTGGTAGCTTCTTTTGGTCGGTACCTGTATTTTACCCAATTTTCTTTAAGATTGTCAGTCTTACTGACCTGTGGTCTTTTTATGTTTTTATGGGTTTTTGTTTGTTTGGTACCGGCGATTGAACTCAGGGGCACTCAACCACTGAGCCACATCCACATTCCAATTTTGTATTTTATTTAGAGACAGGGTCTCACTGAGTTGCTTAGAGCCTTGTTTTTGTTGAGACTGGCTTTCAACTTTCGATTCTCCTGCCTCAGCCTCCTGAACCGCTGGGATTACAGGCATACACTACTGGGCCTGGCCTTGTTATATTTTGGGTAAAAGTTACTTTTAAGATGTATGTATTGGAAATATCTTCTTATAGTATCTTATATCTTTTTTATTTTTATTTATTTTTTTTTAAAGAGAGAGAGAGAGAGAGAGAATTTTTTTTTTTAATATTTATTTTTTAGTTTTCGGCAGACACACATCTTTGTTTGTATGTGGTGCTGAGGATGGAACCCGGGCCGAACGCATGCCAGGCGAGGGCGCTATCGTTTGAGCCACATCCCCAGCCCCTGGATTTTATTCTTGAAAGGTTCTTTTGATGAACATCAATTCTTAATGTAGTTATGGTTTGGATATGAGATATTCTCCCAAAGCTCTTGTATTAATATAGGAATATTCAGAGGTTAAATGGTTATGAAAGCTGTAACCTATTCAGCATATCCGGGCTGAAATGGACTAACTGGGTAGTATCATAGCAGGTGGGGCATGGTTATAGAAGGTGGCTCACTAGAGGCATGCCCTGAAACAATTCATCTTCCTTAGTGCCCCTTCCTCTTTCTGTCCTTTCTGTCTCTGCTTCTACCATAAGCTAAGTATCTTTCCTCTGCCAAGTCCTGGGCCCAGAACAATGGAGTCAACTGACTATGGACTGAGACCTCTGAAATTGTGAGCAAAAATGGTGTTTTCCTCTACTTAGTTGTTCTTGTTAGATAATTTGATCACAGCAGTGAAAAGCTGATTAACACATCAACTCATCAAATTCTTTTAGTAATTTTTTGTGTCCTGTTAACAAAATTTTTCCTACCCTGAAGTCAAGAATACATTGTTTTGTTTTGTTTTCTGACCTACTTTTCACACAATTTGTATGAGGTTTGGTGTGTGTATGACATAAGAGTCAAAAGTTTTCTTCTCATGGCAACCCAGGAATCTGCATCATTTGTTGAAAAGTTTTCTTCACTCTGTTGCAATGTCACCTTTGTCATAAATTTGCTGATCAGATATATATGGGTCTATTTCTAGGACTTTTCTTTCCCATTGTTCTGTTTGCCCATGTTAGGATTTTAAAGTACCAGACTTTTAGTGTTGGAATTAAAAATTCTTACTGTTGAAACTTCAGTGAAAATTTGTTTTCTGTTTGGAGAAAAAATTCATTTTTCCTATTGTTATTCATAGCCCATTGTTTATAAGGTATTTTTATACCTCTATGTTATTTATTATTCCAGAAAACAGACCTTTTCATCTAATTTTTTTTATCTCCATTCTTTGTTGAATATATCATCTCCCTTCAGTGTGTATTCTTTCCACAGTATAGCACATCCTCAATTTGGTCTTTCAGTGGAGATATCTTAATAGAAAAATTTATCTTTGTATTTAAACCTTATTCTAGCTTTTTTTGGGGGGAGTCATTCTGTTGTTTTTACGTTCTTATTTTTTGTTAATTTTGGCTCTTCTGTTTCTTTGGTATTTTGCAACCAAATAACAGGGTGTAGATTTTCTTTACTTCTGGAATTCCAAAGTTGAGCTTATTCTGTCTTCCACCTCTCTTAACCTTTCATTCATATAGTCTGTCTCTTTAACTGGTAAAATCCTTGGCTTGTTTTTCACTCCAAGTAATTATTTTCAGTTGTATCTACTATTCTACTTGATCCATTTGTTAAGTTTTTGTTTCTACAAGTTCTCTTTGGCCTTTGTTAAATTTGTCCTTTTTAGTTTTTTTTTTAAATGATTTGAATAATTTTGTATATGTATTAATATATATTTTTTAAAAATTATAATTTAATAAAATTTATATATAAAGAATTTATGTAACAAGTACAAATGTAAGTATAATACATGTAAATATTATTTATAAATATTTAATTAAATACAATTAAATACAAATATACCTGAGAATTCTGATATTTTAATCTCTTATAGCTCAATTTACTCATTAATTTATATATTTCCTTATATTTTATGATGTTACAAATTTCAACAGAAGTTTTTCTTTGGAATTTTTGTACAGACTAGATTGGAGAATTTATTCTTCCACTGCTGGTTGCATTTGCCCATCATTTAAAGGAAGAAAATACTGGTTTAGAATGATTCTATTGCTAGCTTCATTGAGTTTCCAGTGCCTCAGATAGTAAAACCAAACTCATGAAGGTTGAGGAGTAGGCTAGTGGTAAACAATTTCAGATATAGTTTTTAACCCTGGTATTGATTTTAACCAAATCTTTAGTCAACCATTTTTGTCTCCCTTTTTTTGAGTATTAGATATTCATATGTTTCACCATCATATGGTGTTGCATTTTAATTCCCCACTTCATAAACTGACCCAAGGCCATATCTCCTGTCCTCACCCAACCCATCAAAACTAAGCCCTTTGATTATAGAGATACATACTTTTCTTAACTCTAGAAAATTGGTGATGAAATTTTAAGTTGCACAAAATTTTTGTTTATATGTGCACTCCTCGTGGGAACAGGGGGCTGCCATTATATCATTAATCACATTAAATCAAGAACACACAAATATATTAAAATTTATATGTTCACCATTGTTGTATATGTTTTCATTAATTTCTACTCTTTATTTATCTTTCTGTGTGCTATTTTCTTTTAATTTGTTTCACTTTTTCCATTTATTAAGCTGATGCTTGCATGATTTTTTCCCAATATAACATATATATATTTCTAACTTTAGATACTTATGCACATTTTTTCTGTACTCATTGGTTACGCAGAGATTAGAATTTGAATCCTTGCTAATTTATCAAGTTAGTACTTGTCTCTGCTTTTCACATAATGCAGAAAATTCCCTCCAAGTTCAGTTTTGTCTTTATACTAGCAATTTTGATATGTCATATTTTTATTACAACTCAATTTAAGATGTCTTCTCATTTTTATTATTACTTCCTGTTTGATAAATGAGTTATTTAGGAAGGAATTTTCTGAGTCTCTTTTTTAAAAAAAATTGTTGTAATATTGTTGTACATAATGGTGGATTTTTTTTGTTGTTGCATATTGGGATCTGCATACAATATAACAACATAATTTGGTCAATATCATTCCCCAGTATTTCCCCTTTTCAAAAGGAATTTTCTCGGGGCTGGAATTGTGGCTCAGCAGTAGAGCGTTCGCCTAGGGGCAGGACCCCGGTTCAATTGTCAACACCACATAAAAATAAAGGCATTGTGTTGTGTCCATCTACAAAAAAAAAAAAAAAAAAAAAAGTTCATTTTCTCTCTCTCTCTCAACAAAAAAGGAATTTTCTTGATTTCCAGAAATATATGAAATTATTCTAGTTTGTTCTTACTCATTTCTCAATTCTCTGTGTTGAGAATGTGCTCTTATAATTAGGTTATTGAAATGTTTTCACTCTTTACTATTTTAATCTAGCATTGATCAGATTTTATACTACATGTATTTGAAAAGAATATATGTTCTGAAGTCTTTTTATGCAGATTTCGATATTTCAGGCCAACAGTATTAGTTCTAACGTTCATATTGCAGTAATAATGCTGTCATTTTCTGTTAGTTCCTTCATTTATGTAAAAAAGGTATGTTAAAATGCTTGTTTTGACTGTGGATGTGATGATTCTGTACAGTTCTGTAATATTGTGTTATTTAGTTGTGTCTGTTATTTAGTTTGTATCTCCCATATTTGTTGTATCTTTCTGGTCAGTCTAACTTATTGGGAAGTGTCTTCTTGCCTTCACAATTTATGTTTTGATTTAGTACAGGTATATCAGCTTTCAGGTTGGTGTTTATAAAGTTTATATTTTACTTTCAGCCTTTCATAACCTTAAATTTTACCTGAATTTTTGTAAACAACATATATTTGTGCTTTGATTTTTTTCCTAGTATGAAAAACTTTGTTTATTTAGTGTAGTTATTTCATTTTAATGTAATTCTCATATTTTGCTTTAATTTACCATGTTCCTAATTTGTCTGTCTTTTCTATTCTTTTTCCCCCTTCTCTTATTTTTTTTCAACTTAATTTGACTCAGTATTGTTTATCATCCAGTTTACCCTATTAATTAGATATATTTTTAATTTTTTTAATTTTTAATTTTTTTTTTTAGTTATAGATGGACACAAAACCTTTATTGTTTGTTTATTTTTATGTGGTGCTGAGGTTCGAA
Organism: Marmota marmota marmota; assembly: GCF_001458135.2. Lineage (NCBI taxonomy): Eukaryota > Metazoa > Chordata > Mammalia > Rodentia > Sciuridae > Marmota > Marmota marmota. Next base: position 12,356,986 of record NW_025999960.1, read on the forward strand.
CCCAGGACCTCACATGTGCGAGGCAAGCACTCTACCACTGAGCCACAACCCCAGCCCCTATTAATTAGATATTAATGCCCTTTTTTTTTTACTCATTGGTTACACAGAGATTAAAATTTTAATCCTTTCTAATTTATTAAGTTAGTACTTGTCCCTGCTTTTCACATAATGCAGGTACTCTAGAACAACTCCTTCTGCATTTACTCAATCATGATTTACATAATATGTACATTACTGGTTAATGCTCTTTTTGAATTCATTTAGTTTTAATTTTTTTCCTTGTCTAATATCAGCAAATGATATAAATTTCTCCCAAAACACTGCTTCAGCATGTCCCAAAATTGTTTTATTGAATTTTCACTATTATTTATTTCAGAATATTTTCTGATTTTTCTTTGTTATTTCCTTGTGATTCATTGGTTATATAAAAAGGTGCTGTTTAATTACTTACTATGTGAAATTTCCAATTTGCTTTTTTTAAAAAAAATGTTTATTTTTTAAGTTGTAGTTGGACACAATGCCTTTATTCCATTCATTTATTTTTATGTGGTGCTGAGGATCGAACCCAGGGCCCCACACTTGCTAGGCAAGCTTTCTACGCTGAGCCACAATCCCAGCCCCTCCAATTCGCTTTTATTATCATCATTATTGCAAAATTGGTTTCTTATCAAATTCTGTTGTGGTTGAAAAACATGTTCTACTTAATTTCATTCCTCTTAAACTTGTCAAGACTTGTTTAATTGTCCAGCATATGGCCTTTCTCAATGAATGTTTCATGTACTCTTTAAAAGATTTGTGTTCTATTACCGTTGAATATAGTGTCTATTAGTAACAATTAAGTGAAGGTCATTAGAAGTGTTAAAAGAATTCTGTATCATTATTGCTTTTTTATCTAATTGTTCTGTGATTTATTGAGAGATGAAGTATTGAAATCAGCTACTATGATTATGAATGTTTACAGCCTTTTTCAGTCTATCAGTTTTTGTTTCACATATTTGAAACTCTGTGATTAGTTATATACTCATTTTCAATTGCTTTTTTTCACTGATGGAATATTTTTTAACCTTATGGAATATTCCCCTTCTTATAATATCATTTTGCCTTGAAATTAACTTTGTCTGATGCTAATTTAGGTAGCTACATCACCTTTCTTATGATTGATATTATCATATTTTTTCTATCGTATGCTTTTCATCTATTTTAACATTCAGTGTTTCTTAAAGATGGCATATTGTTCACTCTTGCTTTCCTTTTCCCCACAAAATGCAATTTCTTCCTTTAAATCAGTCTGTGAGAACATTTGCCCTATGGTTGGGTTTAGCGTCTCAGGTTTTATTTTCCTGAAATTTTTATTTTGCCTCTGTGTTCAAAGGATACTTTTTGTGGACATAAAAATTTAGGGTTTTGTCTGATACATTAAAGGTAATAATCATTGTCAGTTTGCATTATTACTGATAAGTCAATTTTGTTGTTCCTCTGTTCATGGTATTTTCTCTGCTTTTAGAACGTTCTCTTTATTATTGAGTTTCAACTTGGTTATGATTTACCTTGTGGGTTTTATTGCTTATCTTACTTGGGGTTCATTTATCTTTTTAAATCTGTGGTTTGGTATTTTATGTAAAGTTTGGAATGTATGTGCCATTTATTTCTTCAGGTTTTTTCATTTCCCTGCTATTTTTCTCAGACTACATGTGTACATATATTAGGCCACAATATTGTTCCACAGAATTAATGAATTTTTTTCTTTCTGAGGCTAGTATGTTTCTTTGTTATTATTATTTTTGTGTTTTAACTTAAGATTGTTGAATGTTTTATTTTCACTTATAAGTATTACATTAATTCCCATACACAAATCCAAGACCATATATTGCGTGATTCCAAATAACAAAAACCCAACTTATATGTCTGGATATTAAAAACCCAAACCCAGATATTGGTGATTTTTTTTCATTAGTAGACATCATGGACATCCTTTGGGAGATAGCAGGCCCCCTGACCCTCAAACAGCAACTTGCCATGAGTCCATACCAAAACAGGGAGCCAATGTCTTGTAGCAACTAAACCTGGCAAGTAATTTCACTCATGAAGCCAGAACACCTGTATTCCAATGCTGCCATCCACAGATATTTCCTGTTTTCTGCCCTCTAGGAAAACCTCCTTTGAACATACATGGTATTTTCTACTTGGGGATAATAACTTCTTCCTGCCATTTTCCCCCAAAAGCTCAGAAGAAGTGATGAGACTATTAAAAAAAAAAAAAATGGCACAGTGTTACTCTCTGGAGTCTGCCACTGTTTGGATGTATTTTTAGGCTCATTCTGCTAGGCTCTGGAGTTCCAGGTTTCTGTGCTACACAGGTGCTGGAAGAATCAGAGAGAGAATGCAGGGCTCCCTGAAAACCAGGAAGTGCACAGTTAACATACAAGGATGTGGCCATTGATTTCTCTGAAGAGGAATGGGAAGCCTGCACCCTAGTCAGCAGAATTTACATAGAAATGTGATGGTAGAGAACAAACACAAAAATCTGACCTTCTTGGCCATTTCTTTTCATCATACCTAGGACTTTTCACCAGAACAGGACATAAAATATTCAACCCAAAAATGCAGACCATATGGAAATTTTGGCCTCCACGATTTACAATTAAGGAAAGAATGGGAAAGTGTGGGTTGGAATGAAGTTCAGAAACCATGTCATAGTGAACCTAATTACCGGTATATATAAAAAAAAAAGTTATGAAAGTAGTGAAACTCTAACTTTAGCCTTGTTTTAAATCTTAGAAAACATCCGTGTATTCACTTCACAAAAAAATCTGTACAGAGGTCAGAAATGTTGGGAAGTTGATTCTCAATGCTCAAAATTTATCCATTCTAGTATTTATATTCAAAATAATACATACAAATGTAAAAATATGAGAAAATTTTTAATCAAATCTCAAGCCTTACTCCACCCCCGAAAATTTATACTGTAGAGGAGCCTTACATATATAAAAAATGTGGCCAAGCACTTAAGCATTGCTCAACCCTTACTCAACACCAGAGAATTCATACAGGAGAAAAGCTCTACAAATGTAAATAATGTGGCAAAACTTTTGAACAAATCACAAATCTTACTGGATGCCAGAGTATTCATACTGGATAGAAGCCCTATAAATGTAAAGAATATGGCAAAACCTCATAAGTGTTGTTCAACCCTTGCTCCACGCTGGAGGATTCACACTGGAAAGAAACCCCACAAATATAAGGAATATGGTAAAGATTTTAATCAACTTTCACACATTATTCAACACCAGATAATTCATATTGAACCCAGACCTTATAAATGTAAAGAATGGGGCACAGTCTAAATATTGCTCAAACCTTTATAGTGACCAGAGATGTCATAGTAGTGAGAAACCCTACAAATGCAAAGAAAGTGGCAGAGCTTTCAACTGAAATTCATACTTCATTATGCTCCAGAGAATTCATACTGGAGAAAAACCCTACAAATGTCAAGAATATGGCAAAGCTTTTATCCAAATCACAGATTTTACCTGACACCTGGGGAGAAGCCATACAAATGTAAAGAATGTGGCAAAGCCTTCAAATATTGCTCAAACGTTCATAGACACCAGAGATATCATAACAGTGAGAAACCCTATAAATGCAAATCAAAGCTTTCAGTCAAAGCTCAAACATCATTACACACTGGAGAATTTATACTGGAGAAAAGCCTTACCAATGTGAGATGGAGAGACCCTAGAATTGTACAAAGTGTGGTAAATTCTGTAACACTTGTTCACATCTTATTCAACACCTCAGAATTCATATTGGAGATATACTGGAGAATTCAGAGTAGAAAGAAATCTTAAAAATGTATATAATGTATCAAAGCCTTTATTCAGATTTAAAACTTTCTTCATCATCAGAAAATTTATGCAATATTGAAATCTAATAGGTATAAAGATATGCAAACACCTTTGTCCAAAAAGTATACCATTAGAGAACAGAAAAATATTTATAATAAAATAAAACCTTTAGAAATTTTTTTTTTTAAAGTTACATCTAGAATTCTAAAAGAAATAAATACAGGGCTGGGGTTGTGGCTCAGCGGTAGAGCGCTTGACTAGCACATACGAGGACTCGGGTTCCATCTTCAGCACCACATAACAATAAAATAAAGATACTGTGTCCATCTATAACTAAAAAAATAAAGTGTTATTTAAAAAAAAAAAGAAAGAAATACAAAGACACGTTTATCAAGTATATCCTTCCTAGCTTTAAGAGTTAATGAAAAGCCTGGTATACCCCTATAATCCCAGCAGCTCAGGAGGCTGAGGTAGGAGGGTCGTGAGTTCAAAGCCAGCCTCAGAAAAAAAAAGGTGCTAAGCAACTCAGTGAGTCCCTGTCTGTAAATAAAATACAAAATAGGGCTTGGGATATGGCTCAGTGGCTGGGTCACACACACCCTGCCTCCCATACCCCATCCACCCGCCCGCCAGCCTGCAACCAAAAAAGTCAATGAACAGCTGGGCAAGATGGCGTATGCCTGTGGCTGGGGACACTTGAGACCAGAGGATCGAAAGTTCACAGCCAGTATCAGCAACTTAGGGAGGCCGTAAGCAATTTAGTGAGACCCTGTCTCTAAATAAAATATTGTAAAAACGGGTTGGGAATGTGGCTCACTGGTTAAGCACCCCTGGGTTCAATTCCTGGTTCCCTCCCCCCGACCAAAAAATCAATGAATAGATATGAAACTTTTTTTAAAAAACTTTCCCAAAGATAGAAGCCAGGAATATCAAAGAGGATAAAACAGGATCCCACAATTAACAGAGAACTAAAGTAAATGAAAATACTTTTTTTTTGACTAAGAGAAGTGGGCTGAATGAAAATTGATAGCATTTCAAGAGTGGATGATAATTTGTACTAAAACACTATGCAACTCTGACAAGGCAAAGATTTAATTAGTAGATATAACAATTATAATGGTATATTCTTAAGTCGAATTTAAATAAGTTGTCAAATAATTATACACACTAAAACTAATATCTGGGAACCTTAATTTTGTTTGAAAAGCTATTAGACTCTCCCTTCAAACCATCCTGTGTTTGCTGATTTGTACATTCGATGAAGTTGCTCCAAAAATTATTACTTTCAAAGGTTACATTGTTTGGTGAAAAAGGGGAAAACCATTCTGAACACTGGTCAAAAGAAAGAAATCTAGTCAACATGCCAGGTAGTTCCAAGTCTTTGTGTTTCTCAGATACACACAGAATTGAAAATTCATTAGGAAATGAATGAGTTTGTATGAAGATGGCAGTTCCCACTGCCAGCAAGGCAGTCTCTCTGATCTGTAACACACCTATCTTCCTAGAGCAGATTTCAGGTTGAGAGCTCTGGTGGGGGAACTGAACAAATCTCCTCTTATAGGTGTTCCAGCGTGCTGCACTGAGGGAATGAAATAATTGGGATACATCTTGTTGCCCAGGTAGTGTTTAAGTTCATCACAAGGCCTCGAAAAAGTGAGCTGCATAGTCTTCTTGAGCCAGACAGTTGGTAGGAGTCTGTTACAGTCCCACAGCGTCATGCTCCACAGGTGATAGGGTCTAATGGTTGTATGCCAGAAAAAGAGTTTAATGGTGATGACCTGGTAGGCCGACAAGAAACTGCTAGAGTCACTTCTTCAATTGCTCCTTGCTTCTGGCAAAGTATAGCTGCCATTCTTGTTGTTCTTGTCTTAGTAGGAGTAACCAGGCACCAAGTAAAACCCACTGATGAACTTCTCTCTCACTAATCTTCCCATCTAGAAGTGGTTCTCCATGAGCCAGCTTTGGGCCACTTCAGGCCAACGTTTGAAAGATACCACAGGGACAGAAATGTACAATCCACTACTGCTCCTTACATCCAGAATGATGGCAATGATGGTCCCATTCTTTTCTACTTTTCTACCTTTGGCATCTCTTGCTGGGATTTCTTCTCTATCTCTGATGTGACAGTGCTGATGGAGTCATAGAGCTAGTCAGCCACTTGTAAGGGAGAAGTAGTGTTTGGTGGCACCATTGATGTGATCTTTGATGATGTAACAGTCTTCGTCAGAAAGCCAAAGACTCAGAAAGGAAAAGCACAAGGCTTAGTGGCACAGGCTGATTACAGTCATGCAGTTTAAGGACTGGCACCAAAAGGGTGAAGTTTATATCATAGTCAGTGCCCCAGACAGACATTGAGCTCATCTAAGTCCAGATCCACCAGACTTCTCTAGAGAGCAACAGATATTCATTAACCACTGGAAGGTTTTAGTCTAGTTTTTGCACCATCTCCAGTTGGAAAAGATGAGATCCTTGGCTGTCTGAATCTCTAGCATTGTCTGGTTATCATATTCCCACTGGTTGTGCTTTGTAAATTCTTGAATGGATTTGTTCAGTTCCCCCACCAGAGCTCTGAAACCTGAAATCTGCTCTAGAAAGACAGGTGTGTTACAGATCAGAGAGACTGCCTTGCTGGCAGTGGGAACTTCCATCTTCATACAAACTCGCTAATTGTTTTTGGACATTTTTTCTGTGTATCTCATTGTGGATTGTTGCTTTGTTATGCTTTCATCTTATCTACTTAAGCTACTTTCATCTTGTGAATTTTTTTTATTTCAGATTACATTTTTCTAAAACTTTTATTTGGTTCTCTTTAATACTGTTTATTTCTTTCCCAGTTATATTCATATTTTCCTTTAAATTCTTGAGCATATTTAATACTTTTTTGATGTTCTTGTCAATTATTTTATGGTCTTTATTATTTTGGTTTGTTTTTGTTGAAACTTATTTTTGTCTTGATTATAAGTCATTTTTTTAAGTTCATATGTCTAGAAAATTTTTATGATATATATATACAGTAAATGTTATATTGTTGAGTATCTGAATTTGCTTGAGTAACTAACTTTGTTCAGATAGGCTGTTTTTTGATTAATGGATCTTTATAGTATGGTTGGTTTTAGATTCATATCATATATTGTATTGCCCAGCTTTTTGTTACCATATAACAAAATACTCTTTTTACTTTATAAAAAAGAAAAGGTTTATTTTGGCTCTGTGAGGTTCCCATTTGGAGGTTCCCATTCACAAAACAACTGGCCCTTTTTCTTTGGGACTATGACAAAGCAGCATATCATAGCAGGAGTGTGTCGTAGAGCAAAAACAGTCACCTCATGTCCAGGAAGCAAGAAAGAAAAGAAGAAGGGTCTGAAATACCACAGTCTCCTTTGAGGGCATGTCCCCAGTTACCTAAGGACCTCCTACGAGGCCCTACATCTGAAAGATTTCACCACCTCCAATAGGACAACTAACTATGAGGGTTAATCCTTTAACACCTGGGCCTTTGAGGGGCATTGAAGATCCAAATTATAGTACATGTAGCATTGTCTTTAGAACTAGTTAACTCCTAGTCCTAATGTGTGGCATTATGGGAATTTCTATTGAATAAGCTGAAAGTCTGTTTTTTCTACTCTAGAGATTCCTCAACTGGCTCCTTAACATTTTTTTTTTCAAATGTTCTTAACATTTGTTTTTTTCCACTGGTATTATGGAGTTTGACCAAATGAATGTGCAACTTAGTACTCAGAATAGACTAAAGGGGTCCCTCTTTAGATTAATGGAACTCTTGCTCTTTATAGCCCCTCTTTTGCCTACAAACTAGCTCTCAAATTCTGTGTGCCTTAGCCTTGGTGAGATCTGATCAATCTCAGCTTAGCAATTGTTAAGGTCTCTTGAGTTTCTCTTCTGTATGCCTTATTCTAGAAATAATGTACAGGTAGAAATATGGAGCATTCATTGGGTTTGCCTCTTTGTGTTTTCCCTTGTTTTAGTATCTATAAGCTTCCTGAATTTTCCTATCTGTGAAAACTCTTTTTTTTTTTTTTTTTTTTTAATTGCAGTGCCAGAGATTGTATCCAGGGTCTTTCACATGCTGGGCAAGTGCTCTACCACTAAGCTATATCCTCAGCTCCTTCTGAAAACTTTTTCAGAAAAATGTTTTATGGCAGGATGACTATACCAGTACCAATTATTCTATTATGCCTAAACAAAAGTTTCCTCAAAACATTTTTCCTAAATTTTAATTTTATATTTATTTTTATCCCCTAAGATTTAAAAAAAAAAAAAATGTGTATTTATTTTGTTTAACTTAACTACATTTACCTTTTCCATATATTTTTCTTTAATTCGCATTTGCAGAGTAATGAGTTTTTTCAGTTTTCACTTATCGGGAAATGTCTATTATTACACATTCATTCTTGAAGAACAGTTTTACTGTATAAAATTATATGTTGGTAAATATTTTCTTCCCTCACTTTGGAGAACATATTCCATTGTCTTCTGGCTTTCATAGTTTCTGTTACGTAGTCTGCTATCATTTTAATTGTTGTCCTTTTAAAGATTTTCTGTTCTTTTTGTCTATCTCCATTTATGATTTTTCTTTTGATGTTTCAGAAATTTTATTATGATGTTCCTACACATTTTTATTTACTTTTCTTGGAGTTTGTAGTTCTTCTTAAGTCTGAAAGTTGATGTATTTATCTAATCATTTGCTATACCCATCCACAGAGTTCTTAATTTTAGTTACGTTTTCAGTTCTAGAATTTCTATCTAGTTCTTTATTTTAGTTTTCATTTCTTTCCCAACATTTGTAGTCTTTTATGTCTTTGAACTTATTATTCGTGGTTATTTTAAATTCTGTATCTAATAACTTTATTATTTTACTTCCCTATGGCCCTTTTTTCATAGTTATTGACCATGTTCTTTGTTCATGTGACAAGTTGTTTTTTATTGTTAACCAAACATTATTTGTCTTAAGTTTTTTTGTTGTTTGTTTTATTTTTTAAATATAGTGGTCCTCTTGAGTAGTCTCATGATGTCTGTGGCTCTCAGAATAAAAGTTTTACATGCAAAACAACTTTGATTCCAAAAGATAATTATTTTTTGGTATATACATACCATATTATTTAGAAATAAAAAGTTAGTTAATAGCTCACATGCTTTTTTATTAGTACATAAGTTCCAGGCAAGTGGAATGGGCAGTGTTCATTTTGTATAAGATATATCAATATAAAGGCATTCGGTTTTTAGCTACAAAAAAGATTATTAAATAATTGGATGGATTTTGCTTTCCATTTAGGAACCAAAACTGTATCACTTGTTGTGCCTCAGAATTGTCTGTAAATAGGAATATTGTGATTATTTGCCATTTGCAGGTGAGATTAATACCTCCCTTAATTTTCAAGTACTGTTCTGTACAAATACTTACTTGTAGATATTTTCTATAGCTATAAAAATAATCTGAAAATGTCTGTGATTCATATTGGTGACTCTGTCACAGTTTGTGCTATCATGGTCTTTGGACTAACATTCAGAGTTGAAGAAAGTGTTGAAGAAATACTCAATTTCAGTTAAATATTAATGAACATAAAGATTCATTTTTTCCCCCTCATACAAGTTCACAGATGTTCTACTTTCCTTCAGAGGCCTTATAGGATTCTGTTGCCCGCCAGGTTAAGGATCCTTGACCTAAAAAGAAAGAAAAAACAAATCTTAATTACATAAGAATCCTTTAACTATACGAAATTAAGCATTTATGTTGAAGAACAAAATCCATAGTGTGACTTTTTAAAGTAACAGAATAGTTGTTTCAAATCATTGGCATTTAGCATACTAATTTCTGATTACAGTTTTGGAAAGACATTGTTGATGATAATGAAGTACGTGATCTCATTTCTGATAGAAACAAGTCTCAGGGTAAGTCAATAAAAGTATAATTAAGTGATTTCAAAATTGCAACAATGGTAAATAAAATACCAATTTATGAAATTTCTATTTTCTCTTATAGAAGGTACATCAGGAGAATGGATCTGGGAATCTTTATTTCATCCACCTCGAAAGCTGGGCATTAATGATATTGAAGGACAGCGGGTACTTCAGATTGCAGTGATTTTGCGAAATCTTTCCTTTGAAGAGGGCAATGTTAAGCTCTTGGCAGCTAATCGTACCTGTCTTCGTTTCCTATTACTTTCTGCACATAGTCATTTTATTTCTTTAAGGCAATTAGGCCTTGACACATTAGGAAATATTGCAGCTGAGGTAAGCATGTTACAGTATCTTAAAATTGCTTTTGTAGTTAGCAACATTTACTTAAAAATTTTAGGATGTGTGTGGCATTTTATTATAGTTGTCCATATTTGCAGAATATTTATTAAATGGTTACATGTATTTGTTGTCAAAAGTGGTGGTGCAGAAATAGCAAACATTTGTGGAAAAAAAGAAATACTTGAAATGATGCTTCAAATTGAGCCTTGACTATTCTCATAATAATTATACATTTTAAAATAATACAGTGGTTTTTTTTTCAATTTTTTTAAATTTGAAATATAGAACTCTAGAAGAAACATTCCTCAACAGTACTGTTCTTTTTTCTAGCTTTTATTGGACCCTGTTGATTTCAAAACTACTCATCTGATGTTTCATACTGTTACAAAATGCTTAATGTCAAGGGATAGATTTTTAAAGATGAGAGGTGAGTACTCAATTAAGTTTTTAATTGTGGAAAGTAAACAAACTTTATCATTTGTTAAAATATATGTGTGTTTGTGTATGTTTTACAGGCATGGAAATTTTGGGAAATCTTTGCAAAGCAGAAGATAATGGTGTTTTAATTTGTGAATATGTGGATCAAGATTCATATAGAGAGATCATTTGTCATCTCACTTTACCTGATGTGCTGCTTGTAATCTCAACACTTGAGGTGCTATACATGCTCACTGAAATGGGAGATGTTGCTTGCACAAAAATTGCAAAAGTAGAAAAGAGCATTGGTAAGATGAGACCAAAAATCTTGTAAATTATTTTCTTCACTGAGGAAAATATATAATGTGCTGTATAAAAAACTACTCAGTATTTGAGATTTTCTGTTTAATTTTGAGGAATATTACCTTCTCAAAAACACTGTTTGTTTTAGTCTTCTGCCTCTTTTAGACAGGTAAGATACATCTGTGATGGAAGAACAGGATTATATGGCTAACAGTAATTACTATTCTTTATATCTATTGTGTTTTAAATTTTAAAAGGACAAAACTCCTATGTCTGACTTTTTGGGAGTAGGTCTTTCAGTTTCAAATGGTCAGCTTCTACTGTTGAATACCTAAAGCTAGTAAAGTAAGCCTCCATTTCTAGAATTTGCTGGTAATAGTGCTGTCCTTAAAAATCAGTGAACTCACCTCCTTAAAGGTAGTCCATTATAAACATACTTATTAAAGCATGCCATGTTAATATTTAACTCAATGATTAAAATGATATCTTTCTTGAGAATAAGTACTAAAATCAGAGTTAAAGATTTAGCTTGAACACTGAAATATTGAGATTAAGTTGTCATTTTCTATATCAACAATTCTTAAATCCAGCTACACACCAGAATCACTTGGGAACCTTTTGAAAGATACCTACTCTCCACTTCAGAACTACTAAACAAATTGAGATTGTGATTTTGTTGTTGTTGTTGTTGTTTTTTTAAGATCCATAGGTAATTCTGATGTACTATGACTGGCATTTGAGAAGCAGTATTCTGTATATGTATATCCTCCAGAGATGGCATTGTTTTGTAATACAATGGACTGATAATTTTTTTTTTTTTTTAGACATGTTAGTTTGTCTGGTTTCTATGGATATTCAGATGTTTGGCCCTGATGCACTAGCAGCAGTAAAACTCGTCGAACATCCAAGTTCCAGTCACCAAGTTTTATCTGAAATTAGGCCACAAGCTATAGAGCAAGTCCAAACCCAGACCCATGTAGCATCATCCCCAGGTTAGTGTTTTTATATATTCTTTTTCAATGTGCTTATGTGTGTAAGATTTAATGCTGAGAATCAGTTTAAATTTTTAGTACGAAGACCTGATATTTTACAATAGAATAGGTAAAGGACGATTTGGATATGCAACTTCTTAGATAGTTTACATTCCAGGAGTATTAATATCCAGAAGAGTAAAGAAGAAGAATAGTATAGAAATCAAGTTGAGAAGGATTTAGAGAATTGTAAGGGATTAGGTATTCACAACTGCACAAGCAGTAAGTATGCTACTGAGCTTATTATTTGTGATTATTGTTCTGGGAAACTGACATACTAGGAATGTTAATTATATATATTACCTTATAATTCATTTGGGTAATGATGAGGATACACAAGTATATTACCCCTGAATCTTGGCCCCAGTACCACAGAATCATCCTGGGAGCAGACACATGCACACACACATACATAAGCATGTGTATCTATCTACACATGTGTAGAGTCCGATGGCTCAATTTTGTTTAACCCAAATGGCTCTAAGTGCAGACTGTCTAACAACCAGCCTTCTCTTTCGTCCTTGGACTTCTTTCTCCTGGCACATTCTGAGTCATCATTTTTATATTTTAGCACTTAGCCTTTTTGTAGTCCTCTGTCTTTCATTTGTCCTAACAAAAGCAATTCATCTTTTACTTCACCTACCTTTCCAGTTTCTACCCTTTCACTTGATACTGTCCCCAAGATACTTTTCCTGTGGTTTTTTAATTTTTTTTATAGATGATACTTATTTTCTCAGTTGATCTCACTTTTCACTTTGCAGTTCATTAATATGGAGGCTGTGTAGAATGAATTTCTTAAATTTTGTGCTACTTTACTACAAATTTACTAGCATCAGAACTTATTCTCCTTCAACTTCCCTGTGTGTCAGAAAAGAGATGCTCTTCTGAATCTGTGCTCTAAGTATCAGTTATTTTTTGTTTTGTTTCCTATTTTATTTATATATGACAGCAGAATGCATTACAATTCTTATTACACATATAGAGCAAATTTTTCACATCTCTGGTTGTATACAAAGTATATTCACACCAACTCACGTCTTCATACCTGTACTTTGGGTAATAATGATCATCACATTTGTTGATTTTTTGTTTTTTTTTTTACTTCTTCCTTGTAGCTAGAAATGCTAACAGGTTCTTTCTCATTCACCTTCACTGTGCCCAAACCAAAATTTTCATTGTCTTTAATCTTTATCACATCAGCGTATTCACCAAACCTTGTTGTTGTTTTTTTTAAATACCCTCATTTCTTCCCTTACCAGTGCTAATGACTCTTATGAGAGTCATCTCTCTATAGGTAAATGTTCTCCTCACATTCAGTCATGGTCCCACCCCATCCCCTATTCTAATTCACGGTATTAAAATTCTATACAAAGTATCTATGCAAAGTACTTAAGAGTTATATTTCCTGGGTTTTCATTAGGACCTTGAAAGTATCTGATAAAATTGCATCATGTGCATTTAACCTACATGAACAAAACTGAATAAAATAAAAGGGAAAAAATAGATAATTTCAATTGTCAGTGTACTCAATGAATTTTTACCCATAGGAAACAGATGTTAATCAGCTAAAACATATTTGTGGAATATTCAGAGTATTAATGGTTTCTGAGCCTTGACAACGAAGCAAAATGGATCAGTTTAGTGGGTGGTAGAGATGTGTTTTTATCCTCAAAGAAACTGAGGATTAAATTAATTGAGGGCCATAGAGAAATAGTGTCTAACAAAGAAAGGAACTGATAAATTGTCAGTGAATTCATTCAGGTATGAAACATCTAATTCTTATTTGGAAAATGTCCAAATGAAAAATTGAGTGTTTGTGGCTTATTCATTTATATAGTAATTAATTGATAGAGATGGAGATGGGCTTTAAGGAATATAGCAGTTAATTTTTGAGCTAGAGAGCACTTTAGTACTTATGTGTACTGTAAATTATATCTTTAAATGTTTGACTTTTTACCTTATTGTTTGACTTTTTACCTTTTTTTAATGTTATGTGTTATGGAATAGTCATTCAAACTTTTGCTTTTTTTTCCCATCACTATGAAAGCTTTTTTTAAATATTTTTTATTTGTAGTTGGACACAATACCTTTATTTTATTTATTTATTGTTATGTGGTACTGAGGATCAAACCCAGGGCCTTGCACATGCTAGACAAGTGCTCTACCGCTGAGCCATAACCCCAGCCCACTATGAAAGCTTTTTATTTACCTATTTTATGTTGATATCTAAGTTTTATCAAAATTAAAATAGATACAAAGAAAATATTTTCTTGAAATATATCAAATTTTTTTTTTTTTTTTTTTTTTTTTTTTTTTTTTT
>NW_025999960.1:12371180-12395903 GCF_001458135.2 Marmota marmota marmota
AAATTTTTTTTTTTTTTTTTTTTTTTTTTTTTGCTTTTGCTTTGCTGAGGGTTGAACCCAGGGCCTCCTGCATGCTAGGCAAAGGCTCTATCACTGAGCTACACATCCAGCCTCCTAAACTGACTTTTAAAAAATCATTAAAACACTCTCTATATCCATCGGAGTCTGGTTACCATCATGTACTTAAAAAAATACACACATGTGCTAGGAGTGTATGTAGGTCAGTGGTGGAGAATGTGATTAGCATGTAAGAGTCCCTGGACTCAACCCCAAAACACACATGCATATGTGTGTGCACTTTAACATTAGAAATTTTACAATATCCCTTTTTCATCTTGCATTTATTCTAATATCCTTACAGAATTTTTATCCTAATGTAATACATTTTATGCAAGTACATCTTTTTATGAGATAAATGGAACTTTTCTTCCCTGTTTCTCTAAAAGTTATTAATCCAGTGTATCTGAATGCTATTTACTACTGAAATGAAATTGCAATTAGCATCAGTTCTATCCCTGATGAATACATAAGGTTGAAAACTTAATCAATCAATCAATCAATGGATGAGGATAAAATTTATAATTATTTGAACTAATTCAGAATTATCCAAAAAGTTTTAAAACTTTTAATGACCATCTGACCACTAGAGCTCTTTATTTTTGTTGAAATCAAAGAATTATCAAGTACCAGACTTGTGAGAGTGTTTGTTGCCCTCTCTTTAGATTTATTTTAGTTTCTAGAAAATATATCAAAAAGATATTAAGAAAATATGACTATATATTATACTTGCTACTCCTTTACTTAGTGCCATCTTGTGTGAGTTAATATATTCAAGAAGTTTTAGTATAGTGGTTCTCAAACTTGATGAGTGTGCATCAAAATCACCTGTTCATAGGTTTACTTGAAACACAGATTTCTGGGTTCCATACTCTGAATTTCCCAATTGGAGGACCTGAGAATGTTTGTTTCTGGTATATTCCCATATGTTAATGTCTGGAGTTTATACTTTGAGGATCACTGGATTAGGAAAATTGATATATTATTCAATTCAAGACCAGTAAATACGGTATTTTGACATTTTATAAAGTGCTTTGTATCATGTGCTTTAAATACATTTTTGTGAAAATCTTGGCACTGCAGATTTACCTCATTCAGCATATGAAAAATGTCTACTACAGATCCTAATTGATAAAGCTGTTTTTTTGTTTCCTTGTTTGATTTTTCTTTTTGTTCTGGGGTTGAACCCAGGGCCTGACACTTACTAAGTATGTATTCTACACTGAACTACATCCCTAGCCCAATAAAAAAGCTGATTTTTATTTCCAAAGTTCTCTTGCTTAATCAGTCTGGCTTTCTATTACTTTGGGGAAATCCAACTTTTTTTTTTTTTTTTAATTTTTAGTTGGAGATGGCACAATGCCTTTATTTTATTTATTTATGTGGTGCTGAAGATCAAACCCAGAGCCCCACACATGCAAGGCAAGCACTCTACCACTGAGCCACAACCCCAGCCCAAAGTCCAACTTTTTCAGCTAGGAAAAGTATATTAATATATACTCATATCACTCCTTTCTTACATCAGAATTCTGAGAGTTCAATTTGCCATGAATTTGTCATTTGAATGAAATCAGATACCACTACCTTAAATAATTTCTTTAAAATATTTTCTGTGTTTTGCTTATACAATATTTTGCCTCAGAAGTAATGCATTCTTTAACAGTAGTTAGGGGATAGAGGAGGCAAACACATAAAGAAAATTGTTATCACTGTATCTGAATTCATAATTTATAACCCTAAAGGTCTAGAATTACCTATTTCTAATTTTCCTAATGCCTGCATTGTTTTTTAACTGTAATATGTAAAACACTGGGATTGACAGGAAGCCCTACCATAATACCTTATTTAAAATGAGACTTTGGGAACCCTAATATTTTAAATTCTCTTTTTGGTGCACCTGAAGTTTTAAAATCATAATAGCTAACAAACATTCGTACAGTACTTACTTAGTACCAGGCTTTCTTTAAAGAAACTTATAAATAAACTCCTCTAATCCTCATAATAACCTTATGAGGTCAGTGTACTATTACTTTTCCCCATTTTATAGACAGAATTTAAGAAATTTGCCTATGGTTACATTGCTGGTGAGTGATGGAACTCTGGAGCCAGCCTTTCTGGGTGCCAGAGTAATGCATTTAATCTTAATTCTTACTCCTGCAGTGCTATAATAAGTAAGGGAGAAGTAAGCCTTTCTGTTTCAAAATGGGAGAAAGCAGCTTTTTCAACAAGGAGATGATATCCTTGGGCAAAGCAGTTTTAGTAAGGAATACATAGAAAAGTTGAGTGTCTGGAAATTGATTCCTTTCAAGGTATAAAGTGCTTTTGTATCATTTGGTATGTCTTCAGGTATCATGGGCAGTGCTTCTCAGTTTATAGATTCTTTATAGTAATTGTACATTTCCAGTTTCATTTTTAATTGTGGTTACACAATTTTTTATGCATTATAAATAAGGCTTCTCATAATTTCAGCATAATTTCTAATGTTTTATGAAATTATTATTAATCAATTCAGACAATTTAAGTCTGAATACAGTATATATTCATTTATGTTGCAAGTGATAAAGAAAAGGGAAGAAGATTCTTTGTATTCAACCCCTAGAAGAATATTTTCTGTAATAGTGTTTTCAAGTTAAATGAAGAAGTAATAAGGAGGAATTTCCAAAAAGAGGATTTTGGTTGTTTTATCATATTCAGTTAAGAAGCATATCACAGTATGGCCGCTGAAATGTGGCAACCTAAATTTAAATCCAGCTCTTCTAAAAGAAAGCTTTCTAGTTACATCTAGTTCTTTCCATTGTGTGGTCCTGTGTGAATTTAATCTCTGAAATTTAGTTTTCTAATTTGTAAAATAGGAATAATTAAACTTATACTTACAAAGGAAATTAAAGTAAATAATATAAATAAAAATGGCTTAATATTCATTAAGTAGAAATATTTGTTAAGTGGAAGTATTCATTGAGTGGCTGTTCTTAGTTATTATACCAAAGCCTGGGGTTCTTATCAAATGTCATGAATGATTGATTCAAATCATTCAGCTTCTGCTGTATTTTGGAACTCTTCTAAATCTAGTAACTTGAAAATGTGTCAGTTCTGTGTTAAGTGTTCTGAGAAATTTTGCTAAAATGTCATCTGGATAAAAAAGGGGGGGATATATTCCACATGTTTAAAACCTTCATTGTCATGCCAATTTAATGATGACATTGAATAACTTACTTTTTCTATTTTTATGTTTATTTGTATTTACTGATAAGTATAACTTTATCTTCTTTTTTTCACATTGTCATTTGATTCTTTGTTTAGTATAAAGGAAAATATTCATTTTTCTATAGATCTTTTCAACTTGTTGGAAAATAATAGATGGTTTTAGCTTCATTTATATTCATTCATTGGCCTTGAAATTATTTTAAAATATGACTTATGTGAAATATTAGAAACGATGTGTCTCAGTATTTTTACACATCAATGTTGCCTCTTTCAAAAAGTATACATCAAAATTATTATTACAACACATCTCTCCCTTTTGTCCCCTTCCCAAAGGAATAATCTATGGGAATTCTTTCTAGAATGTGAGACTCTAAATTAGTTTAGCTTTTGTTCATTTTACCACAGAAATCTTATAGAGTTAATATTGACCTTTTTTTGGTTTTGTTTTTTTGATATCGGAAATTGAACTCGGGCACTCAACTACTGAACCACATCCCCAACCCAACCTTGTGTTTTATTTAGATACAGGGTCTCACTGAGTTGCTTTAGTGTCTGCTATTTTTGAGGCTGGCTTTGAATTCATGATCCTCCTGCTTCAGTCTCCCAAACCACTGGGATTACAGGCATGTGCCACAGTGCCTGGCTAATACTGACCTTTTAAATTAAGAAGTAAAGTTATAGTTTCTAATGCATCATTCTTCTGTAACTAGCTGAGAAATGCCTGTTATGTGTGTGGCCTAATTAAACCACGTGCATTTTGGTTTCTTTAGCTGTACCTACCTCGCAGAAGAATTAGTTAAGATAATATATGTAAATGTTTAGTCAGTGATTGGCCCCATGAGAAAACAGATTTTAAATTATGTGTTAAATCAACCATATATTATTATTATTTGAATGGTTGTAAAGACTAAACAAATATGAACCTTCTAAAGATGGTGCCTGGTATAATATATGTTCCATTATATATTAGTTTCTCAAATTTGTATATTTTTATGTTACTACGCCTTTTTAAAAGATAATGACATAGTTCCAATAATTAAATTTTTAAAAATTCTTTTAAATTATGTAGCTAATGTATTTTTTTTTTCTTTAGCTTCCAGAGCAGTTGTAGCACAACATGTTGCTCCACCTCCAGGAATAGTGGAAATAGATAGTGAGAAGTTTGCTTGTCAATGGTAAGTGGTTTATTTCTATGAAGGTTTTATCATTGGGAAGAATATGCAAAAGAAAAAAGGAAATGTATCTAACAGTCATCCAGAATGTTTTAGAGTGTGTGTGTGTGTGTATGTATGTATTTATGTTAGAGTAGAATATCATTTATATGAAAAAAAGGAAAATATAAAATCGCTTTACCTATATTTTGGAATAATTCGAAAAAAATCATCAGAATTTTCAGAATTAAAATAGTCTAATTGGAATTTCATTTAATTATACCGTTTAGTTCCTTTCTTTGAAGTTAAAAAGTTGTATATCACTTTTATAGAGAATAATATTTGATTATCATATAAATTACAAAGTTCATTCTTCTGAAATTAATGTTTTCTTAAAAGTGAACTGAACTAACTTTAATAAAACAAGGTTTTGTTGTTAAACATTCCTTCTTTTCCATCTATACCAAATTATCTTAATCATTGACGGTTAATTTTTCCTTTTTGTTGAGTAATAAGGGGAAATTAATCAAAAGACAAAATAGCCAGTATAACTACCTTAAAATAAGCAACTTGACAATGATATTTTCTTGAGAACATTGAGTAGTCATATCTCAGCCACTTTCTGAACAAACAAATGTACAGTTAATTAGATTTCATTTTGTCATGGAGCATTGTCTCAACATTATTTATGAAGTAATTTAAATTTTTTAAACTCAACTTATTGCAATAAAAAATCACTTTTCTAATGACATAACCCTTTATAATATTTCTTTCCTTTTTCCCTTTTGTTCCATTTTCTAATATTATTTGTCCCTTATTCCATATTCTTGTTACTCTGTGTTTCATATTTTTGGTGTTTTCTTATCCTTTTTCCTATGATTGTTTTCTCCACACTTCTACTTTGTTTAGATCGGGTTTACAGTTTTAAGTATCTAATTATTTGCCCTTTTCTCTTCTTCTCTAATGTCACACATTAAGCCCTATGCTTAAAGAACCTCTTTACAATATTTGGAAATGTTTGCCTTCTACCTTGCACCCAAAATGAAGTTTTTTTATATCTAGATTTTTTTAAACATTTGTACAAGGAGGATTATAAAAGGTAGAAAAAGCGTGTGCCATATGTGTTTGGCACAGATCTATTCATTTAAATCCCAGTTGTACATTTCTACCACTTCTTAGAGAAGGGGAAGAAAATTACTTTATAGTTATTTTATCATAGGCATCATTTTTTATAAGAATAACCTAAGTTGGCCTGTTATGCCTAATGATTTCTAGAAAGAGATACACTAAGATAACAAATCCTCTATCCTAACTTATAGATGGAAGTTACTATAAGAAGAAGACAAATTGATGTTTGAGTTAGTTTGTAATGAGTTAGCAAATAGAAGTATTTTGAAATGAAGGAATGGGAGTATACAGCTTGGTAATTGTCATTGTTTTAGGGAGTAGTTGAAAAGCTTTGTAAAGTTTTTTTCTGAAAAAATTTGATCAAGAGTCAGAAAAAGTTTAACCTTAGTTCAGTTTTTCCACCATTTTCTTTAACTGCAATGCAAATAACTCATAATTATTAACTTCTGTTATAATAATTATAAGACAAGGAACCCAAGTAAATATTCACTAACTAAAACTATTTCTTATAGAGCAGTTGTTACCAACAAATTAACCCTGCTCTTGCTAGGGTATGAACACAATTTTTTATATTTGTTTTTTTTTTTTAATTTTTAAACTTTATTCATTGATTGATTTAGTGTGTGATACTGGGGATTGAACCTAGGGCCTCATGTATGTGAGGCAAGTGCTCATTCAGTGAGCCTTTCTTATGTTTTTATTTTTGAGACAGAGTCTTGCCAAGTTACCCAGGAATCCTCCTGCCTCAGACTCCCAAGTAACAGGGATTGTAAACATGCTCCACTGCACCCAGTTTATATTTGATCTTAATAATATTTTTAACATTATAATAGAGTGATAATCTCTTGCTTTAATCTAAAACCTAGCCTGTGTTTTGCTAACATAATGAGGTAGTGAAATTTAATTATTAGTTTATAACATTGTTTCAAAGAGTTTTAATATATTTCAATGTGGAGTTTCCTATAATATGTTGTATAATGCCTTTATTTTTCTCCTGTTTTAGGCTAAATGCTCATTTTGAAGTAAATCCAGATTGTTCTGTCTCTCGAGCAGAAATGTATTCTGAATACCTCTCAACTTGTAGTAAATTAGCTCGTGGTGGAATCCTCACATCAACTGGATTTTATAAATGTCTTAGGTAGGATGCATAGTTCTTTAAATAAAATTCATTTGCATCACTTCCAAACTTCTTGCTATTTTGAAAAAAGTTCCAAATATCTATCTACTTTTACATATCTCTACTACTTGAAATTTCATTAGTAGGTTGTAATGTAGGGGAGTTTTAAATACAAGGCAATTTCCTAAATTGCATCTGGTATTTATGTTGGAACATTACAAGGTTTATCAAAAAAAAGTGAAGAAGAAATTAAGGGTTTTTTGTTACTTACTTTTACATGTTAAAGACTTTAGAAATTTTTAACCTTGAATATATTTAATACTGTGTCTTTAAGTATCAAGACTTTGATATTTCACTGTTCATAAATAAGTATTTTGAAAAGCTGTTATATATAGGATAGAGTTGTTTAAAACTCAATAATGCGTTAACAAATAAAGATTTTTTTAAATGGAGGGTTCATCTATATCTTGGCTTCCCACCTTTACAGAATAGAACTTTTATGAATCATGCTGGTTCATACGTAAGTAGCAGGGAATGTACTGCTGTTGTTTCCATGAACATTGTTAGAAGTCAGTGCTTTTTACCAGTGTGCTAGTTCTTGTAACTAACTGAATATGTATTACTTTACAGAACAGTTTTTCCAAACCATACAGTGAAGAGAGTGGAGGATTCCAGTAACAATGGGCAGGCACATATCCATGTGGTAGGAGTAAAACGGAGGGCTATCCCACTTCCCATTCAGATGTACTATCAGCAGCAACCAGTTTCTACTCCTGTTGTTCGTGTTGATTCTGTTCCTGATGTATCTCCAACTCCTTCACCTGCAGGTATTAATTTTATTGTGTTTTAAATATTGCTAATTTAATAAAACTGAATTTATATATTCAGTTTTATTAAATTAGTAATATTTATACTTTTAAAATCTATAACTTTCCCTTGTTTTTCCAATAGCATTTTCTTATTTGGTTTTTTATTTTATCACATTCATATGTTTCGAAGTTGTTAGACATGTATTTCTTGAAACTATTTTTTTCTTATATTATGTAAAATATTCGTGCTTGGCAGTTTTTCAGTAATTTCATTTGGAATTTTGACTTTTTCCCTATATTTTCAGGAATCCCTCATGGATCACAAACTGTAGGAAATCATTTTCAGAGGACTCCTGTTACCAACCAATCTTCAAATTTGACTGCAACACAAATGTCTTTTCCAGTACAAGGTGTTCATACTGTGGCACAGACTGTTCCAAGAATTCCACCAAATCCTTCACTTCATACCCACCAGCAGCAAAATGCTCCAGTGACTGTCATTCAAAATAAAACTCCAATTTCTTGTGAAGTGGTCAAGGCTACCGTAATCCAGAATTCTGTACCCCAGACAGCAGTTCCTGTTAGTATTGCTGTTGGAGGAGGACCTACACAGAGTTCTGTGGTTCAGAATCATAGTACAGGGCCACAACCTGTTACAGTTGTGAATTCTCAGACATTGCTTCACCACCCATCTGTTATACCACAACCGTCTCCATTACACACAGTGGTACCAGGACAAATACCTTCAGGCACTCCTGTTACGGTAATTCAACAAGCAGTCCCACAGAGTCATATATTTGGCAGAGTACAGAACATACCAGCATGTACTTCTACAGTTTCACAGGGTCAACAGTTAATCACCACATCACCCCAACCTGTGCAGTCTTCATCTCAACAGACATCAGCTGGTAGCCAGCCACAAGACACTGTTATCATAGCACCCCCACAGTATGTAACAACTTCTGCATCCAACATTGTCTCAGCAACTTCAGTACAGAATTTTCAGGTAGCTACAGGACAAATGGTTACCATTGCTGGTGTCCCAAGTCCACAACCCTCAAGGGTAGGATTTCAGAACATTGCACCAAAACCTCTCCCTTCTCAGCAAGTTTCATCAACAGTGGTACAGCAGCCTATTCAACAACCACAGCAGCCAACCCAACAAAGTGTAGTGATTGTAAGCCAGCCAACTCAACAAGGTCAAACTTATGCACCAGCCATTCACCAAATTGTTCTTGCTAATCCAGCCGCTCTTCCAGCTGGTCAGACAGTTCAGCTAACTGGACAACCAAACATAACTCCATCTTCTTCACCATCACCTGTCCCAACTACCAATAACCAAGTCCCTACTGCCATGCCATCTTCTTCCACCCCTCAATCACAGGGACCACCTCCTACTGTCAGTCAAATGCTATCTGTGAAAAGGCAGCAACAGCAGCAGCATTCACCAGCACCCCCACCACAACAGGTACAGGTACAAGTTCAGCAGCCGCAACAAGTACAGATGCAAGTTCAGCCTCAGCAAACAAATGCAGGAGTTGGTCAGCCTGCTTCTGGTGAGTCAAGTCTGATAAAACAGCTGCTACTTCCAAAGCGTGGTCCTTCAACTCCAGGTGGTAAACTTATCCTCCCAGCTCCACAGATTCCTCCCCCTAATAATGCAAGAGCTCCTAGCCCTCAGGTGGTCTATCAGGTGGCTAATAACCAAGCAGCTGGTTTTGGAGTCCAGGGGCAGACTCCAGCTCAGCAGCTGTTGGTTGGGCAGCAAAATGTTCAGTTGGTCCAAAGTGCAATGCCACCCACAGGGGGAGTGCAAACTGTGCCCATCTCAAACTTACAAATATTGCCAGGACCACTGATCTCAAATAGCCCAGCAACCATTTTCCAAGGAACTTCTGGCAACCAGGTAACCATAACAGTTGTGCCAAATACAAGTTTTGCAACTGCAACTGTGAGTCAGGGAAATGCAACTCAGCTCATTGCTCCAGCGGGAATTACGATGAGCGGAACACAGGCAGGAGTTGGACTTCAGGTACAAACACTTCCAGCCACTCAAGCATCTCCAGCTGGACAATCATCATGTACTACTGCTACTCCCCCATTCAAAGGTGATAAAATAATTTGCCAAAAGGAGGAGGAAGCAAAAGAAGCAACAGGTTTACATGTTCATGAACGTAAAATTGAAGTCATGGAAAACCCATCCTGCCGACGAGGAACCACAAACACCAGCAATGGGGATTCAAAAGAAAATGAAATGCAGGTGGGAAGTCTTTTAAATGGGAGAAAGTACAGTGACTCAAGTCTACCTCCTTCAAACTCAGGGAAAATTCAAAGTGAGGTCAATCAATGCTCACTAATCAGTAATGGACCATCATTAGAATTAGGTGAGAATGGAGCATCTGGAAAACAGAACTCAGAACAAATGGACATACAGGATATCAAATGTGATTTGAAAAAAACCCTAGTAAATGGAATCTGTGATTTTGATAAAGGAGATGGTTCTCATTTAAGCAAAAACATTCCAAATCACAAAACTTCCAATCATGTAGGAAATGGTGAGATATCTCCAGTGGAACCACAAGGAACTTTAGATGCCACTCAGCAAGATACTGCCAAAGGTGATCAGCTAGAAAGAATTTCTAATGGACCTGTATTAACTTTGGGTGGTTCACCATCTATGAGCAGTATACAGGAGGCTTCAAATGCGGCAATACAGCAATTTAGTGGTACTGATTTGCCTAATGGACCTCTAGCTTCAAGTTTGAATTCAGATGTGCCTCAGCAACGCCCAAGTGTAGTTGTCTCACCACATTCTACAACCTCTGTCATACAGGGGCATCAAATCATAGCAGTTCCCCACTCAGGATCAAGAGTGTCCCATTCTCCTGTCCTATCATCAGATGTTCGGTCTACAAATGGCACAGCAGAATGCAAAACTGTAAAGAGGCCAGCGGAGGATAATGATAGGGAAACAGTCGCAGGAATTCCAAATAAAGTAGGAGTTAGAATTGTTACAATCAGTGACCCCAACAATGCTGGCTGCAGTGCAACAATGGTTGCTGTTCCAGCAGGAGCAGATCCAAGCACTGTAGCTAAAGTAGCAATAGAAAGTGCTGTTCAGCAAAAGCAGCAGCAGCCACCAACATATATACAGAATGTGGTCCCACAGGTAAGTCATTCTACTGTTATATTTCTCTTATAAAATTCTGATCTGTAAATATGAGTTTAGGGGGAAATTCACTATTTTTTTCATGTCTTACCTTGAGAAGTTACTGTGTCAGCTTACTTAAACTGTCATGCTTATTTTCTCTGGTTTTATAATAATAATAGTTTACAGTTGTTAACTTTTATATATGGTAATATGAATCTTTCAGTTTTGTTAGACTGAAATTCATAATTTTGTAGGCCCAAGGTAGAGAAACAGTTTTTAACATCTTTTGAAGAATTTTAAAAATGTATGTTAGATTACTGTAGATGGTAAGGGAAACTTCCTAAGAGAACTCTGAATGGGGATTTGATATTTATGTTTCTTTGTGGCTCTGTTAATAGTCTTTTTTTTTTTTTTAAGGATGAATCCTATAAGGACTCTAAGAATGTTCTTGCAATGTTTATGTATTGAATTAGTTCTCTTTATTCTTAAAGAAGTATTGCTTATAATTTCACTTTGTTTCAGGTATTCTGATATTTTTACTTTGTGTTTCTTACTCCTTTGCTCTGCAGTTTCCTTTTTAATTCCTTCTTACTCTCCATCTCTACATATCCTAGTAGTAAATAAAAATATTTTCTAGGATCCATTCTATTGAATTAAGGATCCAATCAGCCTGTAAAGATTCTGAGGACCATCCTACATGCTATTTCTACTGAAATTATGCATTTACTTAACAGTTACCACCACCTATTTCTTGGATCACTTCTCTTTTATTGTTTCTTCTAATTA
Organism: Marmota marmota marmota; assembly: GCF_001458135.2. Lineage (NCBI taxonomy): Eukaryota > Metazoa > Chordata > Mammalia > Rodentia > Sciuridae > Marmota > Marmota marmota. The sequence goes on from NW_025999960.1 coordinate 12,382,584, forward strand.
GTAGTGCATAACCAGAACCTTTTGTGACTATTGAAAACTCTGCTAGCACTCCTTTGGCTTGGATTTTTTCTTTATGCTTACAGTTATGTCAGCAGATCTATGAGCATTGTTGGCATTAGTACCAAATCTAGGTATGGGTAACAGCAAAACGAAAAATGCAAGAATAAAAAGAAGAGTCCCTTGCTTCAGACCAGTTCTTCCACTAATATGCGTATTTTTCCATGTAAATAGATAAAGTTGGATTGTGCTGCTTTGGGGTATAATAGGATTTTAATTTATATGTTCATATTGCCTAGATCTATTTCAAAGTAATTAAGTTGTACATTCTTTAGTCAGTGCTACATATGTGGCAATAATGATACTGAATGATGGAGCGAAAATCATTTTTACTCAAACAAGCTTCCACAAGTTGAACTTTTTGCTTAAATAGTGCAATGTTGTATATATAGTAGACATTCAATAAGATGAATTTTTATATTTTTCTTACATGTACTAATTTCTCAGTTTGTCTTGATTATATGCCTAACTCTTCTTTCCTCTTAGAGTATGTTAGAATTCTAAATAGTAATGATATACCAAGTCATGACTACGGAATTGTTTCATTTATCCTTATTTTTTGTGATTCTGATCTTCCAGTGTGATTATATTCAATAATGATATCTCAATAAAAAAGAATGAGCAACAATTCTAGCTAAGATTAGAACCTGTATTAGGGGCTTAGAACTAAAGTATTTTCTCATTTAATTCTCACAATAATCCTATTAAGTAAAAATTGTTATCACCATTTTAGAAATGAGGTTGCAAGATTCTAAATAACTCACACAAGATTAGTGCCAGGCCTAAAACCAAAACTAATACTCTTAACCCAGTAACATTTATTTTTTCCACTATTCTAAAAGTTTCCTCTGTAAATTTCTAGAAAGCCCTTTTTATATCTTTGATTATTTGAACTGTTGTGTGGTAGAATGATCATACAACCAAATTATCATTTTAGAACATTAATGCTAAAACTATTAGCACATAAGTGATATGCGTGTGATTTAGACCATTAAAGTGAATACATTTTGTTTCCAATCTGAGAAATTTATATTAAACTTATACCCATTTTCCCCAAAAGCGTAGTTTATTTAAAATAGCTACACTCTGAGCTCAGTGGTAGAACACTTACCTTGCACACATAAGGCCCTGGGTTCAATCCCCAGCACACACAAAAAAAGAGCAAAAATAAAAGAGAAGGAAAAGGTGAAGAAGACAAAAACCCAGCAACAACATTCTTTATTTCTAAAATTGATATTTGGTTTGCATGCAGCAGTTAAAACTTTGCAAGAGATGTGGCATATGTGGTATTTATGAAAATGAGAATCAAAACCTGGATTCTTATGTATAACACTTAGCATAGTTCTTACCACATGGTATTCATTGACAGTGCAGGTATATTTTATCTTCACATGTAAGATAACTATTTATATGGGCTAGCCACATGGAACAGAGTAGGGGAAATCAGCTGTTCAAGATGGTACTGTAAGATTGTAGGTATGCTATTGGGCCTTCTTAAGAGTCTGATAATAGAAAACCATTTCCATTGTTGCCCATATTCTTTAAATTTCTTCATATATTCTTTAGGTTGCATGTGAGACCTTGGTTTAATACCATTTTGTTCACCATTTGAATTGGTAGCTTAAAGGAGTCTAAAATTGATCTGAATTTTTGTCAGTCAAATGTGTTATTCCTAATATTTCAAGAGATCTAGGAATATTAAGGAGTTACTTAGTGCCCAATATGAACTTTTAGATTTGCAGAATGCTCAGGGCTGGAAAGATTGAAGTATCCCTTCTAAGAAAAGCTAATAGGTAATCCTTCTCAATATCATTATTAATTCATTTTTTATTGATTTTGTTCCTTATTGCCTCTGTTAATCAGCTATATTAATTTAATTTAAAGAAAGTTATAGCAGCTGGACACAGTGGCACATGATTATAATCCCTGTGACTCAGGTGGCTGAGGCAGGAGGATCATGAGTTCAAAGCCAGCCTCAGCAAAAGTGAGGCACTAAGCAACTCATTGAGACCCTGTCTCTAAATAAAAAGCAAAATAAGGCTGGGGATGTGGTTTAGTGTCGAGTGCCCCTGCGTTCAATCTCTAATACCTACCCCCCTACCTAAAAAAAAAAAAGAAAATTTACAGCAGGTAAAAGAAGAATATATGTAAATGATACAACCATAGACTTTGTATTTAAATAGTATTTACAGTTTTTATGAATACAAATTAAACTATACCTACTTCATGGCATATTTCATTATTTGCATCTATTTATTTATATCTGTTATATTTGCAAGTTTATATACAACTTATAGGATACCATTTCTGGATGCCCTATCTTCACCCACTATTCATGAATTGATATCTGCTAGAGACAAAAAACTACACTGACATAGTTAAAAACAAAAATAAGTAAAAAATGAAAGAGACAAAATATTTACCTAAAGACTTTTTTCAGCATTATGCAAAACACATGTTGAATTTATGTGTTAATCCCATGATCCAATAACTTTTCAGATTCTTCTGTATAAAAATTTACTTAAAGATGTACTCATTTAAGGTATTTTATATATACCTTGCCTTGGTTCCCCATTCTTCACATGTGAATCATTCCTGATGTGTGGCTGTGTAACACTGAATATTGGTATCTTCGAGCTTTTCCTTTTTCTGATAATGAGCTTGAGAAATTTATTCAACCCATTAGAAAACAGATCTGTAGTCTCAAGGTAGCAGCATTTAATCATAGCCATAGAAGATAATTTTAGTAAGAACTACAAAATATCATTTTTTAAACGAATCCATTGCTCATATTTGAATAATATAGCCCATTGTAAAAACTATGAAAGGCATTTTTACTAAACATAACCTTATTGTTTGTATCCCTATGTATTATTACAAAATAGGTTTGGTATGTATTGATTATATAGATTTATACTTTATAAGAGGGAAAACTTTATGGAGGTTGAGTATCCTTTATCCAAAATGCTAGGGAGTAGAAGTGTTTCAGATTTTTAGCCTTTTCGGATTTTGGAATATTTGTATAGACATAGTAAGATAATTTAGGGATTGGACCCAAGTCTAAACACAAAATTCATTTGTTTCATATATTCCTTGTATACACAGCCTGCAGGTAATTTTGTATATGAAACAAAGTTTCATGTTGTAGAATTTTTTTAAAGTTTCAGATTTTGGAGCATTTTTCAAGTTTGAGATTTTCAGATTAAGGATATTCAACCTGTAGATTAGAAAAACATGAGGGAAAGTTAGAGCCAAGAGAGTCTTAGATGTTACATTGTCCAAAGCTCTCATTTTTTAGAGTTGAAGTGAGTTGCCCACACTCACAAAAATCTTTTTTTCAGTGGTTTCGGTTACTGTCTCAATTCTGCTTTGTAAAAATCTGTACATTTAAACTAAGCATAATCTTTTACATCACATTTAGAGTAAATCTAACTCCTGTTTCTTACAAGCTTTTGAAGGTATCTCTTCTAAAGAATACACTTTATCAGCAGCTCTGAATGAAGCTCTGTGGTAGAGTGCTTATGGACAATATGATTCATCCATTACTTCTATTTGATTTTAGGTGTCCTGGTATCTGGTTTAATCAACAGTTTGCCTCAACCAACTCCACTCTGTCTTTTTAAATATATACCTGGCGTTGAACACAGTATTTGATTACTGCTATGAATTTATATTGAAGTAAATAGATTATAACTTTGAGGCTTTCCTGATAAGGACTGAAATCTTCAAATTTTAGTCCTATTCAAAGTTTTTAAAGTTTAATATTAAAAAGAAAGGATTTAAAAGTATCAAATCCAAGTATCAGTGTTACCTAGAATTTTTAGCCAGAATTTACTGTTGAAAAAAATAAAAAAGGAAAACAAGATTATAATTTATTTCAACAAAAAGAAGCAGTAGGGTTTTTTTTTTCCAAAATTAGAACTGCTACATTCATTAAGATTTTTAGTTAATTTTATAATTATAAAAGAAACAACAGGATTGTTTCACATCCATTAGGTAATTTTACGTTTCTGGTCACTCACTGAAGTTATACCTTTTCTACTTTGGTTACAAAAAGTACAGTATGAAAAACTAGCTAGCTCTCCTTCAGAGTAAAATTTTCTGCAAGAGGTGGTTTACCCCCAACCCCAGGGGAGCAAAAAATCATTGCTTTGAAACCTTTTACATTTATGTTTGAGTTATAGTTATGGCTGATGTTCTCACATTTCACAATACAGCATAATGTTCAGAGGAAATAAACTTGTACACTTCAGAAGAAATTGAAGTCTAATTAAAATGTGGCTTATTTAATTGGTATTTTGAAAAATATATATATTGCAAAAGTACAGCCTATAACCCCATGATCTGTCACCTGATTTCAGGTATTATCAACATTTTGCCATTCTGGTTCCCTCTATTCCCAATCACCATAATTTATTTTTCAGTATGTTAAAGCAAATCCCAAATATTATTTAACATCAATATATGTTATTCAGTATACACAGACTTTCAACGATTCATAAAATAAAAATACCAAATTATACCTAACAAAAATAATAATTTCTTAATATTATCCGATACTCAGTTTATGTTCAGTATTGCCTACTTATCTTTTAAAAACATTTTTAATAGTGTGTGATTATAATACTAAAATTTTCTGTACATTGCATTTAGTTACTATGTCTTTTACTCATTTTTAATTTAACAGTTTAGAACATTCCCTTTAACATTTGAGTTTAAAATGGTTACTGTATTTTCTGTGACACCAATGAGTATTTCAAAATTATAAGTAAACAAAAAGATGAAAGTTGCTAGCACTTATAAAATTAACAATGTATAAATATAGAGCAAAATAGTCAATAAAATACCTAATTTAAATGGTAATAGTATAGGGAACCAGAAGTTTCATTTAAAGGGAATATGATCTTTTTTCATCAATTAAGATGTATTAATTTGTTAAATTTATTTTTTAATTAAAATTCTGGCATACTCGTAAATTTCCTGTACTTTATATTTGATTAATATGTCTTTTATTTATTCTTGACAGATTAGATTTACTTCAGGCATCCTTGTTTTAGCCCTTGGTAATATTTGAGATCAAAATACCCAATCATTGACAGGCGCAGTGGTGCACACCTGCAATCCCAGCAACTCTGGAGACTGAGGCAGGAGGATTGCAAGTTCAAGACCAGTCTCAGAAACTTAGTGAGACCCTCAAAATTTAGTGAGACCTACCTCCAAATAAAATATAAAAAAGGGCTGGGGACATAGCTCATTGGTAAAAGCACACATGTGTTCAATCCCCAGTATCAAAAAAAAAAAAAAATACCCAATTATTAGAATTTTTTGTATTTTTTAATGCAACGTTTTCATTTCTAAGAAAACAGATGGACTAGATTCTATTTGTTTGCTTCCTTGTTTGGATAAATACCCTGATAGTAAGGTTATTTTTTCTTCCTTTTTCTTTGACCCAACCCCCCCCCCACCCCCCATCAGAAATTTTATGGCTTTAAGAATTTGCAGAGACTTTGAGATGTGTTTCTAGTATTTACTTGGTAGATTTTGTGTGTTGGGGGGAGGGGGAGTGGTTGTACTGGGGATTGAACCCAAAGGCACTTCACCACTGAACCACATCCCCAGCCCCTTTTTAAACTTTTTTAAATTTTTGAGACATGGTCTCGCTAAATTGGACCTGGCTAAGTTGCTAAGGCTGGCTTTGAATGTGGAATCCTCCAGTCTCAGCCTCCATGCTGGGATTACAGGCAAGCACCTCCACACCAGGTAGTAGACTGTCCTCATAATGAACTCATCATCTTTCCTCCCCTCCCGATCCTTCAAAATATGGTTTCCCTTCTGGACTTCTTTATTAAAATAATAATAATTATCATTTAGAATCTAGAGCTAGGCTCTTCATGTAGTTTCTTTAGTCTTCCTATCATCCTATAAATTAAATTTTATTACTTGCATAAATGGATGAAAAAACTGAGGATCAGTGAGGGTAATTTGGTTGCCCAAGTCACATGACTAATTGAAAGGCAGATTGAAAATTTTAGTATTGACATGTCAAGATAGAAATTCCTTATTCTATCCATTATATCTGTACTATCATTAAATTTTTTTTGTGCATGTATGTTTTCTCATCGACTCTTTTAACAAAACTTTTAAGGTTGATAACTTATTAATAGTAACAATTTTAGTCTGATGCCCAAAGTATATTTTACCCCCAGACCTTACTAAAGATTCTTATGACTTATCATTTTTGACATGAACTTTTTGTTTCAACATTTTATTCTTCTTTCATTTGTATGTTATAATATTATAGCTTTATATGTTTGTGTTTTGTCTTTTTCTAATTATTATTTTTAATCTGAGGTATCCAGTAGTTTTAACTTAGTGTTTGTCCACCTAATCTCAGTATTACTTTACAAATTTATTCAGTATTTTTCCAGTTTTTTAAGATATTGTCTTGAAAATAATGCTTAAAATGTAATGCTTGACAATGGTGTGGTGCCATTTCTATATGAAATTCAATAGTGTTTTTTCCCTTTGAGGTATTTGAAGAAAATGTATTGCCTAAAATTATTTTAGTCTACATTAAATTTCTTAATGTTTTTCGGAGAAAAGGGATGAGATACAGAAGAAAATAAACATATGTTATGTTCAAAAGACATTATAATTAGACTCCTTTGACTAGTATTATCCATCAAAAGCTCTAATTGAGCAACTGTAAAGACTAAAATTGTTAAACATTTTACTGCAAATTAGTATTTGGTATTCTGCTTATATGGTATATCATTATTAACTGTCATCTGAAAATTTATTTGCTTTTTACTGTATTTTATTTCTTTCCTTTTTCTTATGAAACCTAAGAGAAAATATTACTCAAAAGAATTTGCAGTTAATCTGTTGTTGTGAAGATCAGACATAAGTAAATCACATGGTTATTTTTATAGAACTTCTCATTTAAATTTTTAATTGGTTGCTCCTATCTAAAATCTGAATTTTAAGTAATGTAGTCTGCCCTCTGTGTGGGTTCCACATCCATGAATTTAATCAACTTCAGATCAAAAATAATCAGAAAAAAATGCATTTGTACTGAACGTGTACTGACTTTTTTTCCTTGTCATTACTCCATGGACAGTACAGTATAACAACTATTTACTTAGCATTTACATTGTATTAAGTACTGTAAGTGATCTAGAAATGACTTAAAATAGACAAGGATGTACATAGGTTATATGCAATTAACTTGCCATTTTTACATAGGGGACTGAGCATCTATGGATAATACTAATCTGTGGATACTGGAACCAATCCCACACAGATACTGAGGGACTACCATATGTATTTGATAATGGTAACAATAATGTGTGATATTGCCTCTGTGGTTCCATGTTAAATACAAGAATCTGCTGGGCACAGTGGTGCACACCTGCAATCTCAGTAATTTGAGAAGCTACGGCAGGGTGATAACAGGCTCAAGGCCAGCCTCAGAAACTTAGTGAGACCCTGTCTCAAAATAAAAACTAAATATAAAAGACTGGGAATGTAGCTCAATGGTAACCCTATGTTCAATCCCCAGTACCCATCCCCCCAAAAGAGGAATCATACTTCCTAAATAATTTTATAAAAAATATCATCTTTCTAAAGATAATCATTAACTTAAAATTACAAAATGTAAATTTTATGTTAGAAATGCCTAAATATTGTAATCAAACTTATAAGACTGTTCTATAAAATATTATTGTTTTTCAGTATCATGTCACAAACTCTGTTTGTGCTTTTTCACAGAACACTCCTATGCCACCTTCACCAGCTGTACAAGTGCAGGGCCAGCCTAACAGTTCTCAGCCTTCTCCATTCAGTGCATCCAGTCAACATGCAGATCCAATGAGAAAACCTGGGCAGAACTTCATGTGTCTGTGGCAGTCTTGTAAAAAGTAAATGGCAGTTTTATTTGATATACAAAAGTGTTCTTTGTTTTAGAATGCTTTCATATTTAAATTTCTGTCATCTATAGTTTTATGAAACTTTTCATCTGAAATCACTAACTTGTAGCAAAAACGTTTTGTGTTCGAAGTTATATTTATATGAATCCAATGACACTGCAAGAATTGATATAAATAGTAGAAAGAATGTCATTGCTTAACAGTAGATTGCTAGAGAATGTGATTCAGCATTCATTAGTTTTTAATTTTTAAAAAAATTTAAGTATTTGTATATTTGGCTCTGAAAAAGATTTTTTTTAAAGCAATTTGAACTTAGTGACTGCTATAGAATTTCTGTGTAGTAGGAACTTAGAAGTAAAAATCTGTTAGAAAGGGAATAAACTGTCTTAAATTTGAGTTTCAGATGTTCACCCCATGAAAATTACTTTTAAAGCCATACCATCTCACAATAACTAGGATGAACAGCAAGTAGAACTGAACTTCTTAAATGAAATGTTCTTAGACTCGATGGAAAACTTGAGAAGAATGTTGGTTAAAATAAAAAATCTTAATTCCTTTAATACTAGTATTACTCAGCGAAGAGCCTTTACCTATAGTCACTTTTTAGAGCTCCAAGACTAAGGCACTTGTCTTAGTAGAATATTCTTCTTTTCTTAGGAAAGATTTTATTTCTATGTTCTTTAAAATTCGTATTGTTCATATTTTATTATAGATATTATATTGCAATATATTGAAAACAATATATAGATTTGTTTAGTATTGTAAACTATACATGTAGCCAGCCTACAGATTATATTAATAGTATGTAAAATTTCTGCAAGACAATGATTATCAGACTTTAATTTATAACTCATTAGTGGGGTCATAAAATAATTTTAGTGCATCTTGAACAGTGGTTTTTTTTGTTTGTTTTCTTTTCAATGAAAAATTAGTAAAAATACAGATTTCATCATGTTAGTAAGGGTAAGTATTGTTTCCAGTTATTTATGTATATGATACATGTGTGTGTACTTGATCATAGTGTAAAATCTTTTCATCAAAGAAGTTCTTTATCTGATTATTTCATTCATTTAAATTAATTATTCCCTTCCTCTCTCCACATTCCACCACCTCCCCACCATCCTCTTCCCTGTCCTCCTCCCTCTCCCCTGTGCTGGGGATTAGATCCAGGTCTTTGACAACTGAGCTACATCCCCAGCCTTTCTTTCTTTATTGATTTTGTTTTTGTTCTTAGAGTGTGTTGTAATCTGCTAAAACTGTTTGTGGACTATTTTAAAAGTTAGGAGTTATTCTGTAAGATGAAGTTCTTAGAGTACACCATTTTTTGGTAGAAGACTGAATGAACTTAGATGGTGTGCAGCACAGTTCCCTATCTGGCTGGTAGGATTACTGTTATGTAATTTAATAATGAACCTTTTCTGAGTACGATAGGTTCAACAAGTCTTCTTAGAGCTTTTCACTTTTTCAAGCCATAATTTTTAGGTACCACATTGATAATAAGTTGAGTTTCAGTCTGCAAATACTTATTGAGCACTCTGGGAAAATGTATATACTAGGAGCTAGAAATACAAATATTACTTCCAGCTTTTAAGAATATAGACCCCCACAAAAAATAAATCATAGTACAAATAAGTGTTATCAAAAGCACTGTTGGCAACATCGTTATAACTGGGATGGTTGAGAAAGTTTCACATTTAATGTAATCACATTTAATGATTACATTTTTCTAGTGGTCTTTTGTTTATTTAGAAAGTGATTTTGATTATAAGGTTGTAATCTGTAAATTACTCCCCTATCTCTCTTCATTCCTTTGCTCAAAAAAAAATTTTGATAGATAACCAAGTGATCTGTCCTGTAGGAGATCACAGTCAGGCTTTTTTGCTAATATTGTTTATCATCTTGCTTTGACCCTGTGTATTCTGTATATTAGTAGTTTAATTTAGATGCTTGATCAAATTCTGGTTTGATTTTATGATAGCCACTTTAGAAATGATACTGTGTTCTTCCCTCAGGAAATATGCCATATTTCTCTGATGTAAACAGACATTGAGAATCATTGCGTAGAACGTTACTTCATTAAAGAGTTGTAGAACACAAAAAGGCACCCTCTTATCAACTATTTGGTTTCTCTGAAAAGTGGTTTCTAAAAAAAATACTAAATAGTTGTTTGATTGTTTCCCTTTAACCAGTTTTCATAGTAATGAGTAAGTAATTCATTAATACTGTGCAGAGATGACTGGGGGTTGGGTTTTGTTTTGTTGGTAGTATCATTATGAATTAACTTAGGACTTGGAACATATTTGAGGTATTTCAGTACTCTGTAGTTGTTGTATCCTTTTAATACCCAAATTTTGTTATCTTTGGCCAGTGAAATCCTATCAAGCTAGTTTCTGAGTTCTTTGTGCTTTTGATATAAGTATTCGATAGTTTCCTTTCCTTGTAGTTTAATCTTGTACATTTTCTACCCCATACCTGAAATCAATTATTTTTCCAAGGACCCCTGGTTCTTTTCAATGGAAAATATGGTTTAGTCTGGACATCAGAGGTACACAGTACTTTTAAGTTGGTGTCTTAATCATTTTCTGTTGCTATAACTGAAGACCACAAACTGGGTAATTTTGTAAGGAAATTTACTGCTTAGATTTCTGGAGGCTTAGAAATCCAAAGTAGAGACCATATCCAGTGAGAACCTTCTTGCTCATGAGGACTCTATGATAAAGTCCCAAGGCAGCACAGGGCATCACATGATGAGACAGTAGCAAGCCAGAGAGAGCTCATTTTTGTAATAAAGCTACTCCTATAATAATCTACTAATCAATGAATGGATGAATAATGACCCAACCACCTCCCAAAGGTCTCACCTCCAACTACCATTTACATATGTCTCTGGAGGTTAAGTTTCCAACACATGCTTTCCAGGGGACATACCCAAATCGTAGTAGATGGGTTTTTTTTTTTGTTCTTTTTTTTCCCCCCCTAGGTCTTTTCAGTGTATGGACTACAGATCACTTTTTCAGGGCATAAAGATATTGCTAAGTAAAAGGCATCATGTGTTCATTTTTTTAAAAAATATTTTTCAGTTGTCAATGGACCTTTATTATATTTATTTATATGCGGTGCTGAGAATTGAACCCAGTGCCTCACACGTGCTAGGCAAGCGCTCTACCACTGAGCCACCACCCCAGCCCCATGTGTTCATATTTCTATTTGGAATTTAAATTCAGTATCGCAAGGTCCTTATTTAACAGCATTATTTTCACATTTGTATCTTTGTTCTCCTTATCAAAAATACCATTTCTCATTAATGTTAACAGCATATGCTTCATCTTATATCACACATCAGTGTCAAAGTAATCCTGATACTACTTGTAAGAATATGATTATTGAAAAATTTTGGAGAGAGTTTTCTACTGTTGTCTTTAAAATATATCCTAGTAAGGACTGTATAGTCACAAGTTACTATATTTTTAATTCACTTAGAATAGAGGTATTCTATAGTTACATCATCAACTGGACATATTAATGGTTCACTTGTGGATTTTTTTGTTTGTTTTATTTTGTTTTGGTGTTGTGTATTGAACCTAGGATCTTGTGCCTGCCAGGCAAGAACTGTCCCACTGAGCTACATCCTCAGCTCTACTTGTTTCATTTTATTTTTTATTTTATGGGATTACTTTTTAAAATTTAAAATTACTTAATATATAACATATGGTTCCAGCACCAAATTAACCAAAGTATATTCAAAGAAATTTATCACTATTTCTTCCATCTTATTTCTTCCCTTTTCTATAAATAATGCCCTTTTTTATCTTTTAAAAATATAAATAAATTGCAAATTTATTTGTATGATGTAGCTTCTTAAACTACCTAGGATTAATAATAGATTCCTCCACCCAAGATGTTCATGTCGTAATTCTATAACCTGAAAATGTTATTTGGCCAAAGAACTTTGAACATGTGACTGAGTTAAGGATCTTGGGGGGCGGGGGGGATTGTCTGCCTTACTTTAATATAATCACAAAGACCTTTATAAGAGAGAGTCAGGAGGTCAGAAAGATAGAAGACAATGTAATAATGAAAGCAGAGAGAGATTTGAAGCTGCTATGTTTGTGACTTAATCTGAAGGAAGGGGCCTTGGGCCAAGGAATGCAAGGAATGAAGCCCTGAAAGCTTGAAAAAGCTAGGAAAGAATTCTCACCTACACCCTCCTGAGAGAGTGCAGCCCTACTGATACCTTAGTTTTAACCTAGTGAAACCTGTTTTGGACTTTAAACCTCTAGAACTATGAAAGAATATATTTAGCTAATAAATTCAAGTTAATGTGTTATAATAGCAATAGGAAATGAATAACATACTATACACACTTTTCCATATCCTGTTTGTTAGTTTTTAATTTAACAATATATTCTAGAGAGACCTCCAAGGAAGTTTGTGGAGATATTCCTCATTCCGTTTTTATGCCTTCATAGTTATTCAATCACATAGATAAATTACTTGGTCAACCAGTTCCCTGTTGATTATTTAAGTTGATTTCTTTTGTTTTTTCTTGTTAAAAATAGTGCTGTATTGAATTGCTATGTGCAATGATTTGTCTTTTTATATTTTTGCCAGTATATCTTTGAGAGAAAAATCTTAGGAAGAGAAATGATAATTCAAAAAGTACATGTATGTGTAATTTTGCTAGGTACTGCTGTTTTCTCCATATGTTCCTACCACCAATATATAAGAGAGTGCTCATTTTCTCTATAGGCATGCAAGTATAATGTGTTTTCAAACATTTAGATTTTTCTCAATCTAATGGGTGAGAGATGATGTCTCAGAATTTTATATTTCTTTTTCTATCAGTTGTCCATATCTCTATTTATTTTTCTATAGGATTTGTTGGCACATTTTTTTCTTTTCTATTTTATGAAGCTGTTTATTAGATTCATTAACATTTTGTCTGCTGTGGCATAACTTTTCACAGTTTATCATTTGTCTTTTTCACTTTGCCCTTCCTCACTTCTTTTTCCCTTTCTTCCTGTGATCACAGATAAAATTTTTATTTCTTTCAATTAATTTTTCTGTAATAACATTTGTTAGCCTTTCTATTATTGCTTCTGGATCTGGGTTATAGTTAGGAAGTTTTTCTCCATGGTCAGATTATAAAAGAATCTTTCTGTGCTTTTTTTTTAAGAATGTATGTGGTTTTGTAGTTCACATGTAAATCTGCAATTTGGGAGGATTTTCTCCAGTAATCTAAAGGAAATGAGAGTGAGTCTGTAACTTGCTTTAATTTGCTCCAGTAGCTATCCATTTTTCTTTTCTTTTCTTTTTTTTTTTTTTTTTTTTTTTT
>NW_025999960.1:12395928-12401456 GCF_001458135.2 Marmota marmota marmota
TTTTTTTTTTTTTTTTTTTTTTTTTTTTTTTTTTTTTTGTACTATAAAGCTAGTTTATTCCTAGAAAAGTATGTGTGCAAATGGATATTTTGGTTCTAACCCTCACCAATGTAACAGTTCAAACTAGTTTCATCAAATGCTGACTGAAAACTATTAACAAATGATTCTATAACATTTTCATATCACAAGTAATTTTCTAATTGTAAAATAATACTTCTACCTTGTAAAAAATTAAAATTTCAAACAGAGCATTTCTAAAAGATAATCATAGTTGTTAAGTTTATATGTATTTTTTCAATCCTTCCTTTTCATTTACAACTGTATTGTACATTACGCTTCTTATTTTAAATTCTAAACAAACAATATCCACTGGCCTAGAAATCGCTTCATTAATATATATGATATTCATTAATATAGAATATATATACTTTTTATGTCAACATATAAATCTCTATATTATTTTTATTGAATACCAAGACTTTTCATTAATATGAAAAATTTTACCATATATGTATCTGTTATCTGTGATAGTATCTGCTTGTCCTTCTTTGACAGAATTGCTCTTAAATTATGAGGACACATTCTTTCCTTAGAATGCAGTGGTCCTGCACTATAATCTGTTGAGCAGTATCTCATATTCAGGGGATATTTAAGCTTTTAGCTATTTGCTATTACAAACAAACAGCTATGATGAACAATTTTGTGCTTATAAGACATTTTCTGTAAGTATTTCAGTGAGTAAAGTACCAAATTGGGATTTCTTGGTCAGGTAGTACACATACTTTTATTTTCATAGAATTGATAGGTTACCATCCAAAAATATTAAATTAATTTACAGTTCTGGCAGAAAAATATGAACATACTTCTTTTCTCTACCACCTGTCTACTACACACATAAGGGAAATTTTCCCCAATCTGATAGCAACAAAAGATCTCTTCACATTTTATTATTCTTTTGTTATTTTAATTTTATAAAACCATTATTTTTAGAGCAGTTTTACTCTCAAGCAAAATTGAAGAGAAAGGACAGAATTCCCAAATAAATAGCTTCCCCTACTATCAATATATTAGAGTGGTACATTTGTTATAATTGGTAGTAATGGACCGACATATGACTGATACCCAAATCCATAATTTACATTAAAGTTCACTCTTGATATTGTACATTCTGTGGATTTTGACAAAGGTGCTATCCACCACTATTACAGTAGCATACAGAATAGTCTCATTGTCCTAAAAATATTTTGTGTTCTGCCTCTTTATCTCTCTCCTTAACCTGTTTCAGTTTTTATTTTTTCAGTTATTAATGAGTTAAAAATCTTTATATAATTATTTATTTCTCCTCTGAATTAACTGATCATTTCATTTGCTCATTCTTTATTACCTTTCTACAAACTTCTCTGTGCAGTAAGGAATATCAATTTTTCATTATATGCAACTATAATGTCTTGAGACATTAGCCATATTTTTCTACATAGAATCTAAATCTTTTAATGCTTTATGTCCTGTTTGAAAGACCTTCTCGGCTGCTAGGTCATAAAATGAACTTTTGTGCCTTTTAGCACTTTAATGTTTTAGCTCTTGAGGCATCTGTAGTTTAGTTTGACGTATAAAATAAGGTATGAATCTAGCTTAATTATGTTCCAAATGACCAACCTACTGGCAAGTTCCTCTTTCCCTCAGATATTTGAATTGTTATACTTGTCCTACCAAATTCCTATATGTGCTTTGTCTCTTTCTGAATTGTTCTCTCATTGGTCTCTGTTCTTACTACCCTATGACTTTAAATATATTTTAATGTTGCTCCTGCTGATCTTCTTTTTCAGACTGTTTCTTACAATTTGTTTGAGCATCTACCTTGAACCAGGCACTGTGCTAGGTTTTGAAATTGGAGGGATACAGAGGTCAAACTTGGTACCTGTACATTTATTTATTATTTCAGAGTGCCTTTAGAGGTCCTCAAGAAAGGCATGTTAGGATTTTGGTTGCTATTGTTTTCAGTATAATGGCTTTTTGTTTGGTTTTTGATAGTGAATATTTTTCCAATATTGAGTCATTCCCTTACTCAAGAAAAAAATTTTTCTCCGGTAAAGCTTTTAGCAGTTTCTAAGCATGAATTCTATAATTTTATTAAGTTTGTAGTATAGTTAAGTGTTGTTCTTGTCTTTTTTCCTGTCATAAATGATCTTAATTTCCATTATATTCTATAATTTTTCAATATTTATACCTTGTTTTACCTGCTTATCCAGTTATAGTGTCTAATATTACTAGTTATATAATAATAACAATAATATTTGTCCATCTTTTTTAACTGATAGGCTTTATTTTTTTAAAGCACTTGTATTAGGATTGTACATGTTTGTTACATTTGATGAACTAATATTGGTAACAGTATTACTAACAAGACTTTTGCATTAAGAGTCACTCTTTGTGTCATATAGTTCTAAGGGTTTTAACAAATTCATAATGTCATGTATCCACTGTTAGTAACAGAAGGAGTACTTTCACTGTCCTAAAATCCACTCTACCTATTTGTTTCTCCTCTCCCTATCTCCAAACCCTACTCCTGGTAACTACTGGACTTCTTACTGTCTTTATAATTTTTAACTTTTTCATGATGTCGTGTAGTTGAATCTATCACATTGCCTTCTTAGACTGGTGTCTTTCACTTTACAATATACATCTAAAGTTCGTGTGTGTGTGTGTGTGTGTATGTGTGTGTGTGTCCCTCATAGTTCATTTTTATATTGTTTTATGATTTTATAATGTTCCATCATATACATGTACCACAGTTTGGTTTATCTATTCCGTATTGAATTATATAATGGTTTCTTACAGTTACTGGCAATTATGAATTAAGGTGGTATAAACATTGGAGTGGGGGTGTTTTGTGTGAACAGTTTTTTTTCAACTACTTTGAGCAAACACCTAGGATTATAGTTGCTGGATCATATGTGAAAATTGTGGTTAGCAATGTAAGAAACTATCAAACTGTCTTCCAAAGTGGCCATACTATTTTGCATTCTCATCAGCAGTGAATGAGCACTATTGCCACACATCCCCACCAACACATGGTAGTGTCAGTGTCTAGGATTTTAGCCATTCTGATAAGTGTGTTTACTGGTATCACTGTTGTTTTAACTTGTGATTCTCTAATGACATACAACGGTTGTCTGTCTTTTCATTTGTTTATTTACCATCTGCATATCTTCTCTGATCAGGTGTGTGTTCACATCTTCAGCCAATTTTTTAACTGATTTGTTAGTTTGCTAAGAACTTTTGGTATGCATGGGTATTTTTGTCAAGTGCTACTCTCTATTTATTGGTATAATATAATTCTCTACCCCATGGCTGTGATAGATTACATCAATTAATTTTTAGTACCAACCTTGGTCGTGGCATACAGTTTTTTATATATTGTTTGCTGAAATTTTTGTGGGGATGTTAACATATATGTTCATGAGGGATACTAGCTGTAGTTTTCTTGTGGTGTCTTTGGTTTTGATGTTAGGGTAATACTGTCCTCATAGAAGTAGTTAGGAAGTGTTCCCTTTGCTTCCATTATCTGTTAGAGATTTTAGAGAATTCATATCATTCCTCCCTTACTTAAGTATTTAGTTGAATTAACCATGAAACTGGTCCTGGTGCTTTTCGTTTTGAAGGTTATTGATTCAATTTCTGTAATAGTTACAGGCTTATTCAGATTATAGGTTTGTCTTTGTATGAGTTTTGCCAGTTTGTATCATTCAAGGATAACTAAGTTTTGAGTTTAGGAGCATGGAGATGTTTATAATATTCCTATATTATACTTTCATTGTATTTGGAATCAGTAGTGATCTCTTTTTTACATTAGTGATTTGTATCTACTCTTGGTTTTTTTGGGGGGTGCGGGGGGTTAGGTTGTCTAGAGGTTTATCTATTTTATTGATCTTTTCAAAGAGCTAGTTTTTAGTTTTGTTGATTTTTTTTCCCACTGTTGATTTTCTATTTCCAATTTCATTAAACCAGCTGCTCTAATTTTTATTTATTTTCTCCTGTTTCCTTTAGATTTAATTTGCTCTTCCTTTTCTAGTTTCCTAGAATGAAAGCTTAGATTACTGATTTTAGAGCTTTTGAAATATATACATTCAAGATTATAGTTTACTCTCTTAATTACTGTTTTTACTCCATCTCCTGAATTTGAAGTTCTATTTTCATTTTGTCCATAATATTGAACAGTGTTGTTTAATCTTGAAATATTTTTGTATTTTCCAGCTTTCATTTTCTACTTCTAGCTTAATTCTATTATAATATGAAAGGATAAATTAAAATTTTTAAGGTGTGTTTTATATCCCAGAATGTGTTCTATCTTGTGGATTTTCCACATGAGCTTGACGAGAATATGTTGCTAGATAAAATATTCTGTAAATATCGGTAAGATCCAATCGATTGATGGTATTAGCCACTTCAACTATTTACTTAGTTTTCTGCCTTTTGAATCTTGATTCTGGTCAATGCTGTCAGTAAGCTCAGTCAATCAAGATTCACTCTCAGCCGAGCACAGCGGTGCAGGCCTGTAATCCCAGCAGCTTGGGAGGCTGAGGCAGGAGGATCTCGAGTTCAAAGACGGCCTCAGCAACAGTGAGGCACTAAGCAACTCAGTGTAAACTAATGATAGAGATATGTTGAAGTTTCCAACTATCATAGTGGATTTGTCTCTTTTTCCATGTAGTTCTATCAGTTTTTGCATAACACATTTTAATGCCTTGTGTTAGGTACATCCACCTTAAGGATTGTTATGTCTTCTTGGAGAATTTACCTCTTTATCCTGATAATTTTCCTCATTCTGAACTCAGCTTTCTCTGAAATGAAAATACTAACTCCAGCCTTCTTTTGATGAGTTTATGCAGAGTTTATCTTTCTTCATCCCTTTAGTGTATCTGTATGTTTTGGGGAATAAAACCTGGGGTCTTGCACATGCTTATGAACATATGAGCTACCACTGAAATACACACTCATCCCTTCATACTTTATTTCTGAATCTGTTCATGTCTCTGTATTTAACAACACATGGTTAGGTCTTTAGACATTTATGTTAAAGTGATTATTAATATAGTTGCTTTGATAACCTGCTATATTTGTAAAGGCAACGTTTTTTTTAATTTGCTTTTTGTATTTTTGCTTTTACTTTTACCTTCTCTAATTCTCCCTTTAGTATACTAATTTTATTTCTTTTAAAATAGGTAATCGAAATCACTTTCAAACAATAATATACTGTTTCACAAATAGTACAGGTACCTTGTAACATATCATTTTTTCCAAAGTGTCCTTCACACCATTGCAGTCATTACACTTAACCACAGGCTATAATCACCAAATACGTTGTTACTATTATTATTTTGAAAAAACATTAAATCAACTAAGAGTTTTAAAAATAAGATGTCATTGATTCCTTCTGTAACATTTTTTTCTTTCTTTTGTAGATTAAACTTTTTGGCCTCTTAAATCTTCCTCCTCTCTAAAGATTTTTTTTTTTTTTTTTTTTTTTT
>NW_025999960.1:12401480-12413980 GCF_001458135.2 Marmota marmota marmota
TTTTTTTTTTTTTTTTTGGAGGAAAACATATGTTTATTAGCTCCACATAGCCAAGCCATAATCTATACATATTTCTTTTTTTTTTTTAGTTTGTTCTTTTTAGATATACAAGACAGTAGAATGAATTTTGACATATTGTACATACATGGAATATAACTTATTCTAGTTAGGATCCTATTCTTGTGGTTGTACATGATGCTGAGTTACCCTGGTAGTGTATTCAAATACAAGGATATGGGGCTGGGGTTGTGGCTCAGGGGTAGAGTGCTCACCTAGCACATTGGAGGTCCAGGGTATGATCCTCATGAAAATAAATAAAAGTATTGTGTCCAACTACAACTAAAAAATTAATATTTTAAAAAAATACAAGGATAGGAAACTTATGTTCAATTAATTTTATGTCCTTCCTTTTCTCCTCCCACCTCTCTTCCCTTCGTTCCCCTTTGTCTAATCCAATGGACTTTTGTTATTCCTCTCTGCACCCTACCTTGTTGTAGGTTAGCATCCACCCATTAGAGAGAACATTTGGTCTTTGGCTTTTTGATATTGGCTTATTTGCTTAGGAGGATAGTCTCCAATTCCATCCATGCACCAGCAAATGCTATAATTGCATTCTTCATTATTGCTGAGTAATATTCCATTGTAGGTTGGCTCTTGGAAATTGACCTGCTATAAACATTGATGTGGCTTTGTCACTATAGTATGCTAATTTTAAGTCCTTTAGGTATATGCCAAAGGTATGAGATAACTGGATCAAATGGTGGTTCCATTCCAAGTTTTCTAAAAAATCTCCATAATACTTTAAAGAGTGACTGCTTTTTCTATTTCTATGCAGAACATCATTGGACTTCTAGTAGGAATTACATTCCCTCTAAAAACTAGAACAAGACAGGGATGCCCTCTTTCACCATTCGTGTTCAACATAGTCCTTGAAACCCTAGCCAGAGCAATTAGACAAAAGAAAGAAATTAAAGGGATACAAATTGGAAAAGAAGAGTCTGTGACTTTAAGAAGATGACTTTAAATTTAAGAAGATGTTTCTCAACCTTTGTTGAGAAAACCTTTGTCTTGCATGAGACAAGAACTCTAGGGGAGGGGTTGGAGGCATAACTCAGTGGTAGAGCACTTGCCTAATATGCATGAGGCCCTGGCACCAAAAACAAAACAAAACAAAAAAATAATGGTTACTTCACCCTTTCCCTCCTAAAAGCATTTTTCCCCCTCTAATTATCACTACAGTAACTTTGTGAGAATTGTGGAGGTAAAAATTCCAAAAATGTAGTTCTCCCCCGGACCCCAAGGAGTTTTAACTCTGAAGGTCATCCAGTCTAGGCTTCCTGTAATTTGTCAGTTATTGTTTAGTATTTCTACAAGTAACTGGCTTCAGCAGTAGGCTGTGATTATTTATATTAGTGTCTTTCCAGCTTTCAGGTAGCAGTTTGCCCTGTGGCTTCTATTTTTTGATTAATCTAAAAGAGTCCGGTCCAGTCCCCCACCTTCCACCCCCACATAGGTACTGGGGATTGAACCTAGGGTTTCATCTTTTTTTTTTTTTTTTTTTAGATTTTATTTTATTTTATTTGAGACCAGATCTCACTAAGTTGCCAAAGCTGGCCTCAAACTTGTGAACTTCCAGCTTCAGCCTCCCTAGCTGCACCACCATGGCAGGCAGAAGAATTCTTAATGTTCACTTCATTCAATTCGTTTCATGTTTTGAGAATGGAAGTGATTTGACTTCCAAGCTCTTTACATGTCTGAGAAGAAATTGGAAATTCTCATTCTTTGCTTGTCTATTGTTATTAAGCACAGCATTGACTATTAACTTGTAACTGAAATATATAAGTAACGTATATATTTAAAAAAGAGAAACCAAACTTGTGTTTGACCGTAAGATTTCTTTTTTTTTTTTTTTAGTATATTGATTTTAAGTAATATTTTGTTTGAAAAAAGGATTCTACTGTTCTAAAAGACATTTGAAGACCAGTTTTCTAGAATATATTGCTCATCCTAAATCTCTAGTACATAACTGGTAAAAGTGAAAAAATTAATTCCCTTTAAGACAAATGATCTATATTGTGTTAATATTTAGAATTATATTATGAAAAATCAAACCAGCTGTGTAGAGGATCTCAATTTTATTCCAAACAAACATTTTTAGTGTGAAAGCTGTTCTGTCTGTAAACCAGAGATTTGGTACTACGTAAATTGATATTCTCTCTGACCACAATAAAAACTACTCAAGCAATATTAAACTTCTGGGTTCCTGCTGAAACTTACACGTAGTAATTCCAACAAACATCAACTTCATTTTATTTTGCAAATTATTTTTTTTTAACAATTTGGAAGTTCTACTTCTTCCAGAAGTATAATCCAAAATTCCTGGAAAATCTTTAATTTCCTCTAATTAATTTTTCTGAAATAATGTGCTAAGTTAAAAATACTTAAAAAATGAAATATTTAATAAAAACTGATAGCAATTTTGTGCACTTTATTTTGGGGTTGTGACTCAGTGCTGGAGCCCTTGCCTAGAATGTTTGAGGCACTGGGTTCAATCCTCAGCACTACATAAAAATAAATAAATAAAATTAAGGTATTGTGATCCAGCTACAACTAAAAAAAATTTTTTTTGAAAAAAGAAAAAGAAATATCTATAGACAAGGTGAGTCTTATAAAACTGCCATCTTGATGATTTGAAAACATTTGATGAAGTAAAATACTTAGAGTAAAAATAATTCATGATACTCTTGCCTTCAGCAAAGAATGCTTAATTCTAGGTGTTGCCGGTTAAGGTTGACCTTAACAAGTAATTAAATTGATCAACAACTTAGATTACATGTCAGTAAGATAATAAAATTGAAATTAGTGTTATACCATCTTTTGTCTTAATTTTGTGGTCAGAAAACCAGAGAGAATCTTCAGAGGGTCATTAGCACAGTGCATGGCACTGAAAAGCTTTTTTTTTTTTTTTTTTAATTAACACTTCTTGACTGAGTGAAGTAAATGCAGATTAACTAACTGATTCTAAAGTTACAGTTCTTCCCTGAACTGGCTTGTTGGCATTTTGCATCTTCATTTGTGAAGTTAACAGGCCATCATCTTGCTGTTGCTAAGAGTATAAAATATTATGTGGGCCATGCATTGGGGGTACATGTCTGTAATGTTAGCAGCTCCAGAAGCTGAGGCAAGAGGATGGCAAATTCAAAGTCAGCCTGGAAACTTTGTGAGTCCCTGTCTCAAAAAACAAAAAAGGGCTGAGGTTGTAGTCATGCTAAAGTGCCCCTGGGTTAAATCCTAGTATGCTCCCCTACCCCCAAAAAAGATTTTGTGTAAAAGCTCATGGATATTTTGTTAATATTCCTGTACTTGTAGTTAGAACTAATAAACTTTTATAAATGTCAGATTAACTTCATGTAATATACTTTCCCATAACATTAGTTTGAGAATTAGGTGTTTCTTAGGCCTTAACTACTGGTCTGCCTTAATTAAAAGTATTAGGAAAAGCCCTAATTTCTACCACAGGTAGTGACAGAGGTTCTATTTTTGTTTTTTTAACCTTACTCTAATACCATAGAGTCCAGTTACTTAAAGATGTTATCAAATACCAAAAGGTTATTCACCATGAGATTAATTTGCCAAATTGTATTGAGGTCCATTTCATTTTCAAATATTTTAAATGTTTGGGAAAATAATTTTGTAGGGTAAAATTATAATCTGTAGTTTACCAATCACCTCATTTACTTATTCCTTGGGAGATTGTGCATACAATAAGAAGTATGTACCAATGGTAATCTCTCTCTTTTTTTTTTTTTTTTTTTTTTTGGTACCAGCACTGAACCCAGTGGCACTTAACCACTGAGCCACATTCCCAGCCCTTTTCAAATTTTTTTTTATTCTGAGACAGGATCTTACCAATTTCCTTAAGGCCTTACTAAGTTGTTGAAGCTGGCTGCTTTGAACTTGCAGTCCTCCTGTGGCAGTCTCTAAGTCACCAGGATTACAGGTGCGCCCTACAGCATCCAGCCAAAACTATACATTTTTTAAAAATGTATAGTCTTTTATGTACATTTATTAATAATTATGTGTACATCTTACTTTTAAACTAGAATATTCCTACAAACAAACATATCCCATATTCTTTTACTCCAAATAGTTTTGGAGCAGGGGATATTGTTTGTTGTTTTTGCAGCAAGGAGAACCTTTAAGAATGCCATGAAATACTTTTTGACTTAAAGAAAAATAGCTTGGCTAGGAGTGGTGGCACACACCTGAAATGCCAGCTATTATGAATGCTGAGGCAGGAGAATAGCAAGTTCAAGGACAGCCTGAGCAACTTAGTGAGACCTTGTCTCAAAGTAAAATTTAAAAAGGGATCAGATATAGCCCAGTGGCAGAGTGCTTAGCATGTGTTTAATTTCCAGTACTGCCAACATAAAACAAAGAAAAACAGCCCGCCAAGAACTTATGAATAAGAAAACTTCGAAGGATATTGAACTAAAATGCTATTTTTAGTTCTTTATACGTATGTCTTAATAACCAAGGAAAAGCCTTAGCTTTATAATCACAGATGTTTATTTTTAAATTATTCTTTTGAGTATGGTGAATTATTAAAATTAATCATGTATTAGATGTGTGTGTGTGTATTTGTGTATATGTATAAAAACCTCCTTTTTATTTACATGCACAACCTCCTAAATAGATTGCCAATTTTTTAAAGAATAAACTCAAAGTAACGAGAAAAAAAAAGTGTTTTATTTACTTCATTTGCTTATGTGTTTATGATGCTTAAGAATTTTTTTAAAAAGTGATGATAACAACCATAGTACAAAATACACAAGTAGTAGTTGTTGACTTTATTTTACTTTTAAGTATGAAGTAGTTTATTCTTAAGTGTCTCCTCAGATGATATCAGAAAACATACCTGGTAGAGTTTTGTGAATCTCTTCATTGAACTAAACAACTTTTTACTTGGATAAAAGAAAATGGAATTTGGCTGAAGGGGAGTTTGGTGAAGCAATAGAACCTAATCTTTAGCTTTAGATGCAGTTATTTAGATAATGAAAGAGGTCAAGCTATTATAAAATGTATTGGTGATTTAATTGAAAATAGTATGTACCATGAAAGACAGCCAATGACTTAGAGAAAAATGTCACAGTTACTACAATAAATATATGAAATGATAAATTTTGGATTGCTGTGTCTGATATTGATAAATACTGAGAAAGTAGCAGGATCAACGAAAAAGCATTGTTCTGTTGTTTTCAATGTAGGATTTAATGAGAAAAGACAGAAGATGGAAAAGGGGATGATTTTTGAAGGAACACAATAGAATCTATTACAGAAGTGAAATAGGTACCCCTAAAAATAGAAGCTTCTGCTGGCTAAGCCCTAAGGAAAAGAGGATGGGTAGTGACTAAAGATTTATTATGGAGAAGTTAAGGAAGCCTTAGTAAAATAAACTTAAATTCTTTCAATAATGTCTTTTTTCACAAACATAAAAGGAGGAAATTGTTTTTAATTTGCAAATTCACTAATACAGGACAAGATAAGTGTTCAGTATTTAACCAAAGTTTAGTTCGAAGCAGGTTTTATGGGAAATATTTTTGAGAAGAGAAATAAATAAAATTAGTTGAGTGATTATGAGTATCACTTGATAATGGAGGGTATTAACTTAGAGACAGACTAGACTTCCCTGAGCATAGTTTGGCAAGTTTGAAATAGCTGTGGACAAAGTCTCAGGGCAGAGAATTAGCAAGCTGAGCAGGTGAAAAGACAAGAGGTCACCAATACCACTACTACTATTACTAGTACCAATAATATTAATAATGATTGTGGTGACAGTATCTCTCTTTTATTTATGACCTACTATATGTCAAAGAGCTTTACATACATCAAGTTTGTCCTCAAAACCACCCCCAAAACTAGATTCACAATAAGTAAAAAATTTGAGAGAAATGTTTTTTGCCCAGAGATCTACTTATTAAACCCATCAAAACAAGCATATCCACATTGTATATGTCATAAATTGTGTACTTATTATAACAGTTTTTCAGCAGAGGGCAGCAAAGTATTCTAAAGGAGAGCATTGTTTTATAGAAACCATACTAACCAAGAGTGGCGAGCAGTATATAAAATTGTATCAGTCGCAATTTTGTTTCAACACACACAACACACACACATATATACAGAAAAGCTTAAAAATGTTATTCATTATCAAGTATTATGTACTCTACATAATTGTATGTGCTGTACTTTATATATAAAAGTTTATTTACACCACTATCACAACAAACATTTCAGCAATGTACTGGGGTACAACATTAGATGGCTACAAGGACTTAGGTGATAGGAATTTTTCAGCTCCATTACAATCTTATAAGACTATTGTCATACAGGTTTTCATTGTCCAAAATATTGCTGTTTAGTTCATGGCTGTATTTCAGTTAATGGTTCAATAGTATTTAGGTAAAGTCTTAGCACAATAAGGCAAGTCTCCAGAATAGAGATCCAATCATTTATTTCATATTAATGAATAGTATTGTAAAGTACTTTAAATAAAAGTAACGCCAAAACATAAAATGCTTATCCTGATTTTAATTTCACGTAAACTTTTCATAGATGTTTATATAGATGAATGTGAACAGAAATGAAATAGATTATTATAATGATTTATTAACATTCTCTATAATTGAGTAATTATTTTTTATTAAAATTTATTTTTAAGTGTCATTCCCTGAAGGAATATTAATTTGGATATATGTTGCACATTAAAAATTGGTTCAAATATAGGCATGTCTATATGAAGGCCATAAAAAAATCACATCCTAAAAGATATCTGCCACAGACTTGATAAAGATAATTACTGTTAAATACCCAAGTTAGTAATTATTAACTGAAATCTTGTAATGCATTTGTTGCTGTGTAGATTCTAGTGATGTTTCTCAGTGCCATGTATATAAAAGAGAATAGTATCTGATTTCATTTCAGTGTTATGTCCTTTGCCACTTACCCACTCAGACATATATTGTTAAGCCTTCATAGTGAACAGGATATGATGTTGGGGAAATAAAAGATGTGACTTCTTAAACATGAATAGACATATAAAATATGAACTCAGCTAAAAGGCCAGACTGGCCAAAATTTATTGAATTTTAAATGTTGGATTAGATATGCTGAAACTATTATGTAATATGAAATCTAGTAAATGAGCAATTTCTTAAAGTACAATTAAGTGTGATATTTGTTTATAAGATACTGTTCTATTGTGTTTTAAAATATTTCATCTGTCATTAAAGATAGTGAATTAGGAAAGAAGGATATTAAACTTAAACCAAATAACTAAAATATTTATTATAGTTGAATGCTTCATCCTAGAGAAATTTTCAAAATACACTTTAATTGAAATGAATTAGAGATTGCTTACTCTATTTTGCTATATATTGATCTATAACTTGTATTAAGGATAGCAAGTTTTCTATTTTAAAGAATATATCCAAGTGTCAGAAAGTTTTTGTTTTGTTTTGTTTTGTTTTGTTTTTTTAGGTGGTTTCAAACACCCTCACAGGTTTTCTACCACGCAGCTACTGAACATGGAGGCAAAGATGTATATCCAGGGCAGTGTCTTTGGGAAGGTTGTGAGCCTTTTCAGCGACAGAGGTTTTCCTTTATAACCCACTTACAGGTATACTTTTTTAATATTATTTGCTTAGTAACTCATCTGGTTCCATCAAAAATCTTTATATTCTTTTACTTTCTTTTTTCACAAAGGATAAGCACTGTTCAAAGGATGCCCTGCTTGCAGGATTAAAACAAGATGAGCCAGGACAAGCAGGAAATCAAAAATCTTCTACCAAGTAAGGAAAATTATTTTGTTTCCTGTTACATATATAAAAAAAAAAAAATACTTGGAAACTAGGCATAACACAAGAATAATAAAAAGCCATTTAGCCTGTTGGGAAACCTGAAACCTGGGTTCTAGTCCAGCTCTACTACTATTCAGCTGGGAGACCCTGTTCAAATTGCTTATATTCTGTAGGCATCATTTTCCATATTGGCTAGACTGCATGGTCTCTACATTACTTTGTAGTTTCAACATTTTGATTCAACTTTGTAGAGAAGTCATTGGAACAAAAGATAATATGTGGGAAGTGCTTTCTAAATTGGAAGTACTACATGTGATTATTTTTTAAGAGAATAAATGTATTTAATAATGGCAAAGGAATTTCTTCACATATTTGTATATATAGAGACATGCATACTTACTGGTTTACAATCTAAAGATTGCTTTCACATTATATTATTTAAAATTCAGAATTAGTTTATGTAACAACTATCAGAAAATATCCCCACTTTACAGATGTGGAAAGAATATTAAAAGTCATGCACTAGTTATAGTGTCAGAAACAGTTTCCTTATGTATCAGTTAGTGTTCTTTGCAACGGCTGCCTCATAGAACACAACAGATAGTGATGTAGTTTGGGCTGGGAATGTAGTTCAGTGGCAGAGCAAGATAGTGATGCAGTTTATCTGCTTGGCTGAAGAAATCTACAGTACCTTGAATCTGATTTCATATATATAAAACTTTCTGTCATCCCTCCATTCTATGTCTTTCATGAAGAACTATCTTGAGCTGGGCTTATCTCTGTAATTGCAGATTTTCAGGAGGCTGTGGCAGGAGGAAAACAAGTTCAAGGCCAGCTTCTGCAACATAGCAGGATCTTGTCTCAGAGTAAAAAGGACTGGAGTTATAACTTAGTGGTAGAGCACACTAAGTTCAGTCCCCTGTACTGTGGGAGTGGGGGAAAAGGAAGGGGTCGACAGAAATTATTAAATAATAATGAAAACTAAGATTATGTAAGAAAGTAATTGTCCAAAATGTAGTGTTCAGCATAGTTCATATTATATTAGGCTATATTTTCCTGGATGACCTATGCTATTACATTCTTAGGTAATACTGTTTCACTGTTAGATGCTATTTAAAAGTAATTTACAATGCAAATTTTAAACTATTTTCTTAACATTCAAAAATGGGAACTCTACAATCTACTATTTTATTACTGTATTGTATTTATTGTTATTGCCTGCTTACCCAAAACAGTAATTTTAAAGATGGACCATAACGGAGCATCTGTTATTCACTTTAAAATTGATAGATTAGAGCCAGATGAAGTGGCACAGGCCTGTAATCCCCCAGTGACTGGGGAGGCTGGGGCAGAAGGAACTCAAATTCAAGGTCAGCCTCAGCAATTTAGTGAGGCCCTAAGCAAGAACCTGTCTCAAAAGAAAAAAATTAAAAGGGGCTAGGAATGTAGCTTCCAGTGTCCCTGGTTAAATCCCCAGTGTGGGGAAGGTGGGGAATCAATAGATTGGAAAATAAAATACCTGAAATTTCACCTCAATACTAAGGTTCTTTGCCTAGACTGACATAAACATAATATTAGTGCTGG
Source organism: Marmota marmota marmota (assembly GCF_001458135.2). Taxonomy (NCBI): domain Eukaryota; kingdom Metazoa; phylum Chordata; class Mammalia; order Rodentia; family Sciuridae; genus Marmota; species Marmota marmota. The sequence goes on from NW_025999960.1 coordinate 12,410,924, forward strand.
ACCTTTTATTCACCTTGTATCAGAATTTCAGAGTAATCACCTAATGAGGTTGGCAATGTGGTTACCATTCTGTCTGCAGAATTCAGTTAACAGTCTCCATCTCTGTTTGTCTGATCAATTTAGGCAACCAGCTGTAGGAGGCACAAGCTCAACTCCTAGAGCACAAAAGGCCATTGTGAACCATCCCAGTGCTGCACTCATGGCTCTCAGGAGAGGATCAAGAAACCTTGTCTTTCGAGATTTTACAGTAAGCCTTCCTTGAAAACTTTATCTGCGAAGGTATGAGCCCCATATGAGTTTGATCTTTATTGTAATTTTTTTTTCTTATATTCTCCTTTCCTTTTTAGGATGAAAAAGAGGGACCAATAACTAAACACATCCGACTAACAGCTGCCTTAATATTAAAAAATATTGGTAAATACTCAGAATGTGGTCGCAGGTGAGTAATTTATTTTCCCTAGCAACAGTGAGTTTAACTTTACTTTTACATATATGTTCATAAAATGAGGTATCTCTTTTACTTACTGTTTTTCTCGGTTTCATGAATGTCCAAAAGTTTATGCTATCAGGATCTCTCAAAAGCCAAAAATAGGGGTTGGGGTTGTAGCTCAGTGGTAGAGCAATTGCCTGGCACTTGTAAGGCACTGGGTTCAATCCTCAGCATCACATAAAAATAAATTAACTAAACAAAGGTATTGTGTCCATCTACAACTAAAAAAAAAAAAAGCCAAAAAATAAATAGAAATTGAAAGAACCAGAAGAACAAAAATAGCTTTATTAAAGAGGAAACTTGAGAGTTTATTGGGGGAGAAAAACTAACCATTTGAAATGATGTGGTGTCATAATGAAATTGTTTGAAAACTGGCATTTTAATGAACTCATCAAAGTCATAGATGCTACTACGAATCATTATAGTACTCTGAAGTTTTAAGAGTTGCTTTCTGACAGACTTAAGAGAATAATCAGGATTTTGTAGCTCTATAGAAACTTGGATTAACTCTTTAAAGAGAACAAATGTAGAATGTTTTGTATATACTATACTTTGTCTCCCTTAAAGGAACTTTTCTCATATTCCTTCTGCATCTTCAACTGAGCATTCTCAGGCTCCTTTCATTTCATTTCCAAAATGAATAAGAAAAATTCTTTTGCTTTTTTGGACAATACTGGGGATAAAACTCAGGGCCTAATGCATGCTGGGATAGAAAACAAAACTTAATAATTAAGCAAAGGTTTTCAGAAAAAGAAGAAATATAAAAGTTTAAAAACCATGAGAATGCCAATGTCTTCCTGATTCATTCATAATTATTTCTTTTTAGTTTTCTCACTTTATTTCCTTCCATACCCCTCTATTTGCTTCATAGCCTACATTCCTCCCCACCCTCCCACTCCTGTACTGGGGATGGAACCCAGAGGCGTTTACCATTGAGCTAGTTCTCAGTACCCCCTACCCCCATTTTTAAATTTTTTTCTTTTTTTTTCTTTTGAGACATACTCTTACTAAGTTTCTTAAGGCCTTGCTTAGTTGCTGAGGCTGGCCTCAGACTTCTGAGACTCTTAAGTCACTGAGATTACAGGCATGCAGTGAGCATCATCAGGCCTGACTTTCATTGTCTACATTTCAACCAGGCCACACCACTTGCAAGTTCCTGAGCACACTAGGCTCTTTCATTTCACACTTTTAAACTTGTTCCAGTGATCCAACCATTCTCTCTGCCTAGAATGCCCTTGTCCAAGGGAGAATGCTCAATGTCCAAGTCATCATTCTCAGTTTGTATTTGAATTTTTGTGTTTTCCATAATTGCTTCTTTTTCTATTAATATATATATATTTTAGTTGTCAATGGATCTTTTTTGTTTTATTTGTTTATTTATATGCAGTGCTGAGGATCAAACCCAGTGCCTCACACATGCCAGGCAAATGCTCTACCACTGAGCCATAGCTGCAGCCCCTCCACAAGTGTTTCTTTAGGTTTTTTTCATTCTAAATTTAGCAAAGTCTTCATCCCTCCCTTTTTTTTTCCTTCTATTTTCTTACACCCAGAATTTTTTATTTTTGTGGGTTAGGTTTTTTTTTATTATTCTTTTTAGTTATACATGAGTACAATGTATTTTGACGTATCTTACATACATGAAGCATAACTTCCCATTTTTGTGGTTGTACTCTAGTAGAATGAATTAAACATAACTTTCCTATGTTCTTATATATATAAGTACACAACCAGACTAGTGTAACTCCGCATCATGTACAGAAACCAAGTTACTGGATTACGGGAGTGTGCCACTGTACCCAGCCAGACATTTGATATAAATTCCCTCTCCCTTCCCTTCATTCCCCTTTGTTGAATCCAAAGTACTTCTGTTCTTCCCTACCCTTCCCCATTATTGTGAGTTAGCATTCATATATCAGAGAGAACATTTGGCCTTTGTTTTGGGGGATTGGCTTTTTTCACTTAACGTGATATTCTTCAGCTTCATCCATTTACTAGCAAATGCCATAATTTCATTCTTCTTTATTTCTGAGTAATATTCCATTCCATATATACTATATATATAGTATATATGTTATATTTTCTTTATCCATCTTTTGAAGGACATCAAGGTTGGTTCTATAGCTTAGCTATTGTGAATTGAGCTTCTATAATCATTGATGTGGCTGTGTCACTATAGTATATTGATTTTAAGTCTTTTGGGTATATGCCAAGGAATGGGAAAACAGGGTCCAAGTTTTCTGAGGAATCTCCATACTGCTTTCCAAAGTGGTTGCACCAACTTGCAGTCCTACCAGCAGTGTATGAGAGTGCCCTTTTTCCCACATCCTCACCAATATTCACTGTTACTTCTATTCTTTGTAATTGCCATTCTGACTAGAGTGAAATGAAATCTCAGTGTAGTTTGAATTTGCTTGCTAGAGATGTTGGACATTTTTTCATATATTTGTTGACTGATGGGATTTCTTCTGTGAAGTGCCTGTTTATTAGTTCCTTTGCCTATTTATTGATTGGATTATTTGGGGTTTTTTGGTGTTGAGTTTTTTGAGTTCTTTATATGTCCTGGAAAT
>NW_025999960.1:12418980-12422405 GCF_001458135.2 Marmota marmota marmota
ACAAGTACCATAAGAAAAAGTGTTCTGTGAGTTTAACTGTCTAAGACTCATGTGCTTGATGATGAAAGTAGAAAGGACTTAGTGGAGAAGAAATGTCTTATTTACTGAGAGACTTGAGAGTTTGAGTTTGGAGAGGTCTTGTTCAGAAAGAAGGTTATAGATTGACTACTGCAGGGGTTAATTAACTATAAAGCTATAAATTAACACAAAAAATTGTCCCCACAACTCGATAATTTCAGGGAATCACAGAGTGAGACAAGTTGATTTAATAGGTTTAACCAACATGTTTGGCTAAGGGATTTCAGAATCCCTGTATTTGTACATTAGTGCTTCTCAAAACTGGGAAAAATCATTTAGTATTTTAGAGAGGACTTAGTGATTTGAATTATCAGAAACGATGCCCCATTTACAGCTAAACTGTGAAAGAAAACACTACTTTTCAGGTTGATCTATCCAACAAATTCACTATAGGGCAATTAGTTGCCTGGTACAGGCAATTTTGAATTAAAAACAAAAACCTTTCTCATTTGGGTGAAAAATCAGTATGGTTTCTTTAAAGAATAACACTGAGAAAAGGAAGGGATCTGAAAGTGGTGCAACTGAATACAGAAAGCACTATTTTAAGTGTACACAAAATAACCACTTTCATGCAAACAGACACTCACATATTTGTTGCTTGACTTTACTTCCCGTTCCAAACAGAAGCACATTTTATGCGATGCATATTCTTTCAATGGGGACTTTTTCCCCCCAAATTTCAGACTGCTTTTCTTTCGCTCACTGGGACTGAACTGAGAAGGGATGAAGAATGGTAGATATGACAATCACAAATCTAAAACAATAAATGACTTTGGGTTAATCTCTAACCCAGATATTTTTTAAATTTTAAATTGTGAAATGCAACACACATAATGGCATAAAATACAGACTATTGTATAGCAAACCCCTATTGGAGCAATTGCTCAGGTGAAGAAATTAACTGACACCTCCCCCCTTTCTGCTTCTTATGTCCCATCCCAATTTTAACCACTACCCCTCAGTCACTTCCTTTCTTTTTTTACTTCCTAAGAAAACATCTCTAAATGCTATCATTAGTTTAAATTGTCAAATTTTGAGCTTTGAAATAAAGTACTGGATTGTATGTCATGTCTTCACTCTGCTTGGATGTGAGACCTATACTCTTGGAAGTAGCCAATTCCCTTTATTTTCATTGCTGAGTAGTATTCCAACATTTAATGCCATTTAGGTTGTTAACATTTTGGAGCTATTACAAATCATGCTGTGGACATTGTGCTTCTCTCTTGCTGCAATTGGGCATATTTGTTTCTGTTGGGCATTCACTTAGCAGTGCAATTTTATCTTATTATTAAAGATATTGCCACAAAGTAGGATCTAAGTCATTGATACAAACAGTCCAAAATGGATCTTGATATCATCCAGAGGTATCTCAAAAGAGGTCAAATTAAACAGGGAAGGTATGCAGTCCTCACCTTCAGCTGAGCAGACCCATTCTTTAACTGCTGCAGTTAAGATTTTGCTTGAAGGAGTTCTGCTGTAGTTTAACAACTTGGCATACAGGGATTCATGACTTAACTTTACTTGAATTAACTATTCATTTAGTAAATATGTCTGGAGATTAACTGGAAGAACAGACTATGAATAAGGCAGCCACCTGAGTAATTATTACTTGACTCAGTTACAATGGAGACAGAAATAGGGATATCATTTCCAGTGCTCAAGATACTAAGTGAGTTGAGGGAGAAAGAATTAAGTGTTTGGACCTGAGTACTTCATAAACCTAAGGAATTATAACCAGGAAGAGCAGATGATCAGCTGAGTATCCTGAGAGGGCAGAGAGCACAAGCTTTGGACTCAGGCCCAGTTGTGAGATCTGATTCTATCACAATGGAGTGATCTTGTGAAGTAACTTCCTTTTTCAGTTCAATAATGAGGTTACGATCAGGATTTCTCTTTCAGGGTTCTTAGGAAAATGAAGGGAGGTTTTAAAAATAAAATGCCTGGCACACAGCACTCAGTGTTAGCCTCTGGTTCTAAGTAGCGACACACTTGCTAGAGCAAAAGACAACATGCTACTGTCTACTAAAGAGTAGGAAAAAATTTCCAGGTATGATTTAGGGAAAAAACAATGCTACAATGATAATTTTAGAAGCTATAACTGTTAGGCAAGTGCGTAAATAAACTAGAATTAAACATACACATCCTACTTATGTGAACATCTAGGTTCCTACAAGAATTTGTACCATCAACAACTGAGCACCCTGGAAAAATTTGACATCTTGCCTCTCTACAGATTTGTTGTTTGCCATCTAGTCAGTGCTTAATGGCAGGCATCTAAAGCCAGAAAAACTAGTAGAAAACAAGGTTAAAAAGGAGTGTGTATGCAAACTATCAGGTGCTGTTGCTACTTCTGAGAGCAGGGACATAATCCAAATAATTTTAAGAGAAGTTGTGATCTAATTAATTGATATGTTATTCTAACATAACAGCTGTGTTCTGCACGGAATCTTAAAAAATTAGTGATTTGCTCCATGGTGGCATATTAGACTACCCAGGGAGGTTTTAAAGTATCCCATTCCTAGATAAAACTGGAGGGTGCCTGTATGCTGCCTTTTTAAAAGCTCTCCAAATGACCCTAAATATGTAGCTAGAGTGCAAACCACTGGTCAAGTAAGTTGCATTTTCATCATGTTCAAGAGGAGATATTGAGACAAGCAGTCCTCACTGGGTAGGTAGGAGGTTAATATAGAGGACATTTCAAGACACATGCAACATCACAATCCTCACAGCAACCCTACAATGTAGGTAAGCAGTGCCCTTTCATAAGCAACTGGCTCAGAGAAAACACTTGGAGCTGAGTCCCAGGTTCTCTGGGAGCTTTAAAGCTAAGACTCCCCTACTTACTACCAGACCATGGATTTTTCTTCTCTGGTCCTCACAGTACAGAGTATGATTCTCAAGCTAGTTATGGTTTGGGAAGGCTACTTCCTTATAACTGGTTTCTCCCACTTACAAAGCCAGTGGGTGCATGTATCAGCTGTCAGAAGAGGCCAAGCTCCTCCCTGGAGAGCTAAATGTAAGGAGCATGCCAGCTCCCCAACCCACAGCAAAGTTACAGCCCTTTTCTCCTACCTTCAGAACCTCAACAACAAAGCTTGCAATTTGGAAATTTTTTAAATTATACTTTTGCTAACTTCTAGGAAATTTGGAAGCCAAAGAACAGCCTAGGAGGGAATATCCTCTATTACCCAAATAAAGTCCTCTAGTGATAATCTATATTTTATGGTTAATTTTCTTTAAAAAAAAAAAAAAAGATACTGTATATTGTTTGTGCCTTCCCCCCCCCCGATTTATGTTCAGGAGCATGTCCATCCTCATTTTTCAAAGTCTGGGAAGTTTTCTCAGTA
>NW_025999960.1:12422430-12425524 GCF_001458135.2 Marmota marmota marmota
TCCCCCCCCCCCCATTTATGTTCCAGGAGCATCGTCCTCTCATTTTTCTCCTGCAAATACTTTGCTGCAAAGTATTTCCATATGAACGCACCAGCTTATCTTAACCTTTCTCCATCTCTCCACTAATATTAGAAAGGAATAAAAATGTGGATCATGTTTTAAATCATGGAAAGAGTATATGACCCTTCTAAGACTCTTTATTTTTAAACTGCCTTTCAGAAAAATACAAATTTGTATGTCCATCAGTAGTGATTGATCATGACACTGTATCAACTGGATAAAATGTAAAACTCTGGGAGGTTGAACAACCCTTTTTGGTGGAGGCAGCATACTGGGGATTGAACTCTGGAGTACCTTATCACTGAGCTACATCCCTAGTTATTTTCTTTCTTTTTTTTCTCTGAGATAGGGTCTCACTAAATTGCTCAGGCCGGCCTCTCAAACTTCCTCCAAATAAGCTGGGATTATAGACACATGCCACAACATCCAATTCGTGAGCAATCATTTAAAAATGCAAATCTGATCATGTCAAATACCTATTGCTTAGCTTTTCTTTGCATAATGTTGCCTAAAACTACAAATCTTCATTCCTGCCATTGTAAGCTTAAAGTTGCTGTGCTACTTCTGGCTGGGAACTTTTGCACCTCCTTTTTTCCTCTACCATCTCATTTTTTCTCTTTGACTAATTACTTTTTAGTTCTTAGCTGGAGTGTCATCTCTTTCAGGAATTCTCCCAGATCACACTTATGTCTTATTACACTGGACACTTTGAACACCTCATAGCCCTCCCTTCTGTACTCGTATCAGTTATATCCGTTTTTTTTTTTTTCTTTCCACAATAGCATATAGCGCCATGAATGTAGGTGATTTTGCTTATTCTCTAGTGTGTAGCATACATCCTCTATTGAATAAATGTAGAATAGCATAACCTAAACTGTGCTACTGGATGATTACTCTTTGGTATCTAATAGTTAAGACCACCGAAAGATGAAAATGAAAACAAGACAGGGAACTTAAAGGAGTTAGATTTTGGTACAAAGGAACATAAGAGAATGGTAACAGGTGAAAAAGACAAAGAATTCATTTAAGATGACTTCAATATTAAAGGTTTAATACCTCCAAGATAGTAAATAGTAGGGGTGCTATTTATAGTAAAAAAAAAAATGGGGGCTAGAGTTGTGGCTCAGGGGTAGAGCACTTATTTAGCATGTGTTGAGGCATTCTTGGCACTGAATATTAATAAATGTCCACTAACAACTAAAAAAAATGTTTTAAAAAATAAGTCAAAAAAAAATGGTACTGGGGGCATGACTCAATGCCAGGGCACTTATCTAGCACTGGCAAGGAATCCCTAGATTTGATCTCCAGTACAACAGAAAATAAAGGTTGGGAAGTACAGAAAAAAGGGCATAGTTAGACCCAATAAACCTCCCTCCCCCATGCAAAGTGAATCACATCTTCTACTTTATTCCCTACTTATCAGTGGTTAACTCCCATGTGTTACTACATTAGTGTACATGTGAACTCAATGTAGCATACCCATGGACAGGCATGGATTTTGATATCTACCAATCCTAGATTTAAATCTTGGCTCTGAATCTTAGCCTTGTAACTAGATAAATATTAATCCTTTATGCATATCAAATCTTCTCAAAGATAATAACTAGAAATGGCTTTATTTACAGAGTTATACAAAATGAAATGTTTCACAGTGACTGGCACATACTGAAAATTCATTAAATGGATTATTATACTTTTCCTTAGAACATTATGGTTAAGATCAAACTTGACATCAAAGAACTGCCACATAGTAGGTGGGCAATGTTTGATGAACTGAATGTTCACTAAGACATTCTGAACAAAAACTAATCTTAATATGCTCAGCACCAAAATCAGAGGTGGAATTAAAGATAGAATATAAGCACAGGTAGATGAAGTATTGAACCCATGGTAGGACTATAAAGCAATATATTCCCTTTAGACAGCAATTTAAAATGTGTATATCTGCAATTCAATGTAACCTACTAGTATACAAAACAGGTTAAACAAATAAGTCACATAACATAAGCTTTATTTTTAACAGCCAAAACCTACATATAAATGTCACATTAACACAGGAGCATGACAATCACTAGACAGAAGGGGCACATTTGTATGTACTGATAGTAGAATATACCATCAATATGATATATTGAGAATTTGGACAAGAATTACTCTGGCTTTTAATGGTGGTATAGTTTTCTATTAAACACACACACACAATTTTTTCCCCCTCTACTGGGGGTTGAACCCAGGGGTTCTCTACCACTGATCTGTATCCTAAGCACTTTGAGACAAGAGTTTCATTAAGATGCCCAGACTGACTTCAAACTGATCATTCTGCCTCAACCTACTCAGTAGCTGGGATTGCATGTGGGTACCATGGCACCATGCCTGGCCTATACAGATATTTTTGTTTTTGTTATTTGAGGCGGGTATCGGGGATTGAAACCAGGGGTACTTAACCAGTGAGCCACATCCCCCGCCCTTTTTACAATATTTTATTTTAGAGACAGGGTCTCCCTAAGTTGCTTAGTACCTCACTAAGTTACCAAGGCTGGCTTTTACTTCGTGAGAGACTGGAGATGGAGAACAATTTAGAATATAATTCATATGCTGGGGGAAAGATCCTTAAAACCTCTTTTCCTACAACCTTAAAAAACATTTTTGTAAATGCACTGAAGAGTAAGAATTATACAAAAAATGTGTACATAATTACTTTTAATTTTTTATGGGAAAATGACCAACACTTTGTAATTCTAGGATAACAATCTGAAATGGGTACAAAATTTATCTATAAATTTCTTTGTATTAGAGGATTGTCTTAAGAGTACATCTAGCCAGGTGCAGTGGTACATGCCTATAATTCAAGCAGCTGGGGTGGCTGAAGGAGGATCATGAGTTCAAAGCCAACCTCAGTAACTTAGCGAACTACTAAGCAATACAGGCAGACCCTGTCTCTAAATAAAATATTGTAAAAAGGCTGGGGGATGTGGCTCACTAGATAAGTACCCCTGGTTCAATTCCCAATACCAAAAAAAAAAAAAAAAAAAGA
>NW_025999960.1:12425546-12446303 GCF_001458135.2 Marmota marmota marmota
TTAAAAAAAAAAAAAAAAAAAAAGTATATCTATATAGGCCAGGTGTGGTGCCATGGTGCCCAACTGCAATCCCAGCTACTGGGGAGGTTGAAGCAGAAGGATCACAATTTGAAGCCAGTCTGGGCATCTTGATGAGACTCTTGTCTCAAAGTGCTTAGGATATAGATCGGTGGTAGAGAACCCCTGGGTTCAACTCCCAGTAGAGAAGGAAAAAGTGTGTGTGTGTGTGTGTTTAATAGAAAACTATATCACCATTAAAAGTCACCTTGTAGAGTAATTCTTATCCAAATTCTCAATATATCATTAACTGAAAAGGATAGGTCACAACACAGATGCAAAATTATCAGCATTAAAAATTGCTACCTTTGGCTAAGGTGATTTTTCTCCTTTTGTTTTTCAGTCTCTTTTACAAATTTACTAATAGCTTTCTAATTTCCTACAATGACTATGCAATTAGAAAAAAATTCTATTAAAATGGATGTTCACAGCTAACTCTAATGCTTTAGGAGCGTGCACATTGATGTAGCCATGATGCTAGTGACTCTGATATAAATACAAGAAATTCTTCAATACATGGCTGGAAAAGAGCTATAATAAAGTAATCATTTCCCAGGAAACTTAATAAAATGGTAAAGACACTACTTTGTTTATCAAAAGAATTTATTAGAAAATATTACACACTACATATTTGTTAAAGAGTATTGTTTCGGCAGACAGCACTCCAACCTCGTACTACAATGTTTCAGACCCTGGGGCAAACACTGTGCTTCTGAAGCAACATCTTTTAGATGGAACATTCAAGCAGTACACAGTGTGGCTATTTAAAGGAAGGTAATGGAGAAAATGTGGTAATACCAGAACAACAACAAAATCACAAAACTTTTGGAATGTTAAAATAATGAATAACTACTATTAGTCTCAAAATTCTAGGCATCTCTATAGCCTAAAACATCAGTCACTCTGACTCTAAGTAACAGGGACCAAGGTCCTAAAAGTCAAGACAACAATAATCTTGATTTTTAAAACACAAACAAAAAAAGGAATCTATAACCCCATAAACTGTCTTTTATTAAGCCTGTGCACATGCAAAATTAATGTGAATTTCTGAAAAAAAATAATGGGAAATGTTCAAGAAATGTGTATCTTTTAACACACAGCACACATTTTCTAATTCAATCTTAAAACATTTCAAAATTTTAAGTTTAAATTCTCATCCAGTAACATTCTTCCTTATTTTAAATGCAGTCAATTAGTGCCCCAACCAGATTTGGAACACACACGAATTATTTTCAAGAATGGTGGAAATACCTCATGAGAATTCCACCAAAGGTATGAGGCTTTAGCTTTTCCCCACATCACCTAAATCTTTCTTCAAAACTTCATTTTACTTGTCTGCAAAAGTCCAATGGTATAAAGCAAATTATAAAATGTAACCCAATCCCCAAATGTCACTGAGATAAAATGCAGGGAAAGCACGCATTGCATGACTTAACCAGCTCAGGCACAACAATTTGCCACAAAATTTTCAGTGTGAACTCAGTTACAAGATCACACCATTGTTTGACAAAGTTCTAAACTGAAACTGAGGAGGTGTGCATTGATATTTGAAACTGTCTTAATATTTTATTAGAAGAAATACTTCTAAACTTCTTTCCCCATCGTAATCTAAACACAAACTTGAATTAAAAATATATATGTAATTAAAATACTATATTACAAATGCCCAGAAATGCAGAATGAAGATCGAAAACTGCTTGGAAATATTTTTAGGATTACAATCATAACCTAACAAAACGTATTACTAACTAGCACAATCACTATGAGGGCCAACATTTCAAAATATTTTGCCTATCAAAGCTAGCACCAGGAAAGTATTATGCACAAAAAACTGAGAAACAGATCATCTTTACTTTAGAAAAACACAGTTCTACAGAGTATTGCTCTCACTAGTTTAGCTAGTAAAAGGTCTCACTAGAGGCATACATTTACCTTGGGTCCACTAACCTATTTCCCAAATATCTGGTATCTACTGAAAATTGTTACTGGAATGAAAGACAGTTTATCACAGAAAGAAGCCATTTTTTCTTTCAAGATGCCAATTAAAATAATGGCATTATAAACATTTTAAACTTACCTTTTAAAAAAAATTAACATAATCTAGTACTTTAAAAAAAGAGTTACAAAATTACTAGTCCCTGAAAGGCTAATCAAAACTCCATTGCTTCATTGCCTCTTCCTCTTCAAACACAGGTTTCAATGTTTACAATTTTGCAACATGGCTAATAGCCATTATATGATCACCTAATAAATCAACACTTCATTCACTATAAAGCATTTGAGGATTTCTTAAATGTGAAAAGAATTTTATCAGTGATTAGACAAATGAGCACAACCTGAAGCTAGCAAGTGAATTTTATAATTCTACCTCTGTCCCAAAGAAGGGGGAGGGAGTCACCACTTAACAGCAATTCTCCAGTTGGCACAAATAATTTATCATCTCTGATGAGTAGAAGATATTATGAAGAAACATAATTTCTATAAAATCAACACGTTTTTCAAATTGGTCTTCTAAATTCAACAAAGACTTGGAACTGCCAAAGTTGTACCTAACAAATCAAACTGCTTTATCTCAACTGGAGAAGAAAAAAGGCACAAAAGAAAAACAAGCAGCATAACCTTTATTTGGTGATACAACAGATAAAGAGTGTCTCAAAGTTTTGAACACTAAATTTTACGTATGTGATAATTTGTTTCTATCTAAGCAATTTATTCAGATATGTGCTTTAAAAATACACATTAGGAACCCTGCAATTGGTATGTTCTGTTTAATATTAGAAATATTTTTCATGGTAATACATTATTTAACTTTCTATAAGTAAGGGGGAAAGTCATAAAGATCATATTTTATTTTTTAGTCTGACAGAATAAATGTATTATATATATATATATCTCTTCCAAAACCAGTGCACTTAGAAATTTCTAAATTATGCACTCCATTATTCTAATCAAAAAACTGTACATCTTCCAGTATCCACACTATAACACAATCCTAATAAAAATGCACATTCTTTAAACCCTTTCCTCTCCCTTGAATTTGCTTTATTTGGGTTTGGGGGGTTGGCTATATAAGTTGCAGTGCAGAACTATATTTATTTAGAACAAAACATTATATCCTACATTAAAAAAAATAATTTTATCAAAACCAAATTTCAGTCACAGTTATGTATGATTTTCAGTTAATGGTACATGTTGAAATTGCACTTTGCAGATATCTTGATAATGTCCTTTATAGCGCTCCCCATTTCAGCCTATGTTTTTTTCAGTAGACACAGGTTCCTCCAGAGTTTTCTTTTGGCTCCCCTTCCGTGAATATTTGTATTTGTCTACATAGGCTTTTACCAGATTTGCCACTTTAGTAGAATTTACTTCTCCACTCTTACTATGACAAACCTAAGAGAAAAGGGGGGGAAAACTTTTTTCATGCTTAAAGGGATTAAAGCAAAATGGAAAGTTTTGTGAAAATAAATAACCCCCAAAGAGATAGTAATTTTCATGTTTCATCTCTCACATGAACTTATTCAAAAGGTAAAAAAGCAGACAAGAATTAGTAGGAGCTAGCTTTTATTAATTAAATTTAAACATTCCTCTATTAAAATAGAGGTGGTTCAAAACAGTATGCCCAGAACATCACTAAAGCTATAACTTACTTTATCTACTGCTTTCCGTACAATCTCTTTATATTCTTCCTTGGTGATATCTTTATTTTGGTAAAATGGTTTAATAGCCAATTTTACCTCTTGTGCTGCTTTTTCTTGAATTTGCAATTTCTGATGAGAAGAAAATGTATAATTATTAGCTACCAATCACATACTTTCAAAGATTTCTTTAAAAATATAAAATTGAAAACACCACACACCAACATTTTTACAAAAAAATTCTTAAAATATTAGTATGACAAATACAAAACAGTAAATAACATGTGTCAAATATTGATTAAAAATAGTTATGTAATATTACCAGTAATTCACTGAGCATCAACACATCTAGATAGAACCCTTTAAATAATAATTGAATTTAAGACTACTAATAATAGTTTCCCTTCACCACTGTACAACAGAAAACTGATACTTTTTTCATCTTTATCATATATAGAATTATGTAGGTTGCTCTCAACTTTGAACTTGCCTTGTCTGTCTTCGAGCTATCTGCGCTGGCTTCCACTGTAACACTTACTTTGCTTTCTGCCAATTTTACAGCAGCATTAGAGGCTTTGCTGTGACTTGATGACGAAGTATTACCAGAACTTGGTCCCTGAACTGTTCCCATATTTCCTGGGGCTGCTGTCGGAGCAGGCAAGACTGGTGTACTCATGTTATTACCTACATGAGAAGCACTAGGAATACCCTGTTTTAAAGAGTTATCATCAGTTAATGGATTACTTATAGTCAAAAGAAGTCTATTAGTCATGTATTAGAAATAACATTAAAAAACACAAAAATGATTCAAACTTAGTACTTAAACACAAAGATTCAAAATATGAGAAATGCATATTTCAGATCATTTATATATACAGAGCTGTTTCAAGAAAAATGAATAACATTTTTAAATGGTGCCTTATTTAAATATGTCAAGATGACTTTTAAATTATATATGTGTATTACAATGTTCTCACAGCAACATAAATAAGCAAGGAGAAAAACAGCATTTAAAGAGGTGTATCTTTCTGCAAGACTCTTCAGAAATATTAATTAAATATTAAATATTAATTAATTAAATATTAATTAATATTAATTAAAGTAAATGCCCCTACTTAAGGACTGATGTTAAATGGCCTGAAGTGTAAGTTCACAGAAAATGATAATAAGAAACCAATTCTAAAATCTCATTTACCTACTCTTCCAACAAAATCTTACTGTCATGATTCTAGAATTTCTAAGGTAGATATAAAACTATAAGCAACACAATCCAAAATTATTCAGATTTTCTCTCACAAAGGTATTTCTTCCTGTTTAGCATGGTGAATTCATGAAAATGAAACATAGATGTTAATTGGTAACATTGGTTAATTATCTAGCATTTGTCCAAGCATCATAATACAAGCCTGATCACAGTAATCACTAATTTCCACCACCCAGTACCAAAAATTCAATTAAAATAGGGAAACATTTTAAAGCACCTTTTACTCTATTCTAGTTTGACTCATAATTTGGTCTCATTTCCCACCTCTTGGCAGTACTAGAAATTGAATCTAGGGCCTTGTGCATGCTAGGCAAGCACTACCACTGAGATATTCCCCAAACTTGCAATCCTCCTGCCTAGGCCTCCTGAATAATGGAATTACAAGCATACACCACCACAACTGGCATTATTTGTCTTCTTAATCTGACAAAGACCCTGTTGAATATAAATAATGGCATACATGTAGCTTGCATGTTCAATTAATTTTCCTACTTAGGGACTGGTGGCAGAAGTGTTGAAAAGAAAATTAAAAAAAGGGATTATGAAGGTTTACCAGAAATAAACAATTGTTTCTAGATGCCAAGAAGCCCTTCCTTAAATATTTGCCCCCAAGAGCTAAAATATTTATAATGTTGATATATTATATAATATTTATGTTGATAAAACTTGAGCTCCTAAAAACATACCTGCAACTGCTTTCCATCTGGCTGTGAAGCAATGTAGCTGACTTGTTGAGATGGAGGGGGAGGGGGTGGTGGTGGTGGCAGTCCCTGAGTTACACTGGTAGGAGCAGCTACCTGCATGAGAGGCACTCCTGTGTGGAGATGCAAGGGTAGCTGGGGATGAATGTTAAATGGATTGCGTTGGATGTTCATCAAAGGGGCATGAACACCCATTGGATATGGGAAGATATTCATAGGCTGGTGTGCACTCATTTGTTGTTGCATTACGTTCATTTGTGGTTGCATCATATTTATAGGTAGCTGAGAACCATCAACTTCTTGGTTTGTTTGGTCTTTTACGTTAGAATCTATCAAAAGAAAAAAAAACTTGTGAAAAAAAAAAAACAAGTTACAAATCTCTTCAGAGAAGCAAAGAACCAACGATTACAGTAAAATTAAGTAGCAAAAGACTCCAGTATACCAAAACCAATATCTAATTATTTAATCCTGTCATATCTAAAATAATGCAGAATGGTTTTCTAATTAAAAGAAAATGTCCAAAACATAAGTTCACATAACATACATCAACAGCAACAAAGAATCAGTAATTCAAGAAGCTTACTAGTTAAAAAACGTTATATAAAAATTGATTACTAAATTACAAGTAAGATCAATTTTTAATATTTTGAACTGTTTTTTTCTTTCATGTCCATCACAAGGAAAGATAAAAATTAGAAGAATGACTTATTTGTATGAGAATAATGATCAATAAAAATTCAAATGTGCACATTTGAATCAAATGTTAATAGAAGTTAATTCCCAAACACTTCTATGTAGTAAACAGTACATAAATATTTAAGACACTAGCAAACAGCAAAATTTGGAGACTGTGTGGGCTTTAAAAATAAATACTGACATATATTGTGTGTATGTGTATGTGTGTGTGTATATATATATATATATACATATATGTATATATTACATATATATACATATATGTAATGCAAAGTGATTTATAAACTAGGGTTCAGCTTAACATTATAAAAACTATAAATAAAGATCATTTCAATTCATACCAGTATTACATTTAAAACCTTTTTCTTCAAGTAAAATACTATCAACAAGTAAACAATATGTTACCCTGTTCAGTTGTTTCCTCTTCTTGTCTCATCCATCCAGACTGTGGACCTGAAGAATTCCTCCCTCGTCGTGAATAATAGTTTTGTACATCTGCTGGCAGAGTCTTTCTCACAGCCCAACTAGATGCAGATGTCCACCCTGATCTATCAGCTGGTGTATCAAATGAGAACTCTTGTTCATTTTTCCGCTTATAGGGTGGCTGTTCCATGTACTTGAAAGAATCATTCCCTGAACTATTTGAATTCCCTGAGAGGGGTTTTCGGTTTTGCCACCTATTTTCATTCTGATCTGTGTAGGCAAAACTACCTCTGTAAGTGCCTCTGCCACGGTTACCTCTACCACGGTTAGACATCCAACCTGAACCAAAGTTTTTATTCCAAGAATTCCCTGAATTTTCATTTCTATTTTCTTCCCAGTGGGAATCTTTCAATTTTTCTGAATTTCTGGTCCTTGGATCAGGCCCAGAATTAATTTTTTCGGTTACCCAACTGGGACAGTCATTTCTATGTTTGTCAGAATTTGGATCATCAGCATCTGAACTGATATCACTTTTTTCTTTTCTAGTATTTTCATTCTGCTTCTCTGGGTCATTCCTTCTGTACCGATCATTTCCTCGTGGACATCTCCAACCATCATTTGTCCATCTTTCCTTCCACCGGGGAGAGTAGCTATCTCTTTCATTTCTACCAAATGATGAACTTTTACTTTTTGTTCTAGACCGTAATGGCGACCTAGAACGAGATCTGGACCTGGACCACCATCTAGTTCTTCTTTCTCTATCACGATCTCTCCTCTGTCCATCTCTATCATTTTCTCTTTCTCTGCTCCTGGACCTCGATTTTTCTCTTGAGGAAGAATCTTTCACTCTTGACTGTGATCTTTGGTTCTCTCTAGAAATATCTCTTTTGGGGGACAGTGATTCAGATCTTCTGCCTTCCCTGGCACTATCTCTTTTTGGTGACCGAGACTGAGAATGCCTCCTTTCTTTTGTCATATCCTTTTTAGGGGACTGAGAACGAGATTTTTTCCGTCCTCTAGCAGATTCTTTCTTAGGAGATGGTGATCGAGACTTCCTGCTTTCGTTTCCAGTATCTCTTTTGGGAGATGGAGACTGAGACCGCTTTTTTTCTTGTGTAGAGTCTTTGTTAGGAGACCAAGTAGTAGATGGAGAATGAAATCGTGATCTCCGAGTACGAGGCTTTTTGGCTTTATCTGTTATATCTAATGAGCTTTCAGATGGCTGAGATCCAGTTTCAACCTTTTCATTAACAGGATCTGAAGACGGCATATTTTCAGAAGAGTGTGCCACAGAAGTTTCATTTAATTGTTTAGTATCAGCATTTACAGATGATTCAATTTCAGATTCATTTTGGTCACTGCAAAATGAATCACACTCCATGGGTATCATTTCATTATCATCCTCACCGAAATGTTTCTGTATCAGTTCTATGTGTGTGTTGGGCAATTCTAGAGATGTAGGATGTTCAACAAGAGATTCAGTATTTTCTTCTAAAGATTTGTCTGATTTGGTGTTAACGTCATTTTTTAATAAATTATTTTCAGAGTCTTTAATACTACCCGAATTTTCATTTTGTGAAGTATCACATGTTGCAGCTATTACTGCATCACCAGTTTCAACATGCCTAAGTAACTGAATCTCTGTGCTCTCAAAAGATTTCCTGTCTGCTGTTTGTATAATTTCACCATCAGAAGATTCTAACTTTGGGTTCACTACAATCTCTTCTGTTTTTACTGAAGAATCATTATGATCAATAATTACTACTACAGGACTTTCTACTATGTCTTTATTAACCACTGACTCTGCATTCTCAAGTTTCTCATCTAGATGGAGACTAAACACAGATTGGTGTATTTCAATTTCAGATCTTGAACATTTAAGAAGATCATTTGGAGAATGATCTGAACCTACAACTACCTTTACCTCTGATTCTGAAGATTCAGATATCTGGTCTTGATTTTCCAAAGGATCACTTCCTTTTTCAAAAATATCTTTAGAAAGCTCACTTTCTAAACACAAAACTTTACCTTCCATACCTGAACTCTCAAGTTTATTTTCTTCCTCCTCTCCAACTAGCACAGGAGCATCTTGAGTAGATTCAGAATACGAAGGTTCCTTTTCCTCTACATCATGATTCTTGCTACATTCCTCACTTTCTTCTATTTGTTCACTATAGCTTTTCAAACAATTAGCAGACTGATTTTCTACATCTGTCTGCAAAGAACAAATGTCACTACTTTCTACATCTGATTGCTGTTCTTTCTCTAACACAGGTGGTGTGTCAGATTCTGCTGTTTCTTCCTCTACTGAATCACTAGAAGATGATTTTTCAGGGGGAGGTATAGAACTCCGGAGTTTCTTTTTCAGTATAGGTGGTTTTCTTCCTCTTCTTACAGGCTTCCGTTTTGGAGCTTGTCTTTGCTTTTCTGACTCAGCTGGAGAGGAAACACTTACAGAAGCATTACTATTACCTGGGGCATCACACCCAGAATTACTTGATACTGGGGATCTCTGAGACTGACTGACAGTCTCAGCTCTTGTATTACGTGTAGATCTTCTTGTAGGAGTTGCTGTTGCAGGTTTTCGTCTTGATCCTCTAGTATTTGATGTGCTAGAAGTCTGCTTCTTTTCTTCTCCTTCCTGGGTATGTGTCAACGTGCATCCCTTGATAGAAGTACCTGATAAGATGGGGAAACAATTAAAAATGTTTTTAAAATGTTGCAAAAACTGACAGTAGGTTTAGCTTAAGTTAATTTTAGTATGAGTGGGCAATACAGTGAAAAAATACTTGTGAATCAAATTATAAATAAATGAATAGTTACTAACATCTGAGTAATGCAAGATTTCGTCAGCTTTTAGTAATGCTATTGAAATAAGTTATAACTGTACTTGAATCCATGTGGGCAATTTAACATGGGGAAAAAAGTAAAATATGCTTAGTCAGATACTATTTGTTTAATGAGCTGTTACTATCTAAGCAAAAAGAAAAACTGTCAAGTTAGCAATAAGTAGACAAAGACTCAAACTGCTTCTTCACAAATAATTTATATACACTACTTCTAAAGATCTATGGTTTAAATACTAAAGCCCTAAACAGAAAGGAGACTTCTTGTCCCTTCCCCAAAGCCTTGAAGTTGTAATTTCTAAAAACTCTAAAATAAATTTTCTAGTTGGAACCATTTTTTCTTTCCCCCAGTACTAGTCTCACCACACATGACAGTCAAGAATTCTTCTACTGAGACACATTACTAGACCTTTTTTATTTTATTTTGAGAAAAGGTCCAAGTTGCCCAGGCTGGCCTGGAACTTGCAATTCTCTTCCCTGAGTCTCCCAGAAAGCTGAGATTACAGACATGTGCCACCACACCCAGCTTGGGACAGATTTTTTTTTTTTAATTGACAGATAAAGATGTATGTGTATACTGTGTAGAATATTCTGAAGTATATATATACTGGGGGATGACTAAATCTAGCTAATTAATTATACATTATTTCACAGTTATTATTTTTGTGCTGAGAATACTTTGTTATCTATTCTTGGCATTTTGGAAGATTATAATATATTATTAACTATAGTCCCCTTGTTATACTCAAGAGCTTTTGAATTTATTACTCCTAACTCAAATGTTGGATCCCTTAACCAACATCTCCCCGGTACCACCCCAAAGTACCACCCCAGCTCCTGGAAACCACCATTCTATTCTCAGCTTTATGAAATCAATTGTTTCAGATATCACATGAGTGAAATCACATGGTATTTGTCTTTCTGTCTCAGCTTATTTCACTTAGCATAATATCCTGCAGGTTCACCCATGTTTTTGCAATGACAGGATTTCCTCCCTTTTAAATGGCCAAATGGTCCGTTGTGTGTTAAAGTCATGCATGCAGATATGTATGTATATAGATAGTGGACATACTCACATGCATATATACACTCTAAGTTGGAATGATTTTCAAATCAAGTCACTGTCCAATTATTAAGTAAATATCTAAAGTTGTTATAACTTACTATAACTTATTTTAATTCATTGACATTCAGATACCTATGAAATTGGAAGAAGCTAATAATAATACAAACAATAATTATTTTTTAAAATACAAAAAAGTTTCACAAACTTTACCAAAATTTTCTAAAGATACGGTACTTGTTGGAAAAATAGTTCGTGGCAACACGGAAGAAATGAGAGGAAGAACTTCTGTTTCAATATCCCAAGGTATAAAACCAATTCTGAAAATTCAAAACAAAATAGATATTTGTGTTTAAATTCTTTATAAAATTAGACCAGTAATCAAAAACTATTAGTTCTCCAGATCTGGTTAGCAATACTAAAATAAACTTTTTTGCCCAAGTAACTAAAAATCTAACTTCGAGATTATAAATTGCCCAAAGTTGGCCACCAACTGGCTACAAAGAAAAAACATTGAAAAAGCACATTTGCATATTTTTTCTGTTACATGAATGTAAAGAGATGAAAGCAACTTAGTACAATCAGATAATTCTCTTGCAAATAATACTGTCAATATTTTTTCCATATTTTTATTGGCACATTATAGTTGTACATAATGGTGGGATTGTGTGTTACACATATTCATACATGCAGAAAATAAAATTTGGCCAATATCATTTCCAAGAATTTCACCGTTCCCTCCCCTTTTACCTCTCCTGTTCCTTTTCCTCTACTCTACTGATCTCCCTTTGATTTCCCTGAGACATCCTTCACCTCCAACTTTCTTTTCTTTCTTCCTCTCTAGCTTCCACATTTGAGAGAAAACATACGACCCCTGACCTTCTGAGTTTGGCTTATTTCTCTTAACATAATGGTTCTACCCATGTTCCTGCAAATGACAATTTTATTTTTCTTTATGGCTCAATAAAACTCCATTGTATACCCCATTTTCTTTATCCACTCATCTGTTTATGGTCACCTAGGCATTTTCATAATTTGACTATTGTGAATTGTATTTGTCAAGATTTTGTTTTAGTTTTTGTTTTTCTAGTCCACTCTGCACATAAACTTGGAAGTATATCAACATAAAATAAGATGCATAGATTTTTTTTTTTTCTTTTTGGTACCAGGGATTGAACTCAGGGGCACTTCAGCCACATCCCTACCCCTATTTTGTATTTTTATTTATTTAGAGACAGAGACTCATTGAGTCGCTTAGTTATCTCCCCATTGCTGAGGCTGGCTTTGAACTCTTCCTCCTGTCTCAGCCTCGATTACAGGCGTGTGCCACCACATCCAGCTAGATGTACAGATCCTAAGTGTAGAGTTTGGTGACTTTCTCCCAAAGTATATGTATAACCACGAGCCCAATCAAGAAATAAAACATTTCGATCTCTCCAGAAAGTTCCTTCAAGTTCCTCTGCACCATTCTTCCTCTTCGAGACAACCAGTGAATTAAATTTCATTGCTCTATTATAAATCCTTGATGTAAGGATGATGTCTCTTCAAAGTTCTCATTCTCAGTATCCCTATCAACCAGTGAAGACCTTCCCCCCTCCCCCAATTTTCTTAATTTAAATCCAATCTACTTCTCAAGCTCCTTTTTCTTACTCATTATATTTAATTTAGTTCTCCTAACAAAAGACTATCTTACTCATTATTAGATGACATTCTGAAGAGGAAAAAAACTAGAAAAACAATATGTAACTTGCATATGTACAAAAACATACAACTGTAAGGAAAGATTTCAGAGTATACATATTTGAACTTCCTAATTTTACTTCTATTTGCATGCCATCATCATTCCTTGAGGGAAAAGGTCCTATACAGACCTATCTTACAGTGACAGATAAAATAAAGTCACAATGTTATAGGGAATAAATATGATTTATTTTTTAGGGAATAAATATAAAACTCAGGCAGAGCCCTTAAACTGTAGGTGGGAGCTTGGTTTATGTATGTAGCATGTGGAACTATACTAGTAGCTCCACAACTAAAACTAAAAACAATGAACTAGATTACAGAAAGTCATGAATGCCAGAATAGACTAGACACTTGATTAAACAGTTATTTAGAACATTTTTGAGAAGGAAATATATTTAAACAATTCAGCAAACTAATGGTAAGACTGAAATGTTGAAAGAATAGAGGAAGGATGACAAATCTAAATGTTTTTATTATTAATGAATCTTAGTAGTCTGATCCTGTTCTCCTTTAAGTGAAGCTAGCATATAAGTATGTAACTTATTACTTCCCAAAGGGTCCATTAAATTATATATTCATTTGGCATTTTAAATACCTGTTTAACTTACACAAAATTTCCTCAGGAAGATAACTATCAAATAAAGCTCTCTTATAGTTAAATTTTAATGATAACTTGTGTGCATGTTAGCATATAAACACCTGAGTAAACATCTTTTTTTACCTTCCAATTCCAGGCAGTGCATCAGGAAACCATGACAATTCCAGTTCCTGTCTCTTCTGCCTAATCAATGCACTGATTTCACTGACTTCTATAAATTCTGTACTAAAAGATAAATTTAGATCTTCATCAGAATTCCAAAAATAAAAATTTGGAGTAACAATTGATTATCCCAAGAATAGCAGTAGTTTTTATACCAAGCATTATGGATCATACTTATAAGCATAAAAATTATTTTCCTATTATAACACTTTCAAAATAAACTCACTCCTGGGGCTGGGGCTGTAGCTCAATGGTAGAGCATTTGCCTAGCATGTGTGAGGCACTGGGTTCAATCCTCAGCACCACATAAAAATAAATAAAATGATAGTCCATCTACAATTAAAAAATATATATATTAAAAATAAACTCATTCCTAAAATAAGAAAGAAACTTTTTTTTTTTTAAACTGTGGATTGAACCAGGGGCACTTTACCATTGAGCTACATCCCCAATACTTTTTTATTTTGGGACAGGGGCTTGCTAAATTGCCCAGGCTAGTCTCAAACTTATGGTCTTCTTGCTTCATCCTCCTGAGTCTCTGGGATTAACAGGCATACACCACCCACAACTGGCAGTAAGTAATATTTACATATTGTAAATCAAAATTATATTTAATTGAATCCTAAAAGCGATGCTGTAATGCTTAAGCTGCACAGTTTTTGTTTTTGGTTTTGTACTAGGGACTGAACCTGAACTCAGGGATGCTTCTGAGTTACATCTCTATTATTTTTTGACACAGTGTCTCACTAAGTTCTTTAGGGCTTTGCTAATATGCTGAGGATGGCTTCAAACTTTCGATTCTCCTGTCTCAGGCTCCCAAGTCACTGAGATTAAAGTGTGCGCCACCACACCCAGCAAGGTACAGACTTCTTAATTGTTAATGTTAATTAGGTGTTAATTCAGCCTAATAACCCCAGTAATGAGAGAAATTCTAGGTATTGTACTTTCCCACTTTAAGTACACAACAAAAGAAAATAAAGGAGGTTACAATTACTACAAACAAAAATGGGTAATAGTTTGGCTTTTGGAAAGGCTACTCAGATCAATTGCTTCTGTGACACTTTGTCAAGGTCTAAAATTAAATCATACAATCTCACCTTGTTGGTTTAACTGATTGTTTGTATATGATTTTAAAACCCCAATTTAATCTTTAAATTACATAAATATCTACTGAGCATCTATATACCAGTCACTATGGATTCAAAGATGACAACTTCTCTAAAGAGTTCCACTTCATTAGGTACTATTCCCACAACGTAACAAATACCTTATAGGTTTCCCCATCAATTAACATGATTGTATAGAACAACATCTTATTAATGATAACAAAGTCCACAGACATACACAGGCATTGCATAAAGAACAGCTCACAAAAATATCAGGTTTTCTCTTTGCTAGAGCCAGTTTGGTAAAAGAAACAAAAAACAAGGTGAGCCTTCATAATCCGTATTGAGCTCAGAGTTAAATTCCCACCAAGTTCATTATAATGATTAAAACATCAACTAGAAACAGCACAGATTAAAAGAAGAAAATACTAACCAGTAAGCTCTATAGGTAAAAGAAGATTCTCCAGTGTGACTACTAGAAGAAAACATATTGGAGAAAAAATTTCTGTAGCAATGACTTGCACACTGATTTGATCTTCGAGGCTAGAAATGTAAAAGGTAGTTAGTCAAACAGGAAACAAAACTACTTGCATAATAAGTACTTAATAGTCAACATAAAATATTTTTACATCTGAGAAACTAGAGTTATACAGTATATAACCATAAAGTGTTATTATCTAAGAAAAACTTTTTTTGGTGGTGGGGGACACCAGGGATTGAACCAAAGGGCACTTAACCACTGAGCCACATCCCCAGCCCTTTTCATTTTTATTTTGAGACAGTGTCTTACTAAGTTGCTTAGGGCCTCACTAAGTTGCTAAGGCTGGCCTTAAACTTGCTGCCTTCCTGCCTCAGCCTCCAGAGTTGCTGAGATTGCAGGAGTGCACCACCACACCCAGAAAAAAAAAATTTTTTTTTATTTCAACAAACCTTATTTATCTTTATTGCTGCATTTTTCTTTCCTCTCACTTTACTGTATGGAGAGATTCCTGTACAAAAACACAAAAGGACTTAGTTACCTTAATTTTTATTTTAAAAGGCTGTAAACCTTTGATACTGGCAAGAGAAAGTTAAAATATGTAGAAAAGCTGCATCTGTAATAATAATACTTGAATTTACATACTTTCCAAAATGCTGTTTTTATCCCACCCTCTTCCCAACCCCCATAATAGGGACTGAATCCAGAGCTTTGCACATGGTAGGCAAACACGAAGCTAGATCCTCAGTTCTTTTTAAGACAGGTTCTGGCTGTTACCCATGCTGACTTTGAGATGTGTGATCCATTTGCCTCAGTCTACCAATACTCTCTAATCTTGTTAACTCACAGAGATAAGGAAAATATAAAAGATCACAATAAAGAAAACTGCTGGGCTGAGGTTGTGACTCAGAGCTCTTGCTTAGCATGCATGAGGTACTGGGTTTGATCCTCATCACCACATAAAAATAAAATAAAGATATTGTGTTTACCTATAGCTAAAAAATAAATATTTTTTTTTAAAAATGCTATACTCAGAGTATATGGCTATTAAAATTCTAATTGACATATCCTGCCCTGTGCAAAATTTCATCTTATAACAAAAGATATATACTGAGATTGCAGGAATACACCACTACGCCCAGTCAAACTATTAATAATACACTCAATATTTATTTTCCAGTTATTACCTAAAAAATAGTACTGGTGAGCTTATCTCAAGTAGGAGCTGACCAGAGGAAACTGAGGCCATTTCAGGTCAACCTTTAATTACATTTAGCCACTGATAAAGGAGTCAAGTAAGTATTTCCCTTTTTACTCAAACTTTAAAGAGAAAACCATGATGTTAACTGAAATAGTTTAGCAGTGTTGTTGGCTTCATTGCTTATGGCTTATTTTTTGTGGATATTAATTTCTCTCTTTTGGTACCAGAGATTGAACTCAGGGACATTTAACCACTGATTCACATCCCCAGTTCTTTTTATTTTTTATTTTGAGACAGTATCTCACTGAGTTGCTTAGGCTGGCTTTGAACTCATGATACTCCTGCCTTAGCCTCCCAAGCCACTGGGATTATAGGTGTGTGCCACTACAACCAACTCCAGATATTAATTTCTACAAGTACTTCCACATTAAGAAAGACAAAGGAAAGATTCAATTAACCACAAAATTATATTAACATTTTTATAAATTACTGTTCTTTACCAACAAGCATCTGTTATTAGTCATCTAATATATTTATGGTCTACAATAAACTGCTGCAGATATGTCACTGCTATCCCTCAGAATTCTGAGGAAAGCCTACAGTGCAAACACCAATTGTCTTTTAGTCTTCAATCCTGTTTGTTTCACAAAGGATCTATTGACGTTTTCTCTTAAGATCTTATGTATTTTTCAGTTTTCTTGTTAGTCCAGTTAGTAAGAGCCTAACAGCATTCTAATTTCCTTTTAAGTTACTATTCAACAGCTGTCTGGTTTAGAGATATTATCCATCTTTCACACACATCCCACCCACAACTGCTGTTAACAAATATAGTGTATACCCTGGGCAAGGGAGCTGGCTGCATTTCAGGATACAAATGCTACTGTACCATCTGATGTATATCTTAAAGATGATACAAAGGTTTTTATAAAGTTCCTTAGGAAGCCAGGAGTAAAAATTGTATCCAGTTACATTCTTAGGAAATAATCATTTTTGTTCAGCTATATACAGAATTGTTGTTCTCTAGTTATGCAGTATCATTTATGCCCTAAGAGTGATGAGTTGTTTTGATTCACTCAAAACTTAATGAATATATATTGTTTACATAGCATTATTTCACTTGGAAACCTATCCAATGAAGCTGCTATTAAATTAAATGCTCTCTATGGAAAGAATGGTTAGTTTGGAGCCAATATTAAGAACTAAGCAGCTCCAAGAACAATCTCCAAAGCATTCATTACTATTGAATTTCTATAAATTATGGTTGCTTAGAAATCATTTCACAAATCTACCCTAAATCTAAAACTAAATCTAAAGTCATGTCACTGCCTTTACACAGTAATGTGCCTTTTAATTTTTATGAAAAATAAAGGAGTAAAACAGCACTTTAAAGAAAAACTGCAGAATTACCCACTCTTTATTTCTGCTTACCAAGAGCACTCATCAAATCCTTTGCCTGCTTCTTCTAATATTCACTTCTACTTCTAAATAACAACCTTATAGTATTCTACTTTGATTATTCTGTTTCACATATTTCCTATTATTTTAACTGTGAAAGAGAAAGACTTTTTTTCTCTTTATAATACTGCATATACTCCTCTAGCTTATCCCCTTTGCTGCCTTCACTGTCCATCTTATTTGATATACAATATATCAACATTTGATATAGCAGTATTATATTATTATAACTTACAAACATTAATCACAGCTGAACCACGAGTTTTCCCTGAGGTTAATAATTGCTGTTTTTTTCTTTACCTTTTTTTTTTTTTCTATATTACCTACCATTAATTCAGCTAACTCCACGACAAAAGTATAAATCTCTTAGTAGATTCAAACACATCAACTCATCCATCACTTTTGTTTCCCAACTCTCTTGGAAATACTCTTCCTTATTCCTGCTCCAGTCAGAACTTGAAACTCTCAAAGCTGCTGTTCAACAGTCATTCTGGACTGTTCTCTGAAATTGTGATCAGCTGCTTTTTCCTGGGTTGGAATTCATTTTCTGAATCTCACATTGTTCCTTCATTTATTTTCTCACTTATATACACCCTCCAAAGAATTGAGAAGGGGTGCATAAGAATTAATTTTTGAGCTCTTAATGTGTTTGAGAATGTCTTTATTCTTATTTTGTCCTAACAATTGAGAGTTTGGCAGGCATAATGGAACTTTCTAGGTTACTGATTATTTTCCCCATAATTTTCAAGGCACTACTCCAATGCTCCAATTGTTTTTCACATTCTTACCCCTGGCATTCTGTATGTGGCCTGTTTTTGCCCCCTTTAGACTCTTAGGATCCTGTTATCCTCAGATTTCTTGAATTTTATAAAGCATTTACTATAGTTCTTTCCTCATTTACTAGGTATCATATGATTTATTTTTATCTGGACACCCAATTTTCTTTCCAATTTTTCTTTCTGTAATTCCCTTCTCAGATTTTATTATTCAGTATTTTATCTCTTAGATAAATACTCTATTATCGCTTTGGCTTTTGGTCCTACTTTCTGAGACTTCCCCATTACTCCTGTTGAAATTTTAAATTTCCATTACATATTTTTACTTTCTAAAAGCTTTTTTAAAAATTGTTTTCTTTTATATCATTCATAAAATATCCCTTCTTTATCTCTAAGTAGATTCACTTTTTAAAGTTTTTCCTATTTCCCAGCATGGATTATAGCCCATTAGGTTCCTTTTGTCCCTATTGTTATTTCTATTATATTGACTCCCTTCATGTATCTATGATCATCAATTGTTTGTGGGACATTAAAATAGTAATTGAAAATGGTGTGGGTGGGGGTGGGAGGCAGTCAGAGACTTTCAGCCAATGAGTTTCATTGTGGGATGATCAAGCAGATATCCAGTTAAGCCTTTGGGGCAAGTCAGTATCCCAGAAGATGCTGATCTCCTATTTGAGGGAATAATTGTCAGTGCTCTGGAAGTCTCCCGACTTCATTTAATTTCCCTTTTTATTGTTTCTTCTATCTTCAACTGTGCTGAAGTTTAATCTAATTCAATCCTCGCTACAGAATTCAATCCTTCAATTTTTGGGTAGTTCCATTCCTCTACCTTGCTCAGACAACAATATGAAGAATAAACTGCCCTTCTAAAACCTGTGAAAGCATCAGGGCACAGTAGTGCACTCCTGTAATCCCAGCAACTTGGAAAGACAAGGCAGGAAGATCACAAGTTCAAGACAACCCTTTAAAAAAAAAGGTCGGGGATGTAGCTCAATGGTAAATCCCCCCCCCAGCCCCCCGTACCAAAAAAAAAAGAAGACAGAAAAATGTTAACCAATTCTGGTTTGGGGCCCCATCCCGCATCTCTGCTTTCGGAGATAATGGAGACCTCCAAACCTGAGACTTCTAAGTTTCTGCGGAATGTGAACTGACATTATTCTTAACTCCACTTTTCCTATGAAAGGTTTGGGTTTCTGCTAAAACAGTTTGCCATGCTCCTGGTAAATCAATTTCAAGCTTCTTTTGAGGACATCTCTTAAGTGCTGCCTCCTCTCTCTCCAGTTCTCTTGTCTTCGTAAATTAAAATTTTTCTTATTCCATTATTGTCGATTTAGTAAAGTACTGGGAGGGATCAGAGGATTAAATAGCTATGCTTACCTGGAAGTTTGTCTTATTTAATTCAGTATATTTTCAAACACATTTCATGAAACTATTAATTCCAAAAGATGTTTAATAATAATACCCTTTTATAAAGTATAAACCAATATTATAAAGGCTCTGAGCTAAAAGCCCAGGACTTAGCAGGCACTCAATTAAAGTTGTAATTAATATTTCCAAAGTTAATAAAGACATAATTAAATAGATCTAGCATGTACTTAGAGAATTACTACATTAAGAAATGCATAAAAGGAGGACATTTTTGTACACATCAATTATAAATAATTAACCCAAATCAAATTTAATATTCATTTCAATAAACAAAGAGTTGAACATCTCTAATCAAAAAATTCAGAATCTAAAACTTTTTGCATGCTGATACTGATGCTCAAAAAGTTTCAATTTTTGGAATATTTAAGATTTTGTTATCCTGGCATTAGAAATGTTCACCCAATTAAGACTATGCAGGCATTCCAAAATTCCCAAACTCTAATAAAATCTGAAACAGTTCTGGTCCCAACATTTCAGATAACAGCCACTCAACCTTTATAAATGTAGATGCAAAAGAAGTATAACTCTGCTGTTTGGTATAATGAAAAAATGAAAAAGACATTATTAATAAACCACCAACAGGTTTGCCATGTAATCTTTCACAAAAACTCTACTGAGGCACAGTAACATCTTTGTTATATGAGGAAACTAAATGAAAGTTTGTAATTTTACTAGAGTCCTGGGTACTTTAATGAAAAATCTAGTATAAAACTAAAGTTGCTTGACTTCCAATAAAATCATGCATTAGGACTGTTGAAGTTTTCACTGATATACTACTATAATTATGGGCTATTCTAATAATTTCTAATACAGAAATAAGAATTTCACAATTTAATAAGCTGTATTCATTAGTTTGAGTAGCTTATAACAAAAATAGATAACTTCTGGTATAAAGTCACATACCTATGTTTAAAGAATAGTTTATCCCAATTCAAAAATCTAAGAAATTAAAGATGCTAGCTGGGTGCAGTACTGCACAACTATAATCCCAGAAGCTCAGGAGGTTGCGAGAGGAGAATCATAAATTCAAGTCCAGCCTCAGAAACAGCAAGGCACTAAGCAACTCAAGTGAAACCCTGGGAAGGAAGGAAGGAAGGAAGGAAGGAAGGAAGGAAGGAA
>NW_025999960.1:12446327-12491665 GCF_001458135.2 Marmota marmota marmota
CAGGGTTATACAAAATTGAACATACAAGAGAAAGTGAGGGGTAAAAAAAAAAACAAGAGAGAGAAATGAATTACAGTAGATGAGGTAGAGAGAAGATGGGAGGGAAGAGGAGGGGAGGGGGATAGTAGAGGATAGGAAGGGCAGCAGAATACAACATACACTAGTATGGCAGTATGTAAAAAAGTGGATGTGTAACCGATGTGATTCTGCAATCTGTATATGGGGTAAAAATGGGAGTTCATAATCCGCTTGAATCAAATGTATGAAATATGATATGTCAAGAGCTTTGTAATGTTTTGAACAACTAATAATAATAAAAAATAAGAATAAAGAAAATTGTTTTAAAATTTGTAATTATGATCAATTAAACATTTGATGAAGTACCAAAGTGACACCTAAGCAGATTTAACTAATTATTAGCAATTTTTGTTTTTCATCACTTCCATTCTACATAGAGCTAAAGATCATCACTCCTGTCCCCTCCAACTATCTTTATGGTTTTACTCCCATACATGTGTTATCACTTTGGTCTCCTTATTATTAGGTAGCTATGGCCAAGGACCATTACTATCCTATATGATACCCTAGAAAATGCTATACTCCAGAAAATAATTACTATCCTCAAGAAAGAAAACCTTACAAGGGAAAGGCACAAAAATAAAACATATACTTTATTTCACTAAAATTAACTATAAAATCTAGAAATAAGTACCACTGGAGAAGGTATTCAATTAACTTTTCAAAGCACTTTAATTACAGAAAATTTCAAACAGGATATCATAATGAAAACTCATACAACCAGATCTCAACTTCTCTATTAATTCATAGTCGATTTTAATTTAATAATTACCTCAATTTCATTTTCAAGAAATCCTGTACATCATATTTTGTGAATAAATATTTCAATATATAACTAAAAAGGAAAAATGCTTTTTGGGGAAGAAGCATCATGAATATCATAATCACAAGGAAAAGCAAAACAAAAACCCAAAACGAATAATTCCTTAATATCAAATATAGATCTGTTGAATTTTCCACAATTGTCTCATAAGTTATAAATTTTTTACTTTCTTTTTACATTACATTAGAATAAGGATACAAATAAAATCCATACATCACAATTGGTTGAATGTCATTTTTAATCTATAGTTTCCCCTCCCTTACTTTGTAAACTCCTTAGAATTTTTAAACTGAGGAAATCAGGTAATTTTTTTCATAGTGGATATTTTGCTGATTGCATCCCCTGTCACTTAATATGCATCTCTGCTCTTATTTTGTAAACAAGAACAGCTTTTAATCAGGCACACTGTGTTACACACTACTGCATTTTGGTGTTACTGACTTCCATTTGGAAGTGCTTAATATCTGTCTCTCCTGTTATGAGGTTAACAGCCATTGTTAATCTCTTCCTAAATCCATTAATTCAACATAATTTCTGGGTTTCAATAACTGTCCTGTTAGAGCCCAATCAAATTCATTCCTGAGGGTTTTTTTTTTATTGTAATTATAATAGTCTTTGACAGCTTCCTTGCTCTTATGAAAAATATTTTTTCAAGAAGCTCTGATTCTTTTGAGAAACAGTATTTCAAGAACACAATCTGGGAACATAGTGTTTTCTTATCATTTAGAAATTGTTTTATTTTTATATGATTTGAGGTATTAAAGATTGAACTCCAATGGCACTCTATCATTGAATTACATCCCCAGACATTTTTTTTTTTTTGGGGGGGGGGGGGGCATAGGGTGTCACTAAGGTGACCAGGATGGCCTCTAACTTGTGATCCTTCTGCCTCAGTTTCCCAAGTAGGTGTGCCACCTCACCCAACTAGAATTTTTGTTTCAGAGTTGCTAAAAATGCTCTTTTAGATCTTATAGTGCATTGAATAGTATCCCCTCAAAATCGTATTCACTTAGAACCTCAAAAAATGGGTCTTATTGGAAATAGTCTTACCAAGCCAAGTAAAATTAGGAACTGACATGAGATCAGTGAGTTAGAGTGACCCCAAGTTCTGTAAGAGTGTTCTTAGAGAGAAGAGGATACAGAGACACAAAAAAAGAAGGCTATAGAGGCTGAGATTGAAGTGATACAGTTACAAATCAAGGAATGTCACATATTGTTGCAACAGATCAGAAATTACAAAAAACAAGAAAAAAAAAAAAAAAAACTCTTCCCTAAAGTCTTCAGAAGAAGACCTGCCAACACTCCACCTACAGACTTCTAGCCTCCAGAATGTTAAGAAAATTAATTTCTGTTGTTTCAAGCATCATGTTTGTGTCATTTGTTGTAGCAGATCTAAGAAATTAAGAGACCTAGATCTCATTTTTGAAAATCAAATTTTAAATAAAAATAAGCAGATAAGCAAACTAAATTGGTCAAGGTATTCCTAAAACTTCTCTGCACATAGACTACAACTTTTGAACTGAATTTCTCAATGTCCATTTTTTCATATATCATCACATATCTTATCTTCTGTATTATCAAAAACAATGGTGATTCCTTTTTAAAAAATCTATAAAGAAACTAAAATTAAATAGGATATAGAATTCACCAATTTTTGACAACCTGGGGTATGCTGGCACACATTCTAACATTTTACCTCCCAACACTCCCACTCAATAAAAAACCAGAGGGTTAAGAGAATACCACAAATTATGTTGGGATTTTTTTTAAGTTGCTACTATCCATTCTCCAAATTTAATAATAGCACTGTATCCTTTTCTGTCTAAGAACATTCTTACTGAACTTGGGGCCACCCTAATTCACTATTATCTCATGTCAATCCTTAACTAACTTGGCTTGCAAAGATCTTATTTCCAAATGTGTTCACATATTTGCAGACAGTGATGGTACTGATTGGTCAACAGTTATTATGTAGGACAAATAAGAAAGAATCACACTTTGGAGATGTTGAAGTGAAGAGAAAAAGAGCTCCTAAGTACAGATCAAATAAGGGACATGCTGAATATGTCATGAAGACAAAAAGTAATAAAACCTCACAGATCAGAGTTACTTTATAACCTCCTCTTTTGACAGCTTTAGAGGTTTTATATCAAGTTACTATATTTCCCAAACTTTTGGAATACCTTTACCAAGTTAGTTCCAAAAACGGTTTCACTGCATTGTATCCCACTGAAAGAATGTTTTAATGGTAATTCCTTTCAAAGAGTTATCCCCTGTGGTATAATATACAGAAATTTTAACTTTTAGGGTTAAAACTATGATGCTAATCTTTTTTTCCAGTATCATCTGTAATCATCATAGTCCTACACATTTTTGCCAGAGGAAATAAATGAAAAGTGGAAGAAATTATCAATGAAATAAGCACAAATAAATATGCATCAGCATAAACTAATCACCAATGAAATACCCTGAAGATGTATGCAAACATCCATATTTTTACAGAGCATTTCTATATGGGATAGATATCTTACATGT
Organism: Marmota marmota marmota; assembly: GCF_001458135.2. Lineage (NCBI taxonomy): Eukaryota > Metazoa > Chordata > Mammalia > Rodentia > Sciuridae > Marmota > Marmota marmota. The sequence goes on from NW_025999960.1 coordinate 12,449,764, forward strand.
CCAAAAAAAAGAATTTTCCCCATGCTTATTGAGGTATAATTCACAAATAAAAATTGCATATTTAAAGTATACCACTGAATATTTTGATATAATATACATCTTGAAATAATCACTATAATCAAATTAATTAACATATCTATCACCTCAGTTACCACCTTTTTTCTTTTTCTTTCAGCTTAAGAACAATTAAGATCTTAGTTAACTTCAAGTATACAATACAGTATTGGTAACCATATTTACACTGTTGTTGTACATTAGGTCTCCAGAATATTAACTTTGCATAAACTAAACTATTGTATCCTTTGAGCAATATCTTCCCATTTCCCTTTCCCCTTGGAAACCCTATTCCCTGAACGAAATATTTTAATATACCCTCCTAAATGTTCTCCTAGCAGCCTTCTCCATTTCAGTAATGGGCAACTCTCATTTTACCAGTTGCTCAAGTAAAGATGTGGGATTAAACCTTGATTTCTCCCTTACTTATACTTTATTTCCAATCCATCAGCAAATCCTGAAAAGATTCACCTTTGAAATATAATAAAAGTCATGTGTTACTTGGCCTAACCTGGAAAACAAATGCCTAATTCCTTGATTACAAAAAACTCACAGTAAAGTGTTCTCTGAAACAGAATGAGTAGCCTAAACCCCAAGGAGCAGTCACAAAGCACTATGTATGGTACTTTATTCAGGACTTGCTGTAGAAACTTTCTATATCATAAGATCATAAACCAGATACAAACCAAACACAGGGATATTTCACTGCTCAAGTGCTTTTATTTCCAAAGTTTCAAATTATAAATGTGGCAAGAGGTCAAACCACAGTTGCCTAGAGGAATTTAAGACATCAAGTTTCTTGCTGTCATAAATTTTCCTTGCTACTGTTTACAATTACTGACCCATAGGTTTTAAAATCTTTTAAAAGGACTTCTGTATTAATTAGTGCAATAAGACCACAATATAGGTTGCTAACACTAAATAACTGGAAAACATTCTTATATCTTAAAATACATACCCTCCTCTCAAGTTCAACAACAAGAAAAAAAAAAGGGATAGGGAACAGTATACATTACTACATGAAAGCAAAGTTTATGTAGGACATAATACAAGGTTCCTGGAGTTCTATGCTCAACTGCTTTCCAACCCAAAATAGTATTGATTCCAATCAAAATATTATTTTTAACATAAAAAAGTAGAACACACACAAAAAAACCCACTTACTATGTATCACCTTCAAGTCATAAAATCTTGCACTTAATACATCTTCCCTTATGGTGTTTTTTTTCCTGTAAATATCAAAAAAGGTGGAAAGATTTAAGAGAAAAGTATCATTATGTGCATGTATTTCCAATTCACTGACCATCAAAATGAAATCTACTATCCTAAAAGTTGGGTAAAGGTTTTAAAACACACTCTTGCAGACTTCTATGAGAACAATTTTTTTTTTTTTTAAAGAGAGAGAAGAGAGAATTTTAATTTTTTTTTTTTAGTTTTCGGCGGACACAACATCTTTGTATGTGTTGCTGAGGATTGAACCCGGGTCTGCAAGCATGCTAGGCGAGCGCGCTACCGCTTGAGCCACATCCCCAGCCCTAGAGAACAAATTTTAATATGAGTTCTAACACCTCAGTATTTCAATAATAATCATATTGACTAATCACGAACCTGCTACTGCGCTCTATGGTATAGAGGTAAGCAGATGTTACTTTTTTAGGGGATATCAGGAAATTCTAGCAAAGAATGAATGACTAATTGCAACTCCCCTGTCAGTTGACATTCTCCACTCCAATGACTTAAAATGGAGGATAAAATACCATTGTAATCCCTTACTTGGAACTGGAAAAACATCAGAAAGAGGGGGTATTAGGGTTTCATTGCTTTAGAAGGGAGAGCCAAATCTGAATGGATCTTGTCCCTGTGCTGGAAAAACCAGGTACATGCAGAGGACTGAATGAGAGAAATGTTAAAAACATCCAAAAGCTACAATAAAAAATAGAAACTGTAAATAACCAATAACTAATAGAGATTTTCCATTTGGGGAAAAATCATTCAAGTCATGACTTGTTGGGCAGAAGCAAATGATTATTTTGCATGTGTTATTTTCGCCATGACATGCTTTTCATGTTGGACCCAAATACATAGTCTCAAAGTTCATTCAGTGGTGACCACTGCACTCTCATCAAGTTAAAAGAACTGGAATTCTCTGGGTGCACAAAAATGCACATCCATGACACTGTCACAGCCAATGATAGGAGGTGTATCAGGCATGAAACTACCAAAAGGTACTTCTTCATGCCTGGGGAAAAAGTGTGCTACTATTATCTACCAAGCAAACAAATAAGAATCAAAGCTGATTGAGAAATAGTTATAAAATTTGCTCTAATGCCATTAACTCTGGGAATTATAGGTGGGCTGTTTTATATCTGTAAACAAGTATTTTTTCTGGAAGAAGGATCTGTAGCTTTCTTCACGTTCTCAAAAAAGTCCATAACTATTGAAAAATTAAGATCTAAAGAGCCACAGTGTAATAAATTAGTGGCAGGTTCAATAAATCTCTGATCAACTGCTTTAAAACAAACAAATATATTAGTATTTTGAAGAAATGTATATTCATGATTTATAAATTTGATTACAAATGTGACAATATACTGACTTAAAAACACACTTCTGGACAACTCTAAATAAATTTTTCCTTTTTTTTTTTCTTTTCTTTATTTTTTTTGGTGCTGGGGATCGAACCCTTGTGCATGCAAGGCAAGCACTCTAACAACTGAGCTATATATCCCCAGCCCTCTAAACAAATTTCTAATCAAAATAAGCTTAAGTTAAATGTATTTGCTATTCATATTCAGTTTAGTTCAAAAAATGTTAAATATCCGTTCAATTCAAGTACTAAGCATTACATTTCTATACAAATATGCTAAACTAGGATTTAAAACAATTAAAGAAACAAACCCAAATGTGCTAAAAAATTCCGAAACATAAAACACTTGTTATACCAGGCATGAAGCATCTATTAAAAAACAAGCAAAATGTGAAAGAAAACAAGGCATTTCAATTTTAACTACTTCATGAAGGACACTGTGCTATTTTATTAGTTAACAGTCTACTTTTCAACCAGATAAGTGCTACTCAAGAGTGTGGTCTGAGCATTTGTGCTTATCTGTTAACTGTTTGTTATTGGTTTGTGGTAATTACAAAACAGGAGTCAGCAGTAAGAAATTTTAATAGAAATTATACAATTTTGTAAATTTTTAGTCTTAAAAGTTTTGCAGGAAATAAAAATAACCCTTCAGAAAAGACAGAAATGAAATTGTATTCTCAGATTTTAACTGATCCTTCCTTAAAATATCAAGTATAGGCTTTCAGATAAGTAAATACATTTAAAGCCTACTTTAAATTAAAAAAAAAAAAAAGATATTCTTTTTGTATTAGCTTACTAATGGTTCTGTTCATTTGGATTCCACTTTTAAAAATCACTAACCTTATACAGCTTTCAGAACTTTCATGACAGGACAGCTGTTTTTTAAGAGAGCTTTCAATATTCTTGTCTTTTGTTTCTCTCAGCTGTCTTTTTACTTGAATCTGTAAGAAAAGCACAATCAACTATTTAAAGTGATAATCCAACATCATAAATGATAACCTTTCAATTCTTCCTTGAAATAATAAAATTAAAACAAAAACAAAAGGAATGAAAAGTATAGTCCCAATACATATACCTACTCATTCAAGTATGATATGCCACAGCTTAATTAAGTGTGCTAATTCCTGGGGAAACAAAACAGTGAGAGATAGGGTGTATAAATAGATCAAGTTAGAGGTTGATGGTGTCATTCAGTGGTACGGTACATTTTAAAAAAAGACAATCTCAGTAATAATTCTTTATATATTGTTTATATGTTGGATTAAATGAACTGTATCATTAAAATTTATTTCACCTGTTTCCATTCACTATTTTAATATGCCTATTAAAAATTTTAATTGTATAGTGACTTATAGTACACTTCTATTGGACAGCAGTAATCTAGATGACAGCATGAGGGCCTACATAGATGCAAAAGTAGAGGAATAGAAAAAGAAATTTTAAGACATTGTACAAAAGATATAAGATTAGGAAGCCTGCCCTTAGTAAGCTCCCAAGGCAAATATGGGAACAGTACTATTTAATGAAGGAAAGAGAGAATTCATGGATCCTGGGTACTAAGGAGCCATGCCTTGGGGGTCCTGGATGTGGGGATAAAGAGCTGAATGGTTTCTTTGCCTTGACCTTTGTGGGATCAAACTGGTATTTGTACCCACACAATTGCTGACTTGCATCCCTGATAGAGGAGATGAGCTCTACAGAGGGAGAAACCAAAAACTCTCTCAGCTCCCTACAGACTGAAAGAGAGCTGCTGAATTTAGGAGTGTCTCTTCCATTTCCTGCCATTGCCCACCCCGAGTAAAGACCCTTGCTTACCTCCACTCAGCACAGCAAACAAGCTAACATTTTCTAAGGCCCATCTCTCATGACAGACAGAGAAAGAGAAAACAATGAAAAATAAAAATGGCACAAACACACACACAAAAGATGAGGGAGAGAAGAGATGAGTGACTGGGGATGTGACATCAAATTAGGGCTGGGGAAGAGGGCAGGCAGGGAGTGAGCTGAGTCTGAATTTGCTAATGTTTGAATTCCTTTTGTATTCTAGATGGAGATATGCTACGAAGTAGCTGGAAATATAGGTCTGATTCTCAGAAAAGAGATATGGGCTAGTAATAGAATTTTAGAAATCATCCAAATATAGGTAGCATTTCAACCTACTGAAAGAACTGAGTAAACAGAGGGGGGGAAAGTATGCTCAAAGAATTGAAATGAAGACCTTTACAGGAGCTCAAGTGATTAATAAAAAGTAAAGGGAAGGTAGGAAGATGGCAAACAAGATTAAAGGTCAGATACATAAAACAATCAAATATACCTACATACCCATAAAAGAAAGATGTCCTACAAGCCAAAGAACATTGTTAACATTACACTCAGAAATTAAACCATGGGATTTGGAAGTCAGAATGTTATTCTGGACCTTACTAACAACTGCTAAAGTAAAATGATAGAAATGAACGTTCAGTGGAAGCTAAGGGAGATATCTCATTCAAATTCAGCTGTAAAAAGAAAGTGGACTTTCAGCAGAAGTTAACATCAAAGAAAGATATTAAGAGAATTTGGAAGATGTTTCATGACAATAAATACTTTGTGCCAAATTTTAATATAAGTAATATGCAAATCCTATTAATTGAATTTAAAATTTTATTTCAAGCAATGCAACAAAATATCTTTGGAAGTTATCTGATGCCAATCAATCTTTAACAACATAATTTTATAAAGACTGTATGAAAAAAGAAAAAAACATAAGTATGTCTTCCAGAGAAGTTACTTAATTTTTATTATAGCATGCATAATATCTTTTCTCCAAGATATATACTATTTGTATAGAAGGCCTAGATTACAATAAACAAATAACATAATAAATAAACAATTACAATAAACAAATCCTTTTTCACACATCATTTTATCTGAACTGCAGTCTAATTTGCACTTTACACATCAAGACTCATCTGACAAACATACCAAAAAAACCTATAAAATCCTACACTAAGAGTAACTAGTGCTTAATAAATAATGTACATTGCATCCATACCCTTTTCTCCAGTAACTAAACTCTCACAGACTAATAGTGCTGTCTGGAAACAGTTCATTTTTCCCATTTATAACATCATATACTTATAACTGAGTTTGATCATTTTTAGCTATTTATCATTATCATATATTTTTTATTTCTCATAAATTTTACCTAACAACTATCATTTCTTTCTGTTTCCTTTTACTCATTAATTCAAGAATGTTCCATTTAGTTTTCCCTTTTTTATTACAAGTCAAATTCAATTTCAATACAAATCATAATGATGACTCATAATAAGAAGTAACAGCAATGAAATAACCAACATTTAAGACAAAGACATCATTTTAAATTTAATTTTTATTGGCTAACCCCCAAAATTATTTTGTTAATGAAAACACTTTTCAGATATTTTGGACTTAAATGTTTATGGGGATTGGTCTTTGAATCTAATATTCCATTTTAAACAGTTTTTCAATGGAAAAATTTATTCAAAGTGCTTCCCAACTAATAAATGTTTTGGAAATAATAGGATATGAGTAGAAGATGTTATTCTAAAAGTTTAAATATTCTGTATTTAAGTGTGAAACATCTTTCAGAGCATCAGAAATCTAATATATTTTGTGAAAAATAATAAGGCAACCACTATAGCTATATCCTCTATAGGAAGCAAAAAAAAAAAAAAAAAAAAAGGTTCAGAATTTCTGTACCCTTGTTGAAAGGTGTGACTGTCATGCTGAAGAGGAATGGTTGTACATATTGAACCTAAAAAGTTGACCAATTTTCTAATATCCACAAACTGGAAATATATCAAAGCAAAATAGCCTCAAATAACTTTATACAGTTTATGCTACAAAATAATATCTAAGACTCACCTTAACACACCCTTCCACAGCACTCAATTTAAACACTGCCTGAAAAGGTTTTCGGTCAATAGGACATGAAGCCAGTGTCTGAAAAATGATAAACAAATTATATACTTACAAATGTTACCTTAGTATAGATCATATTAAACGATACTAAATACAGTTGTAAGTTTTCCACTTTTTCCACTATAACAACAAACAGAAATGTGTTTTTCTTCTTTCAAATATAAAGGAGAGAAAATACTCTTGTCTCTGTCATGCCAAAGAATAAATACCCTGAATTGGTTTCACTCATTCAAATATATAGTGAACACCTCTTGTATGTTAGTAATTGGAATACAATGATGAACAAGAGAGATAATAAGATCTCTGTAATTAAGATTTCATTAAGATCTGCTACCCCAGTGAGAACCACCATATAATGAAAGCTGTGCTGAAATCTACAACCCTGAGATGTAAAGCTGGCTATTATGCTAAATTCAGCTGTGAAAAGAATGGCTTGGACAGGACTTTTACAAAATATTCTATATTTTTCCCCAAAATCAATTATTTGAATAGGTAGTTGTGCCAACAATAAAAATATTTAAAAGATATGAAAAAATTAAGTATTCCACCACCCCTCCCATCAGTCATTTAGATGACCTCTCCACAGGCAGTTCCTCATATAGGCTTTTGCAGATATCCAATGCATATTTGTATATATGTCTTAATTTTATGGTATAATTCAGAAGTTGAACTAAATTTTTTCTCCTCTTCATTATATATCTTAGATTGGTTTACATTAGTAAATAAAATTATCTCATTCTTAACAGCATATATGCCATGGTAGTTTTAGTTTACCCTTCCTTTTATATGTGGAAGGTTGAGAATATTTTCTTACTTTTAAAGGTTATACAAAGATTATTTTTTTTAAACTGTCTATTCATGTTTTTTGCCTTTTTTATTAAGTTGCTAACTTTTTGAAATTGACATAGGTATTTTCAATTAAGGACACTGATCCTTCAATCACTTTAAGATTATATATCAACTTTATATAGTTACACTTTCTGTCCTTTCGAAATTCACGTGCATCAACTATAACTGAGGGTTTGATACTATTAAAAGTTGCATAAAAGTGGGTTTATACTATTTAAATAATTTAAGATGGAATATTTTCTACCAGGAGGGAGGACTCAGCAATCTATGAAGAAAACACTAATATCTATGGTTACAAAAGTAAAAAAAGAATTTTAAAAATATAATAGCACCAGTCCAGAAGATCAAACAGAGTTATAGAATCTATATAAATTACCTTAATTATTCATTAGTGAAAAATGTGGTATTTGCCTTTCTGGGATTTACTGCATATTTAGATATGCTTACAGAACTATAGGTAGAACAGACTGTGTATAATACCTGATAATACAATATTTTCATAAAACTCATGAGTTACTTTGGGAAGAATCAAAACAAAAACTAGTTACCCTCTACCACCTTAATTAAAAGTGTTCTTTAAAAAAAAAAAAAGTGTTCTTTTCCTATTAAGTAAGTATAGGAAAAATGCTTTACCACTCTGAACTGGGAAATGGGATCTTACTGTAAGAAGTCAGTTGGGACTGGTAGAAGCCAGCTCCACTAACAACCTCCAAATATCAGGGATTTAGGATACTATGACTTTACCTACAGAAATCTTGGCCTTAAGAAAATTTGCTGTATGTAGCAAGAAAGCAGCTCAAGTCTTTTTTTTTTTCCCCAATTATTAAATTTGTTTTTGTAGTTGTAGATTGTCAGCATGCCTTTATTTGTTTATTTTTATGTGGTGCTAAGGATCAAACCCAGTGCCTCATGCATGCTAGCCAAGTGCTCTGTCACTGAGCCTACAAACCTCGGTCATAACAATGTATTATTACAGGTAGTAATTCTATTTAAACTATCTATGTAACTGCTATGTTACCAATTAGCATATATGCTATAAAATTTCTTAGATGAGGTTATATTTTCACTACATTTATAATTTAACAGTACTTAAATTTTTCAAGTTCTCCCAATTTTTATCAAAACTTAAAAATAATTTTATTTGTTTTAAAGGTAAATTTAGATACTCATAAAAAGATTAAACAGTAATAAATAAAATTTTGTTTCCTTCAATGTTGGCTTAATACCTAAGATGCTAATGCAGTGCCTCTGGATTTACTGTCTACTTTCATACTTTCTCTTTTCTATAAACTTGTAAAAGTTACACTGCCTCTCTGTGCCTCAAATACCTCACTTATGAAAACGGGAATAACAAAATTTATCTCTAAGGTTTCCAAGGGAATTAACTGAATATATAATTCTTACAAAAATGTGTGGCATATACTATCATGTAAGGTCTTAAAATTACCAATCAGCTTAACTACACTAACAAAAAACTAGGCACGGTAATACATGCCTATAATCCCAGCCATCTGGTGCTGAGGCAGGAGGGTCGCCAGTTCAAGGCCAGTGTGAACAACTTAGCAAGACCCCGTTTCAAAATAAAAAGAGTTAGGAATGTAGCTCAATGATAAAGTACCCCAAGCTGAATTTCCAGTGCAAAAAAAAAGAAAATACTTGATTAGAAAAAAGACAATCTGTAATATGATATATATACAAGTGAGAAACATGAGTTCTTAGTGATTTTTATTGGAATTTCTACACTTAATAACACATGGAAGTTATTTTCTTGTTCTAGGATTTAGATATGAAGACCCAAAGAAAACTTCTATGTTCAAGAAATTTACTTGTATATCATTCAATGTCTGAAATTACACAACCTCATTTTTTCTTTGTTAAATTTCCTCTGTTAACATCAGTTAAATTTCACTTTTTTCCTTTACAATTTTCATTGTGACATGGTTTTAACTTAACCATTACATTTTGATTTGTTTCAAATATTTGAATTCTGGGTAGGATTTTAATTCTCCTTTTCCTTAAGCATACTGCTTTGGATCTGTCTAAAGATTCATTCAAAGAAAGAGTTCCACTACAACAAAAACAAAAATTAAATTAAAAAAAAAAAAAAGCACAAGAAAAAGGGTGGTAGTAGTTAGATGACTACTACTATATATTATCATAATCTGCATATTCTTCAATTTCCTAAAAATAATTTAGTTAACATTAGAAAACAAGTTAATTCACTTTGGCTCAAGCTCAGCCAACATAAACATTTCTTAAAACTGATTTATCTTTCTAAGGTAAAGAAAGTGTAGGTCAAAAAACAAGCCACCAATGATAGACAAAATACCTTTTGATATGACTAAGAAACAATGCTGTCCTTTTCTGATTCTGGGGAAAAACAACATAGCAAAGCATTTCACTGAAGAAACAGAAAAGAAATTCAGTTCTCCTGAGATAAGTCTTCACAGCATACACCAATAAATTAAGAGTGACTAAAGAATTCAATGAAAAATATCAAAACACATTTTGAATAATTAAGTAGACCGTTTAATTTTTTTCTTAATGTGTACTGTAGGGAAATTAAAAAGTTACTTTAACACACACCACAGTTCATTAATATGTACTAAAGCTTCAAATTATATATAATGTGATAATCACATAATTGAAGAGAAAAATTTTACAAATTAATGTTAAAAGATGGTTTAGATTGACCTAATTTTATGGTATTTTGGGAAGGAACCTCATCCTTATATCATAAAGTTACTTTAAGTTTAATTTTCAAAGGAAAGTTTATTTCACTAGAATAACTGGTTAAATTTCTAACAGTAAAAATTTAAGTCCACACAATTAAAACTACTATAGAAAATTTTAGTCAATATATTTATTATATTTTTTTAAACGATTTCAATTTTGAAGAAAATTATCACAAATTGTTTCATTATATGCAAAATAAATCTCTCAATTATTCATCATTTTGATTCCTTATATGTAATAAAAATACCCTAAATTATTATTCACCTGTTTAAATGAATGACTTTCAGTAATTAAAGTTTCTAATTAGTTTCATAATCAAAGTACCTAAAATCACCATTCGACTTTATGATACAGTTATTAATAGCATTTGCTCACTGCTTTATGATGTAATGTTTAATAATAAATAGAGCATACATTTTACCATGAATGCTCTGTACTAAGTAAGGTTTTATCAGTTAAGGAGGCCATTTTGATAGTAAAAATAATCTTCCTAATGATTTCAGTAAAACATACCCTAGTATTCTGAAGCGTTGTAAATTCCCAGCTCAGACAAACCCATATTTAAATGTAAGAACAGGAAACCTTCCTTATTTGGGAATTCAGGATTCTTGATTTCTAATATTTCTTGCTTCCTGCTGCTGCTCTATCCTCAATCACATAGGCTGACTATAGATAGCCCCTCCTAGAGAGAGAGAAGCAAGTGTTAAAGATAAGTGCTTAAAGACTAAACCTCAGTCTATGCTTCTTGGCAGTTTTCCTGTTCATGGGAATCTCTAATACATCCATGTATCTCCCACTAACAAATAAAGCATATTATACAAAACTGCAGTTCAAAATCAAAGATGCCTGAGGAATGAATACAATTAGAAGTTGATGCTTATTTTAAAAACTATTAACCAGGACCTATCCCTTCTCATTTATGGTTCCAAAACACCTAGTCTGTATTTCCAAAAGTGCTCACCTGGTGTCAGCCTACATTTTCTCTGTCACACTTAAAACATTCTTTCAAGACAGTCCTGGTCAATCCATATTAGAGAAACTATGGTTCTTTGTACTAGATTTCAGAAGTATATTCCTAAAGGACAAATGGTTTTCAGTGATAAAATTAACAGTAAGCATTCCACCTAACTACTCAAATAGAACTCTTTAAATATTCTCCAAAATATAACAGCTGGGTAGAATTATATTTAATCTTAATTTCTTCTGACATTTAATAGTTAAACTTTCTATTCTTAGTATAAGAACAGAAGACTTAGTGAACTACCTGTATAAATCATTTTATATATTCTGACATTTAAAACTAGTCTACACAGAAATTTACATAATTTACCTAACTGGTGAAGAGAGTATTAAATGAAAATCTTCATACAGAGACTGGTGAAGAGAATTAAATGAAAATCTTCATGAATAGTCTTTAGATAATGAGCATTCAAAATATAAAAATATTATTTCCCAAAGGATTAATTAATAGGGTAAAAACGGCATTAGATACAAGTTCAAGTTCTGGAGGACTGAGAACTAGCAACTTCCCTAAGGTACTTTAAGGATAAAGGTAGAAAGTACTGATCAACTATTGCACATATCTAATATACTTAAAATGAAATAATATATCTGACAATACTTTATCAGTTATAAAGGACTAATGTTAGTGATACTCCAAATATGTGCTTAAAATATTGTCCCAGAGAAATACAATAACTGAAATTTTGGTAAGTTCAGTGATTTTGTTAAATTTGAGGGAAAAAATGGTTAGAAAAAGCCCAGCCAATAAGGCTTTGCTGAATTATTATGCCACTGAAAAGTGATTTAATCACCAGAATCAGGTGCAAATTTCCAATTACTGCATAAAGGGACACTTGTATAAAATATACTGGTAGTCAAAACATAAGTCAACTAACTACTCATATCATGATTTTCTGTTATATATTAATTCAAAAATATACTCCTCACCTGTCTGTATTCAACATTGTTGTCTGACTTCTTCAAGAACTGTATGTCACCTGGTAAGACTCTCTTCATTTCTAGTCTCATGAGAGAAAGCATACCTTTGTCAACTGTCCAGTTTTGATTTCATTAACCTTACTTTCTCAAACTGAAGCTGCCAGCACTTGACAGGAAATTGAAGTCTGAGATAAATAAGCTGAGGGAAGATAATCTGTGTATAGTGGGAAAACTAATCACATTTTCAAAAATTAATATTTAAAAGGGAAATATATTATTTAAAAGATATGGGGGAAGGACCTCAGAAGATAAAGAATATCTTAATCACATATATTGCATGTCCTTTTAATATAGTAAATGAGACTGGGGGTTAGCTCAGTGGTAGTACATATGAGGTTTAATCCCCAGCACCGTGTCCTCAACCCCTGTTACTCCCACCCCCGCAAAATAACAGTAAGAACCCTTGAAATGTTTTAAACATGTAATATTTGTTAGTTCTCAAACCTTAACCCTGTAAAGGCCAAATTTTTAATCATTTCTTGGAAACTGTGCCAAATTATAAATTCTATCTTCTTAACCAGTGTGTGGGGAGGGGGCAGCCCCTTGTTTACAAGGACCATAATTATGATCAGCTATCACTACTGTCCATACATCAGATTTATCTAGCCTTCACCTTTCTAAATATCTACTTTAAATGCACAAACTCAGATAATCAAAGTTAAATTTATAGAAGTTCAAAAATCTCACTAAATGTAGATTGTATTTTTACTTATAGTATGGGTAAAATAAATAAATTCCTAACTAAGTGACTGATGGAACTTTAGTACGCTGGCTCTATACATATTTCAGTCCAATGACTTTCTTTTAATTTCAAATTCTCAGCTCTAATAGTGATGGTTTAAACAAATAAAAATTTCAATTATCCTATAATTCAACTATACTGTCTTTGTTCAACATTCTACTTCTGTACCATTATACTTTTATAAACTAACAGGCTTACCATCTATGAATTCCTTGAAACAAAACAGTCAAACAGTACAGCTTATTTAAATTTGTTCTGGTGTCCCTAAGAAAAATATTTTACTTAAAAGATAAGGGGAAAGGAGAAAGAAAAGGGGCAATAAGGCTCTAGGCCTTGAAAGTAAGCACAAGTTCTACTATGCTGAACTCTTTTGTCCGAAGTAAAGTGGATTCTATGGCATACCTATGTACTTTACAAAAGGTCAATTAATTACTTTCAAATCCTTACACAGTTTTTATTTATATAACCATAGAACCAATATTTTCAATCTTGGACAGATTAAAACTAACTTTGATTTTGGAGATAGATACTAAATATCAGTTTCTTACAATTAGAATTTCTTTAAATGCTCCAAATACTAAGATGAAAGTAAATGACTCTTTTTTGTATATCTGTGTTTGATATGACTTCTGAATCACATTTCTGTGAATCCTGATAATATATTTCAGCATGGTTGAATTTCTGAAAGACATAAAATCTAGAAAAATGATCCTGAATACATTCTGTGTTACTTTCTTATCATGTAGATTTCCAATCACTGTAAATGTCACTTTGATAGCTACTCCTCTAGAAGTTAACATAAGTAAAATGTTAAACAATAGATTAATTTTTAATTTTTTTAAAGTTATTTTAGCTTTAGGCTATTCCTTCAAGTATTTGAAAACAAATTACTACTTCAGTTCAGAATTCTTACTTTGTACATTGCATAAATATTAACATAGCAAATTAAAAGTTAATTAAATGAAAGAATGTGTAAGAGCACTATTAGCATAATGCATGCCTATTGGTAGACTCTAAATATATATACTTATTCCCAATCCTGGCATCTAAAGTAAACTGCATACCTCTCTTTTAAACAGATAGCAGCTGAGGAAAATGAGAGAAAAGAACTTATGATGATGCCAAAAAAAAAAAACCTAGTGAGCTTAAAATCTGATTCTATTTGTCAAAGTACTGATATATTTTAAAACACATCTAATTTTTATCACAGAAGATTCAACTGAAAATTAGTTTAAAGCCTAAGTGACTTGGTAAAACAGCATTCATTCATAATTTATAATGAACAATTTATTAGTAGATTGTCCTCTTGCTACTACATAACTTAATCATTTATTCAACTGATGGCTGCTATTCCCACTAAGGACAACACAATAATTCAGAATTATTCTCCCCTTTCAAAATTAATTACTTTGCTTAACAAATTCCACAACTCTAACCCCCCAGCATAATTTAAGATAGTAGCAAAGTAATTAAGTACTTGTTTTAAGAAGCAATTTCACTTTAATAAAATGTTCATGTCCAAAAGAATAACTCAAGAGGAAATTACTGCATTCAAGAAAGATGTTGACTACAATACTTACGTTATCAAGTATTTTCAACTTAAATATTCAACAATTAAGTTTACTGCTAACTTGTCTAATAAGGTGGAAAACATGCATAGTCTACAGAATCTAGCTATCACCACTTCTCAGCATACAACCGTTAAAGCTTACGGTTGTATTGAAAGATGAACTTGGTGTGGGGTAAGGAAAGACAGAGGACCATGTCTATACATTCTATTTTGGTAAGTGAAAACTACATATTCAGATTATTTTTGAAGTTCACAATTATGCGGTCACTGAATATAATCATGAAAAGCACTGAACTGAAATCTTCCATCCACCCAGTAATGGCGCTTCTCTACCTGAAGCAAAATCTTTTTTTTCTTTTTTTGGTGGGGGGAAAGGGGAGAAATGGTGGTAATGTGAATTTAACCCAGGGGTGCTCTACCACTGAGCTACACTCCCAGTCCTTTCTTATTTTGAGACAGAGTCTCACAGTTGTAGAGGCTGGCCTCAAACCTATGATTTGTCTGCATCAGCCTTCCAGAGTCTCTGGGATATCATGAGTGTGCCATTGCACCTAGTGGCAAAATCCTTTCTAAAAAAAATTCATCAAAAAGTAACCAAGATGCAATAAATACAACACATCTTTAGTTTAGTGGCAGAGAAAAATACGCATTCTTATTTCATTAGTCAATGCTCCTGCAAAATCATCAAGATTTATCAATCATATTAACTCCGTAAAACTCAAAATACTTTTCCCCAAAATACATTTTCAACTATCCTTAGTCATTTCTCATCAAAGACTGGTTTAAGTTTTAACCTAAATTAAAAGCTTCTATGTATGCTATTATGAATTCAATTAACATAACAAACCTTTTCTTCCCTTTTTCCAGAACTCAGTCAGAAAGGCAGTATAAATAAAGTCATTTCTCCTTTCCATACTATTAAGGACAAGATAAGTAAAATCCCAATTATGTAAATACAATTATTTCCATGGTATTTAGGGACACTGAACAACTGAATGCAGTTAATGTTCAAATTATTTTTGAAACACATCTATATTTTTTTTTTTACTGGTTTTTACACACTGACAAAATACTAACTCAGAAAGTACAACATGATTAATATGAAGAACAATGAATTTTTATTTAACAACTAATAACAATGGGGTTTATAATGAATATTTCCTTCAAAGTACTTGGCCCAAAGGGAGTGAACATAATACATCAAAAGTCCTGTTCCTTAATCAATTACACTCCATGAAGAATCTCAGTATACCTAACTCAAACTCTGAAATTACTTGCTACTAAGTTAAAAACAGAAATTAGAAAACTTAATTCTAAACTTATACTGCTCCTTAAATTTTGAGATCTTGGTCAAGTAATAGAATATAAAATCTAAAATTCCTCAGTTGTAAAATGAAAAAACACTATTACATCTGCTCTGGTTAATCCACAAGATGGATATAAAGAAATCAAATAACCTATGTGAAAATTCTCTGAAAAATATCAAACAAAAAGCAGACAGAAGTGTTATTAGTAGTAAACAGATGTTATCATACAAGAGTTTCATCTGTTCTTCTGTAAGGTTTTCTTTTTTTAAAAGAAATGCATTTAAGTGCTCTTTATGTGTAATATGAAATGAATTGCATTCTGCCATCATGTTTAAGAAATTAGAATAAATAATTGAATTTAAAAAATTTTTAAAAAGAAATGCACTTAAAATTCTTTAATTGTAAATGAATAAAAAGCTGAATAAAAAAATTATAAGGAAATATAATGAGAGACCTTTAATAATACTGGGAAATTTGTCCAAAGTACTAGGGAAATTCATTACTGTGAAATAATTCATGAAATATAGTATCAACTCTTTAGGTTAAATGAAATCATGCTAGGGAATTAAAATACAGTAATGTATCAACCATGTTAATTCTTATTCTCAGACTTACCTCTGCCCATTTAAGAATACAGGTCACACAGAAGACATGATTACAACTTTCTGGAAAACCAATTTCCTTCTCTAATAGGCAATTAAGACATATTGGACATCTATCTGCTTCACTGTAAAACAGACCAGTGGTAGCAGTACCATTTCTGTTTTCTTCACCTGTAGAGTAAAACAACCAAATGTGTTTTCAAGTCCTCTAAAACAAAAAAACTTATTTCTATAGCAATATGGTAGACTAGATACTCTAAGGGCCCTCCTATTACAAAACAATTAGATCTTAGATAAGTAACAAACATAGTCCTTAAGTCCAATAGCCCAACATTAATTACTTTGGCATGCACTTGTCTTGTGTGCATTTCTGTATATATATATAGGGGATTGCGATAACTGAACCCAGCATCTTAAACATGCTAAGCACATGCTCTAACACTGAGCTACACCTCCTGCCACTTTATTTTTAATGGGGGAGTAAAAAGAACTTCAATTAGTTTTAATGAATTTTAAAATAATAATTAATTTATTTTTTTAAATGAATAATTTTTAGGATTCAAACTTTTAAAAGTAAAAATGGCTATAGTGGTAAATCTTCCACTCAAACTTATCTCCACCCATCTAGTTCTATCCAACCAAATAACAACTGTTAAGTTTCTTCTGTGTCTTTCCAAAGATTTTTCTAATGCATAGAAAAGAAAGCCTTAATACATTTCCTTCCATTCATACACTGCAACAACAATACACATTATTCTGCTTTTTTATTTTTTATTGATGGACATAAAATTGTTTTCAGCCTTTGCCTATGATAAACAACTTTGCATGCACCGCTGACTCAGAATAAAAAAAAACTCTAAAATTTAGCATAAATAAAGGAATGAATAGCTGAAATATGAACAGTGTACAGCAAGCAAATGAAAAGCTGCAATTATCCTGGGCATGAATATCCATACTAATGTTCAGATCTGGAGACCAAGCCTTCCCAGGTAGGAGAACTAACAGTAATACTTAGAGACTCTAGGACTAAGGTGTTCCAGCATGGATCTAGGAAGAAGCAAGTCACATATAATTCCTGTAGAGGAAAGAATCCCTAAATTAGGCATTCAGGATTCCACACATTAAATTTATCAAATATCAAATTCTAATCAAACATTAACAAATCTAGGGAAATTAGCCACCATGAGTAAGAATCAGCAAAAACAAAATTAGCAAAAACCAAAATCACTGGTTTCAAAAATCAGAATTGTTAAATACTGCGAAGAATAACTAAACAGCAGATCAGACCAAGAAGAAAAGAGTACTTCTGAACTGCAAGAAGAAACTATCTAGGTTCTAGAAGACAGAAAAGGAGATATAACAATGACAGAGAGGCTAAGAAATGAGCTAGAAGCAAGGTCTAACATACTAATTAAAATCCAGAACAGAATTAAAAGAGAATAATTAAAGAGGCTGAAAAAAAAAAATGTATACCTCTTTAGTTTAGAGTTTAACAACAAAAACAAGTAAAAACAAAAAACTCCTTGTGTATTTTGACATGCATACAAATAAATGTTTAGAAACACAAAGTTTTGCTTTCAACAGACAAGCTTCATAAAAACAAAACATTACCTTCCATATCTTCATACTCCTGATCTCCCACATTTAGGGTATATACAGTTTTCTTCTTCATTTCTCCTTGGAAAAGAATTTCCTATAGGATGAATTACAATAAAGAATTTTTATGTTTTACTTCTCTCAATAATATTTATTAAAAAATTAATTATGAATTATAAGAAATTACACATAAAAGAACACAGTACAAACCAAGCCAGTCTGTGGATAATCCAGTATTCTTTTATAGTACTTGCAAGAAAAAAAAGCAAACAGTTTTATTGAAAAGAAAAGCCTTATCTAACTACTAAATAAAAGCTAAATGATAAATTCTATGACAACAATACAATCCAAACATAAGAAAAAGAGATGAACCTGAAATGGAGTTTTCAGGGAAGCTAATAAGTCACATGTTGAGGAACTTAAGGCATTTATGAAGCAACACAGTATAAGGAAATAAAATAGAAATTAGCTAAGACAATCTGACAAGAATAGTCAGTAAATGAAAGTATGTATATTTGTGTATACTGGAACAGGATGGGCATATAAGCCAAGAATTGCACCTGAAATTTCACAATGAGGGGCAATAAAAGAAATAGGCAATGTACTGTAAATCAAATAAACTAGATTATAGACAGATCTCTGATGAGAAGTGGCTATGGATGTAGTTCAGTAGTAGAGCACTTTCCTAGCATATGCAAGATCCCAAGTTTGATGCCCACTATTACAAAAATATCAGAGATAGACAGAAGGGCAGACAGACAGATGGACAGGCACAGATATAAGTTTATTTTTTTAAAGATTGCTATGTGAGAAAGTATAGAATGGATTACAGAGGGGAGAGATTAGAAGCAGAATAATTTGCATAACTCAAGTAATTGAATGTGAATTAGAAAACCAGAAAATTAAAGAGCAGATGAATAATTTCTGAGATTCAGTAAGCAATTATGGGGCCAGGTGTGGGGGTGCATGCCTGTAATCCCAACAGCTCGGGAGAATTGTGGGTGGAAACCAGCCTCAGCAAATAGCAAGATGTTAAGCAACTCAGTAAGACCCTGTCTCTAAATAAAAATACAAAACAGGGCTAGAGATGTGGCTCAGAGTGCCCCTGAGTTCAATCCCCAGTACCAAAAAAAAAGCAATCATGGGGAAGGAGTCAAATTATTTTTCTGGCCTAGACAACTAGGAAAATGATAATTTGATAAGGAAAGAGAGAGAAAGAAAAACATGGGAAAGGAAATTAATTTGGTTGTCAAAGGGAAAAAATTATGAGGAAAAAATAGTTTTAAAAATCAATTCTCAATATCCTTCTTGAAATTATGTAAAACATGACTGCAAAAACCCATCTGAATACAGACATTGTAGGTATCTAAACACAACAATTCCCCAATTTTTCAATTATGATTCTCCTATGTATCTGAAGAAATTTTCCTATTTTCTAAAATTATATACACATGCTAATTTCTAGGTTAATAGTATGACTTTCCTAGGAAAATTTCCTGTTTCGTTAAATAAAGTCACTCTTCTGTTTACAAAACCAACTGCAAAACAAGAAACTTAGTAGCAGATGTTAAGAATAAATATTTGGGGGTATGGTAACTGGCGATTGAACCCAGAGGTACTTTACCACTAAGGTACATCCCCAGCTCTTTTTATTTTAAGACAGGGTCTCAGTAAGTTTGTTAGGGCCTCACTAAATTGCTGAGGCTGGCTTCAAACTTACGATCCTCCTGCCTCAGCATCCTGAGCCACTAGGATTTATGTGTGCCACCATGCCCAGCAAATGTGAAAATAACATAAAGATTGCAGTGATTTAAAGCTCAAAATGAACCAAAAGTCAGTTTAAAAAAAATAAAAAAGACTTAATTCAATCAATCTTCCTTAATAAAAGTAGAACATCAAAACAAGAGGACAACTTCTCATTCTTTGCCTACATTTGCAGTATCTGTTTTAGTTCTGGTGCTATTCTTTAGAGACAAACAACACGAAGATAAATGTTCAGGAAAGATGACAAACATGGCTACAGTCTTAGAAACCCTATCATTTACAGACAAGTAAAGTGGTAAGCCTGGAAAAACAGAAACCTTAAGAAGAATGTGAGCAGTTATCTTAAAATGGAATGGACTATTCTGAGAGGCAATAATATAACCTATCAATGAAGATATTCAAGCAAGTCAATGACCTCTTATGGGTTTTGTTTTAACTCGAAGATTTATTGAGTACTATAGTCAATTCACTAAGTTCAGCACTGAACAAAAACCGAAATCCTTGCCTGTCTACTCTAGCAAAGGAGACAAAATAACTAAAATATCTATTATAACAGAAGCTGAAAATGCTATAGAAAAAAAAATTAACAACAGTGGAGCTAAAAAAAAAAAAAAAGAGTGAGAAACTAGGGAGACTGCTATTTTACAGAGTGTTTAGGGAAAGCCTCTCTATAAAATGACGTTTGAACTGGCAGTGTAAAAGAAGCAAAAGAGAAAAAGTTGCATGTATAGTGTTAAGCATTACAGGTAGAGAAGAACAAATGTGAAAGTACTCAGAGAAGCAGCTTTGTTATGTTCAAGGAACAAGAAACAGAAGAGTATGGTTAGAATAGAGCCAAACAGGAATAGCAGTAGGTAAGAACAGAGAGGTAACAGAAGACAAGATCATGCAGCACTTTCTAAGCTAAAGTAAATACAATGGCTTCTTCTCTGAGAGAGATGGGCCCCTTAGGCAGTTTTGAGCAGAAGTAATACCAAGGGGGAAAGTAGAAGCCAGCAAGATTACTCTAATAATCTACAAAAAAAGATGTCATAGCTTTGTACCAGAGTGGTAACAAAGACAATAGAAAGTGCTCAGACTTCAGTTGTGTTTTTTGAAAATTTGGCCATGAGAATCTGAAGACAGACTGGATGAAACCAAAAGCTCATTCTCTGAAAAGATCAATAAGATTTAAATCTCTACCAAGACTGATGATAACATGAATTACCCTAGAACTATTTAAAGAAATTGAATTTGTAGTTAAAAGCCTTCCAAAAAACAAGCCTCTGGGCCCAGATAATTTCCCTGGTAAATTCTACTAAATATCTAAGAAAGAAATAACATCAAATAAACATAATCTCTTCCAGAAAATGGAAAATGAGCAGTTCTCAGCTCATTTTATGAGTCCAGCATTATCCTAATACCAAAAAACACAAAGAACAAATTTCTATACTAGACTTTATCAAAATTACAAAAAAAAAAAAAAAAAAGAACCCTATGATACATTCAGAATACAAGAGAATACAATGTGGCAATAAGAAGGTAGGAACTAGTATTTCACTCAAGGAATTATAATGAATAGAAGCCGCCAGTCTCAAAAGGATACATGTTATACAATAGATTATTGGATAAAGAAAATGTGTGGGGGCTGGGGTTGTGGCTCAGCGGTAGAGCACTTCGAGGCCTGGGTTCGATCCTCAGCACCACAAAAAATAAGTAAAACAAATAAAGGTATCGTGTCCAACTACAACTAAAAATAAACAAACAAACAAACAAAATGTGGTATAGATACTCAGTGGAATATTATTCAGCTTTTAAAAAGAGTAAAACTATGGCATTTGCCAATAAATGGTTGGAACTGGAGAATATCATGCTAAGCTAAATAAGCCAATCCCACAAAACCAAAGGCCAAATGTTTTCTCTAATATGCAGATGCTAATTCACAATAAGACGTGGTGCATTAGGGAAGAATAACGTTACCTTAGATTAGATAGAGGGAAGTGATAGGAGGGAAGAGTAAGGGATGTGGGAATAGGAAAGACAGAATGAAAGAGACATTATTACTGTATGTATATATGTGACTACATGACCAATATGATTCTGCAACATATACACTCAGAATAATAAGAAATTATATCCCATCTATCTATGATAGCATTCTACTGACGTGTAACTAACTAAAACAAATTTTTAAAAAAAAAAATTTAAAGGACACATTATATAATTGCATTTATATGACATTCTTTGTGAGTGGTATGATTTTTCCCAACCTTTCTACTTCAGTCTGTGTATGTCTTTTCCTGAGATGAGTTTCTTGGAGGCAGCATATTGTTGGAGGTTTTTTTTCCTTGATCTAATCTGCTAGCCTATGTCTTTTGATTGGTGAGTTTAGGCCATTAATATTCAGGTTTATTACTGAGACATGATTTATATTCCCAGCCATTTTTGTTTATTTTTGTTAGTTAACTTGACTTGGTTCTCCTTTGATTAGTTTTTCTTTTAGTGTAATACCTCCCTCTACTGATTTTCATAGTTGCTTTTCATTTCCCTTCATGAAATACTTTGCCAAAGATGTTCTGTAGTGCATGTTTTCTAGCTGTAAATTCTTTTAACTTGTTTATCATGAAAGGTTTTTATTTCATCATCAAATCTAAAGCTTAATTTTGCTGGATACAAGATTCTTGGTTGGCATCCATTTTCTTTCAGAGCTTGATATATGTTGTTCCAGGATCTTCCAGCTTTCAGGGTCTGCGTTGAAAAATCTGCACATAATCTAATTGGTTTCCCCCTATATGTGATCTGATTCCTTTCTCTCATGGCTTTTAATATTCTCTCCTTATTCTGTATGTTGGGTATTTTCATTATAATGTGCCTCGGTGTGAATCTGTTGTGATTTTGTACATTTGGTGTCCTGTAAGCCTCTTGAATCTGGTTTTCCATTTTGTTCTTTATGTTTGAAAAATTTTCTGATTATTTAATTGAATAGATTGTTCATTCCTTTGGTTTGGAACTCTATGCCTTCCTCTATCCCAGAAATTCTTAAATTTGGTCTTTTATGATACTCCCATATTTCTTGAATGTTCTGTTCATGGTTTCTTCACATTTTCACTGTGTGGTCTACATTCTTTTCAAGATTATATATTTTGTCTTCATTGTCTGATATCCTGTCTTCCAAGTGGTCTAATCTGTTGGTGATGCTTTCAATTGATCTTTAATTTGGTTTATTGTTTCTTTCATTTCAAGGACTTGTTTGGTTTTTCTTTAGAACCTCTATCTCCCTATTAATCTTTTGCTTCCTGTATTTGTTTATGTAGTTCTTTGTCAAAATTATCTTTTGCAGCCTGTATTAGCTCCCTTATATCACTTTTTAATTCACAGAACATTTTAATTATGTGCAACCTGAACTCCTTCTCTGTCATTTCATTTGCTGTGCTGGCCATGGATTCTAATAATGTCGTTTCTTGACTTGTCTGGGGCACTTTCTCCCTTGTCTTTTCATGCTCATGTGTCTTCCCTTCTAGCACTGTGGATCAGAGGCATACCATTTTTACCCTATAGGCTTATAGTGCCCCTGTAGGGTTCCAATACCTCTCCTTTGAGGGGAAGGACAATGTTAACAGATCCCAGTATAAACAATATACAACCCAAAAAACAAATAGTTGTATTTAAGATGTTTATAGTTTGGTCACGATGTACAGAAATGGTGAATTCAATTATTATCTACAATATAATCAGTGGGTTTGTATCAGGGTTTACAGTTTCTGATAGTGAATAAAACAACTGGGGCGAGGTGTTGAAAAATATGCTGAGGAAGTAGGAGGTGAAGATATAGAGTTATTATATCTTAGAAAATGTGAAAGAGAAATCTAAAGAAGAAGGTTATTAGCAAGAGACTAGAGAGGAAATAATTTTGGGTAGACGAGTGAGAAGACAGAGTACACAGTACACACACATATATTAAGAAAAATAAAAAATGTTAAAATAGTAAAAATTGGAGGGAAAAAAAAAGAATATAACACAACTGTAATATACTATTCAGTCATCCCAGTCTTCAATATCCTAATCCATGCAAAGTACTTGATTTCACATGTTAGGGATGTGACGGTCAGAGGGAAAAGGAAAAAAAAAAAAAAACAAGGATTGTTTTGGTTGGAGATCAGTATCTTTCCTGCTTCCCTTCTCATCCAATAGGTGGGGTTGTCTGTTGTTAGCTGGTATCTTTACCATCAGGTTGGTAAAGGTAACCAGGGAAGAGGAGGGTTGGTCCTGGGTGAAGGGCATCTGGAAGTGGGGTGTGGCACCTAGAGACTGCACCTCAAGAATCTCTTTTTTGGCCCGCTCCTGTGATGTAAGCACCTCATCTTATCTCCTTATCTCACCTGAAGACCTCCCAGTTCCTGGACTCTGTGTGAGTCTCACACTTACCCTCTCCCTTACTGCTTCCTAATATGGGACCTTTCTCTCCGGGGCTCTTGTGTGTGGCACTTTGGGCGCACTGCGTACCTGACCCGCTGAAAGCTGTTTTGTGTTGAGCGGTCACTGTGCCGCGTTAGCGGCTGCTGGGGAAAGGGGAGAGTTAGAAACTGGGTACCTGGCCAGCCGAAGTTCCAAGCTGGGAGTTGCCCCCACTAAAGATGGTGATGAAGGTGACCCAAGATGGAGACGACTGCTTTCAGCAATGGAATCTCGGGTTGGGTGGGGGGAGCTGGGTGATGGCATTGGATGATGAGTTCAGAGACTAGCTCTGTGGCATGCAGTGTGTGGCTATTGGCTGTCTTCAGAGCCTGTGTGAAGTTCCCAGGTGCAAACAAGCTACCACACGTAGGGGACTATCTTCATTGCTGCAGAGTCCCAAAATGGAGGCGACTGGGGGAGCCCCACATTGGTATATAGGGATCCACACGGGAGAGGCGGTCAGAGATTCTGCACATTGGTAGCTGCCGGGTGTCCTGTGTGGGAGCTGCATCCAGGATTTCTGCTCCAGTGGGTAGCCAAAAGTTCTGTACAAATGTTGATACCCATGGTCCCACTGGAGTACCCAGCAGTCCTGCGTGGGCAAGTAGTTGGAAGACCTACTCTGACACTGAGGCCTAGAGCCCTGCACAGGCACAGTGGCCGTGATTCCTGTGCAGTAGCAGGAATATCGCTGGCAGGGAAGCAGTATTCTCAACTACTTGAGTCCCAGGTCACAGAGCAACACAGAATGCTGCCCCTCTCTGGCCCACCATCTTGGAGCTCCCCACACTCTTAAAAAACTATATCAGAACAATGTGCCAGCAGTTACCTGGGTTAGGGGAAGGTGTAAATATGAAGATAAAATGAGGGAGAGTTTGGATATAGAACCACTCTGAATCCTAACTGTGGTGGTAGCAAAACAAATCAATTAAACTCACAGAACTATTCATCCAGAAAAGGTCAATTCTACTGTGAATCAATATATTTTTGTTTAATTTAAACCCTAACCCAAGAGCAATTATGGACTAGAAAATAAATGAATATTTTCAACAAAGGTACTTTTTCACTGACAGCTTTACAGTTTCAAGTCTTTCCATGGGTCTAATTATCACCAACACAGAACCCACCCAAAGTATATCTACATAGGTGATTGAGAGGTTATTTGAATTTTCTATCTCTAGTTCTTACATTTTCTATAGCACAGAAAAGTCTAGAAATAGAGTATCTATATAACTTTTACAGAAATTAAAACCAGAAAATAGCTCAGTGATAAAGGGTTGCCTAGCATGCCCAAGGCCCTATGTTTGATCCCCAGCACTTTTTGGGAACAGGGACCCAAGTAGAATTCAAAATCTCTACCACATTCTAAGTAAGAACTGTAGAAACAGATCAATTCCAATCCTGTAGTGATGGTACAGAAATGACCAATTCTGCTTTACTTGGGAGAAGACATCCACTACAGCTGGCTCCCAGGTAGGTTACACTCTTACATAATAGTAAGAAAAAATATCACCATAATGCAGTACTTCAAAAGAAAAAACAAACGTTTACGTGCATAGATAGTATACCATAAAAGAGTCTGATAAAGAAATCATAATACAATAGATCTCTTCTATTTCTCTGAATGAGAAACAATTACAGAATAGTAGCATGTTATATGTTCTCCAAAAATTAAAATATATTTAAGCAATTCTTCTCTCACAGCCCCTACCTAAGATATACAGAAGGAAACAGAAAAGGTTGTTTACATAAACTTCACTTATCCTCAAGATTCTCCCCCATTTACTAAAGTATAATGACATAACTAATTTAAATGAAAAAGTCAAACCTAAAGATTTTACATTAATTTTCACACATCAGTAATTCCTTAATGTGTTATATATGAAGAGTTTATAAAAAAGAAAGGTTTACATTTAGAAAATGAAGCCTATGTTTATTAGAGACAAAAAGCAAAAAAAAAAAAAAAAAAAACAGGGAGATGTTATTGCCTCATTATACAACCACATCTCCCAAGAAGACTTATAGGAGTCACTTGGTAATAAAAGCACTATACTCTCACATCTGGCAAGCAAAACAGCAAAGAGAAGAAAGGCATCCTGTTAAATTTTTATCCTTCTAACCAGAACAGGAAAATTATCAACTATATCTTTACTTTAACCTTTTGTCCACATTAGAAAGACTTCTGAGCCAAATGGCAATACCTCTGTATCCACCTACCTCCCAAAAAAGAAAAATGGGAATATGGGAATATTATGCAGGACACAGAAATTTACTTCCCAAATTACTGGAGGCTGTGAAGTCCAAGATCAAGGCACTTATAGGTTTGATGTCTGGTATGGACCCAGTCTCTGCTTCCAAGATAGTGCCTTGTAGTTAAGTCATCATATAATAAAAGGAATGGAAGGGCAAAAAGGGCCCAGTTAGTTCCCTCCAGCCCTTTTATATAGTACCAATTCCACCCACGAGGGCAGATTCTTCATGGCCTAATCAACTCCCAAAAGCTCCATCTCTTTATATTCTTGCATTAGGGATTAAATTTCAACATGAAATTTGCAAGGGACACAAACGTCCAAATGATGGCAAAAATCCTAAGAATTAAAGGAATTAATTAAAACAAATGACCCTATACAAATGCTTGTTACAGAAAATTGGAATGGATTTCTTCTACAATATGAAAAAAGGGATAACATTCAAAACATTGCTTCTAAATTTTATCCTGTTCTATTTATTTTGTCCTGTTCTAGTTAAACAAAAGTATAAACACATTACAGTTTTAACTCTAGAAATGAGTCTCTTTTATTGCAAATACTAAATGTTACTGGTTGATTCCTTGACAAATGATCACTTTCTTCATAACAATTCTTTACATATTGATACAAATAACTCACCCTCCTAGTTATTATCTCAGATAGAGAGAAATGCATTTATTATGATATGCAAATATATATAGATATACATCAGTGTGTCTTAGGTGAATATTTCACAATGTTTATAGCAGTTCAATTTACAATAGCTAAACTATGAAACCAACCTGTGGTACATACACACAATGGACTATTACTCAGCCTTTAAAAAGGAATGAAATATGGCATCTGCAGATTAATGGATGGAGCTGGAGAATATCATGCTAAGCAAAATAAGTCAAACCCCAAAAAACAAAGGCTGCATATTTTCTCTCATAGGCAGATGCCTATTCATAATGGGTGCAGGAGTAGGGAAGAATGAAGGAACTTTGGAATGTGCAAAGGGGAGTGAGGGAAGAGGCAGGGATGTGGGGATGGGAAGGATGATAGAATGAGACAGACATGATCACCCTATATACGTGTATAATTACACTACCAGTATGACTCTACACCATGTATACAGCCAGAGGAAGAAATTGTGTTCCATTTTGTACAATGTATCAAAATGCATCCACTGTCATTAGAACTAATTAAACAAATTAGAACAAATTAAAAATAATAAAGAAGCATTTCACAATCCTATGCCTCTGAATTATAACTATTCTAACCCAGATATTCATTATATTACATATTATACAAACTTAAAAAATAATCATATATTAGCTAAGTCAGGTATTGATACAAACACTGGAATTTTCTCCTAATGTAATTTTATTACAAATGCTACAACTGTCTATGATCTGGACTTCTAAGTACAATTTTCATATCATTTTTAGTTACTACTTTCTAACAAGTCAAAAATAATCTCATTGAATCTCATTGACAAGGAGATATTCCATTTTTCACAAAATTAAGTGATCTGCAAAAGGAGTTTGGAATATTACTCACTAGCCCTTTGCTAGATAATAACACAAATAATAATCTAAATCACTAGAAATTAGAAGTATTCAGACAATGAAAAGTGTTAACAGTATCCATGATTCAAATAACTGCAAATTTGTTAAGCTAATAACTGCCCTATACATCACTATATAACAAGATCCAGCAGCATACCCTCCAAAGCAGTGCCTAATGAACTCTTTGAAGGAATTGTTTATATTTATGCCTAACAACCACAGCACATATTATTTGTCATGCACAGTTTCAAGGGTGTGTGCACTCTCATTCTCCATATATGTATATGTGCATATATGTCCCTTTGTATGTGTATATCTCACTATGACCCCTGGTATTAACTTCATTTTACATAATTACTATTGACAAAGCTCCCCCGCTGCTGATCTGCACAGCAAGCTCATTAATCCCCATGGAGAAGGAGCAGAGGAGCCATGGAGCAGTGGCCCAGGAGGGCTGGATTGCAGGAGGGAGCACTGGTGATGGCTGCAGGGAACCTACCACCTGATGTGGGCCTGAGGCACTGCAAGCCAAGATGGAGGTAAGCCAGGGCCTGCTGACTTGTTACCCTTTGAAGGCCTGGCCAGGCTGGTGGGGACTCCCACACAGCATGGCTGCCACAGCCCAAAATCCCTGAGCATCCATGATCTGCCAACTTCAACATTCTGCTTCCCCACCAGACGCAGGAAAATGAAAGTGGGGCAAATCTAAATAGGATTGCAGGACTAACCAACAGCATAAGAACTTTTCTAAACCCTGATTAGCATAAATTTGGATCAATAACATGGACCCAAGTGCTACATGAACCCCTAGACTAGCACATACTCAAGTGGCAACCCCTTATCGGGTCCCCTCTCACCCTGTGGGAGGTTCTGTTTCTATTCACACTTAAGTAAATCTACTCTTATACAGACTCATCCCCCTTGGGAGACAAGAAGCCATAAAGAAGAAATTGGTGATGAGCTGCTTCAACACTGTAGGGCAGAGTCCACCAGTAAAACCTACAACACATTTCTTGGCTACAAAGACCTGCAGCTTATGCAGACCCCACCTGCCAGCAGAAGCAAAGAAACTCTGGTTTCACCATCATTAACATCAATTTTTAAAAATATTTTTTAGTTGTAGTTGGACAACACCTTTGTTTTTATCTATTTATTTTTATGTGGTGCTGAGGATAGAAACCGGGGCCTCGCATGCGACAGACGAACGCTGTACTACCACTGAGCCACAACCCCAGCCCCTCATTAACATTATTTTACAGTGGAAACATTCCTAGCAAGTGGTGGAGCTGGAAATGAAATCCAAATAATCTGGCTCCACTGTGCTCTTAATCATGATGCTATACTGCCTCTCTAATAGAAAAACTGAGATTTTTAAAAGGGTCATAAATCACTACTATGGTTCAGATATGGTTTGAGTGTGCCCCACCCAACAAGGCTTCATGTGTTAGAAGCTTGGTCCTCAATGTGGCAACACTGGGAGATGGGGAACATTTAAAAGATCAAAACTAATGGGAAGTCACTAGGGGTGCTGCCCTCAAAAGAAATTGATGGGATCCTAATTAGTTCTGAAGAGATGGTTGTTATGAAAGAGTAAATCAAACCCCTGAATTGCAATCTAGCTTCCTATTTCATCCTGTGATCGCGTCCTCTCATATGCACTCCTACCACTGTAATGTCATCCACTATTAAGTCCTCTACTAGAGCCAGGTCAAGGGTGACACCATACCCTTGAACCTTCAAACTGTGAGCTAAATAAACCTTTTTTATGAAGTACATAGACTCAAGTATTTCATTATAGTAATAGAAACAAATACAATCATCCAACTCACCTGAACACCACCTCTTTATAATATTTAAGTAACTTTAAAGTAACATCTACCTAAGATCAGTGGTAATAGTAGGTACCTCTTTGTTCCATTCCCTTAAATTGTTTTCCAAGCTCTTTTAGTACAAAAAAAATAAAAAATAAAAAACCTCCAAAAACAAACAAAAAACCACCTGATACTAGAATAATTGTATCACAATAGTCCAGCTCTATTATCTTCCAACATATCACCAGTATTCCCCTTCCAACACAGTATTTGGGAAAACAATTCATGATAAGAAACTGGTTGTGTGGGGGCTATAGCTGTAGCTCAGTAATATAGCACTTGTCCAACATGCCAAAGGCCCTGGATTCAATCCCCAGCACTGCCAAAAACAAAGCAAAGCAGAAAGCCAGGTGTTTTTTGCTAATTATTTTGAGGATGCTATAAACTGAGCTCAGCCTTAGTGCATGTTAACATGTACTTTTTTTAAAATTGTAGATGGACACAATACCTTTATTTATTTATTTTTATGTGGTACTGAAGATAGAACTCCGTGCCTCATACATGCTAGATAAGCACTCTACTACCTACTGTGCTAAAACCCCAACCCCTAGCATGTATTCCTAACACTGAGCTACACAACCAAGTGATATATAAATCAGCAAACAAAGAACTATTGTCAAAATACTGTCAAAGACTATATACTATTAGTTCATTTTTTTTCTTCTTCTTCTAGTGTTGGGAATCAAACCCAGGGCCTCATGCATGCTAGGCAAGCACTCTACTACTGAGCAATATCCCTGGGCCCTAATAACAATTTTTTAAAGTGGCCAACTCAAACTATAAAAAAATCTTTAGAGATAGTGTGATATTAAGATTCTCTCCTAAATGTAATCTTACTACAAAAGCTACAAACTGACTGCATTTTGTTTTCTCTCTTTTTTAGGAGGGAGAGGGTACAGAGGGGCATGACTGGGAATTGAAGCAATGGGAGTTTAATACTAAGCTACATCCCCAAATCTCTTCATTTTTCATTTTGAGACAGGGTCTCACTAAGTTGTTTAGGGCCTTGCTAAATTGCTGAGGCTAGCATGAAATTTAGAATCCTCCTGCCTCATCCTCCCAAATTATTGTGATTGCAGGCATGTGCCACCATGCCCAGCAGTAAACTACTTTTTCAAGTGAAATTTGTAACTGATCATTCTTCTGTTATGGTCACAGTAACTAGTTAGCCTACCCTAATAAATGACTTATTTGACACTAAAAAGTATATTAGTAAGTTATTAATAGAAAAGGGAATGGAAGAAAAGTGAAAAATGACAAATTCATTCCTAAAACAAAACTATTTTAAATGATGAGATTATCCCGAGAATAATCTTATAAATTTATGCCTAAGAAATGATCCTGAAATTAATCCAAGTTCCCTAAAGGTATATAAAAATAATCCCTAAACAAGCAACCCCTTAAAGCTCTGAAATTCATGCCCCCAAAACTGAACACCATTATCCCATTTTCTGAAGGATAAATATTATCTACCCACATTGAATAAATGTGTTCTAATTTTTAATCTCATTTTCCCTCAGTTATTCTAGTTATAGATTAATTCTAGGTTGTTCATGTGGCTAGTTTAGTCTGAAAATTTGGGATATATTCTCCCTAGTCTACTGGTTTTCAAATTTCTGCAGGTTTTTGTGGTGGTGGTGGTTGTTTGTTTGTTACTGGGGATTGAACTCAGGGGCACTTGACCACTGAGCCATACCCCCAGCCCTATTTTGTATTTTATTTAGAAACAGGGTCTCATTGAGTTGCTTAGCACCTCACTTTTGCTGAGGCTGGCTTTGAACCCGTGATTGTCCTACCTCAGCCTCACAAACCACTGGGATTACAGGCATGCACCACATAAAATTTCTGCAGTTTTATGAACATTTAATTCAATTTTCAGATATATTTTAGGATATGGTTTTGGCCAAAATGAAGTAGTCCTACCATAACCTATCTCAAATATCTGGACAAAATACTAAAAGAAACTAAACAGAAAACTCTGAAGTATAAATAAAAGCAAGCAGAATACAGAAGGGAGTAAAAACTTTAGAGAACTGAACTACATTGAGTGTTCCTGTTTTATTTTTAATCTTTTCTCTATTGACTTTGTCCCATGGGTGGCTACACAGTGGTAGCAGCAGCACAGGTAACACAGTCTGACAGAAACCCCATTTTTCTGGAACCAGGAAAAGGGAACTCTACAGGTGAAAATTCCTGGAAAGGGAGCAGGAAAGACAGGACTCTTTAATTCTCTATAAGAACTTATACAATTACTGGGCTGGGGTTGTGGCTCAGAGGTAGAGCGCTCAGCTAGCACGTGTGAGGCCCTGGGTTCAATCCTCAGTACCACATAAAAATAAAATAAATATATTGTGTCCACATATAACTAAAAAATAAATATTAAAAAAAAAGAAATTATAGTTACTGGTTGAGTTATGCATGCAATCAGCAAGCACTGAGAAGACCCCAAACAGTACAGCAAAGGTGTTTAACCAACTATAAACCACTGACTGTACACTTAAAATGGGTGAATTGTACAATATGTGAATTATCATGTATTAACGAGGGGTGGAGGCTATACTGAGGCTGGATCTATTACCCCAGAAGTAAAAACAAAATTTGCATTCTGAACCTAATGCCTTGACAGTTTGCTAAAAAACATTATCCAGAGGATTATCACAGGACCCAGAGTTTATACAATGTAACATTTTCCAGGATACAGTCCAAAATTACCTGGCATACAAACCACTAGGAAATATGACCAATTCACAAGAGAAACGACAATAAATAACTGCCAAATCCAAGATAACTCATACATACTAGAATTACCAAAGATTTTAGAACAGCTACCAGTTGAGTATCCTTTATTAGAAAATCCAAAATCTGAAACTTTGAGCAATAAAGTTTCAGCAATAACATGATGCTATAAGTGAAAAATTCCACACTTGACTTCATGTGACATGTGACAATAAAAAGGCAGACACACTAAAAATAATGTTAAAAAATTACTTCCAGATTATGTTGCAAGGTATACCTAAAACAAATTTCCTACTTAGACTTGGTTGGTTCCATCCTCAAAATATCTCATATATATGCAAAGATCCAAAAACCCAAATGAACAATATGAAATACTTTTGGTCCCAAGCATTATGGACAAGGAATAGTCAACTTATATTACAACTATACTCCATGGAGGGCGGGAGTGGGGGGAACACTTCCGGCAAAAAAATGGAAAGGCTGAAATTCCAACTACAGAGAAAGTAACTATAAAAAAGATACAGAATTTTTCAAAATGATACATTGTCTGAAACAAAAATAAAAATGCAGGGCTGGAAGTGTAGCTCAATGGAAGAGCATCTGCCTAGCATGCATGCCCTGTGTTTGATCTTGTGGGGGTGGGGAAGCAAAGGAAAGAATTCATCCATAAACATAAAGCTAAGTTATAGGAATAATAAGAGTCTCGGGGTCCTGTAGATAAAACCAAAAGTTCTCTTTACGTCAAAAGAGAGAAATTTGGTACATAAAAAAATATTGTAAGAAATAATATCCAAAACTTCCCAAACTTGGAGAAAGATACAAAGTTATAAATGTGAAAATCTCACAGAACACCGAACAGAATAAATGCAAAGGTAAAACATGCCCAGACAAATCATAATCAACTTCAAAAAAGCAAAGATAAAAAGAAAATCCTGAGGGGCTGGGGATGTGGCTCAAGCGGTAGCGCACTGGCCTGGCATGCGTGCGGCCTGGGTTCGATCCTCAGCACCACATACAAACAAAGATGTTGTGTCCGCCGAGAACTAAAAAATAAATAAAGTACTATGGACTTTAGTCCTTTAAAAATACCCATTTAGCCCCTGGGACAATTCAGTTCATTTTTTCCCCTCGCTACATTGTGTTTTTAACATAGTTTGTGTCCATTCTGCTGTGCCTAGAGAACAAAATTTTGTTAAAATTAGTTTATTACTGGGTAAAACTNCCAGAGACCTACTTTAAAAGATGAACTCAAGGAAGTTCTTCAGGCTGAAGAGAAATAACAAATAAATTTGAAATTTCATTAAAGCACAAGATAAACAGTAAATAGCTTTTCTACTCTTACGATCTCCTAAATACATATGGTTTCTGAAAACAAAAATAACATAATTGATGGGGTTGTCATTACAAATATATGTAATTCTCTGACAACTATTCCATAATAATCAGAGTTGCCAGGCTTCTACATTTACTTCAAGTGGTAAAATATTAATTAAATGCAAACATTTATGCATATACATTATAATTCTCATTTTCAATAGAAATATTTGAACCACATATGTAAGTTTAAATTTTCTAATACATTAAAAGAGTTAAACAACTTAGTATATATACTATTAACCAGTATATCCAAAACATTATGATTTCAACATATAATCAATAAAAAACTTAAGTGAGAAATTTTACATTCTTTTTGGGAAATCTGATGTATATTTTATACTTATAAATATCTCAATTTGAACCAACAACATTTTAAGTGCTCAACAGTCACATATAAGGTTATGGCCAATGGAATGTGAAGCACCCATGCAACCACTAAAACAAACAAACAAAAAATACTACAGAAAAATAAGAATCAAAACACCAATATATAAATTTAAAGAGGAAAAATAAAATATATTATATAACCCCAAAAAGGCAGAAAATATAAAGAGTAGCATATATTAACTATAACTATTAATAACTATATTAATCTAAATATTTATATTAAATGTAAATGACATAAATAGTTATATATTAAATAACATAATTAAAAGCTCATCTCCTCAACCAAAGGGTATGCACTCAGGACAATATGTCAGAGAAGTTCATGTTTGCTAAGTCCCAAAGACTACTCATAAAGGCTCCTTGTCTGAAATGATTATTTTTCAAAAATATATTTTGACATACAGTTTGTGAATTTACTGTATTTCATGTCAAATGTGTATGGCCCAGAAAAACAGAACCAGATAATTATTTGAATGGAGAATAGGTTCTAAAACATTCTCCTAATAATATTAAAGTTAACCCATAAACCAATGACAAATTTGTACCTAATTAAAATTCAGTAGTTTGTGAAAAAAGAGATTATCAAATCTTTAAGAAAAAAAAAAGTCTGAATTATATACCTATCTCTAAGAAATTCACTTTAATGAAATAGATTAAAATAAAAGAATGGGAAGATATATCATACAAATGATAACCAAAAAAAGTTGAAGTGGGCATATTAATACAAAATATTTTAGACTTCTTTTAATACTTAGTTGAATTTTCTTCCCCTCTCTTCAGTTTTAATTTTATTTAATTCTATGGAAGTTTTGAAACAATAAGATATTTTGTTTCATGCTTCTCTCTCATGTTATTTATGGTAATGTCTAAGTAACTATTCCTAAAGAAATATGGTCTAATGCATTAAAGTTGTCCCATCTAAAAGGATTTTCAGGTGAATGGTACCTTATGAATTCTTTTAAGTTATTAATATTTATTCCCTATTAGAAGAGTAGTTCTACAGAAACAATTTTCCTAACATTTTTACACACAAAATAGTACAATATGTATATTTATATTAAAAGACCATATATCATTTGTAGGCAGTTTAACTAATCCTAGAGAATTTTCAAAGCAGTGTTGCGTTGGCTTCTCTCTTTAATGTTTTTATTTCTGTTTTTGTATACTTTAAATTGCTGAACAACTACTGCAATCAGGGTACTGAGCCTGGCATTGGTATATAAAGACAGATTATGTTATTATTCCCCTCTTCCCAGAACAAAGATTAAAGCTGGAGAAATAGCATACAAGAGAGCATACACTAGCATAAATGCCAAATGTGAGTGCCAGTCAAGGAGTTTCTGAGAAATTCCTTGAGGGGAGCAACTCCCGACTATGAAAGAGTAAAAGGAGAAAAATGTAAAAGGAAGAAATAACGCACACATGCTTTAAGAAGATGTTCAGGACTAATTTTGTTAGAAAGAATTCATTTGGGAAAGCAATAGGAGGTGAGGACAGAGAAATAATTATGGGCCAAAATGAAAAGAAACTTTAAGTCCAACGTAGAACCTGTGTTCTGTAAAAGGCAGAGAATCCCTAAGGAAAAGTCCACCTCTTTTTCATATACTTGAAAATGGTTTCTGAGATGTTTAAACTGGCGCATTGGTGGTGTTAAAGATAATGCAGCAGCACAAAAGAAAGTATGAAAAACTAGTTAGGAAAAAATGGAAAGGGCACTGGATGTCAAAAAAAGAAGGCCTATATGAATGTTTCAAGCAGCTCAATTCTCAACAGCTAAGCTATGGAACTAACCAAGGTACCCTTCAAAAGATGAATGGATAAAGAAAATGTGGTATATATACACAATGGAATATTACTCAGCCATAAAGAAGAATGAAATTATGGCATTTGCCAGTAAATGGATGTAACTGGAGACTATTATGCTAAGTGAAATAAGCCAATCCCAAAAAAACCAAAAGCCAAATGTTTTCTCTGATATGCGGATGCTGACTCAACAATGGGGGGAGGGACTTGACATTCACTGGATTGGATGGGGGAAGTGAAGAGGGATAGGAATAGGAAAGAGTAGAATGAATCGGACATAACTTTCCTATGTTCATATATGAATACATGACTAGTGTAACTCCACATCATGTACAACCACAAAAATACATGACAGGTGTAATTCTATATCATGTACAACCACCATACATATTCCATGTATGTAAGATATGACAATCTACTGTCATGTATAACTAAAAAGAATAAAAAATTTAAAAAAAAAGAAGGCGGCAGCCTGATGTTTCATCCCCAGACCTAACAGACAACATCAACAAAACTGGGGCACAGACTTGTGGTAGGAAAGGTACCTACTTTATACGAGGTAATGCTAGGTAGTAAATTAAATACTTCAGTATGCCTTGCCATATGTCATCCTCTTTATATTAAGGAGGTACTTTTTAAAAATATTAAAATACCATCAACACTGAACACAGAACATTGCATTAAAAAGACTTCAAACTCACTGAACAAATTAACTTAAGTATATGGAAAAGAGATAAAATTTGCTGCTGTTAGTACTAGACTTAGGTAAATGTTACTTAAAAATTAAAACAGGTAAAACCTGGGGGCAGTGATGCATGTCTGTAATCCAAGTGATTCAGGAGGCTGAGGCAGGAGGAAAGCAAGTTCAAGACTAGCCTCAGCAGCCCAGCTGGTGGTGCATGCCTGTAATCCTATTGGATTAGGAGGATGGTGAGTTCAAGATCAGTCTCAGCAACTCAGGGAAGCCCTGTCTCTAAATTACATATAAAAAAGGGTTGGATTTGGGGCTGGGGATGTGGCTCAAGCGGTAACACGCTCGCCTGGCATGCGCGGGTCGCTGGGTTCGATCCTCAGCACCACATAAAAATAAAATAAAGATGTTGTGTCCACCGAAAACTAAAAAATAAATATTAAAAAAATTCTCTCTCTCTCTCTCTCTCTCTCTCTCTGGAGATCTGGTTTGGTGAAGTGCCCCTGGGTTCAATCCCCAATACCACCAAAAAAACAGGAGAGAGACTAGCCTCAGCAAGTTACCAAGCGCTTAAGCAAGTCAGTGAGACTCTTGTCTCAAAATGAAAAAAAATAATAATAATTTATTTTAAAAGGAGCTGGAGAGTGCCTCCGTGGTAAAATGGCTGGGGATGCATCTTAGCAGTAGAGTGCCCCCTGGGTTCTATCTCCAATAACCTCAGGCGAGGAAACTGAGATACTAGTTGAGTCACCTAGAAAAGGTCACAATCAATATTGTCACCAGACCAGGGCAGGTTGATTCCTAAACCTGCATATTAAACTGAACTAATTTTTACCCTACCGTGAAAATTAGGATAAAAAGACACCCTTAAAAATACGGCTGAGGGCTGGGGTTGTAACTCAGTGGTAGAGCGCTCTCCTAGCATGTGCGAGGCCCTGGATTCGATCCTCAGCACCACATAAAAAATAAAGGTATAGTGTCCAACTACATCTAAAAAATAAATATTTTAAAATATATATATATATGGCTGAGACCAGGGCCCAGTGGCGGATACCTGTAATCCCAGTAATAAGGAGGCTGAGGCTGAAGGATCGCCAGTTCAAAGCCAGCCTCAGCAACTTAGCAAGGCCCTAAATAAGCAAGTTAGCGAGACCTTATATCAAAATAAAAAATAAAAAAGGGCTGGGGATGTGCCTCAGTGGTTAAGTGCTCCTGGGTTCAATCCCTGGTACCAAAAAACTTGTGTGTGGGGGTTTGTGTGTATATAATATATATGACTTAGAACTTGAGAATATTAGGGTAAAAGGGGGAAAAGGAAATTAATTTTGTTCAGGGGAATGAAGGGGAGGGCGGGGGATGGGAATAGGAAATACAGTAGAATAAATTGGACATAACTTTCCTATGCTCATATATGAAAACATGACCAATATAACTCCACATCATGTTCAACTACAAGAATAGGATCAAAACTGTAATGGGTTGCACCCCATGTGTGTATAATATGTCAAAATACACCCTACTCTCATGTATATCTAAAAACAACAAATAAAAAAAAATAGATGTTGATGTTCTCATTTAAGAAATTACGTCTCAGGCTGGGGTTGTGGCTCAGTGGTAGAAGCATTTGCCTAGCATGTGTGAGGCACTGGGTTCAGATTCTCAGTACCACATGTAAATAAATAAAATAAAGGTCCATCAACAACTAATAAAAAAAATAACATCTTGATGTTCAGGATAATAAGGTCATACACACGTAGACAGTTAGAATCTGCATGAAATTGTATTTTGTGTTTTGTTTCACTCACTTAACATTTGTTCATCTATCAGATGCCACTCAGTCATATCCTCTGTGTATATAGCATTTGCTATGTAATGTGAAAAGTCTATGAAGAATCCTTTCTTTTCCCAAAACAACAACAACAAAAAGCCCCTAAATAGGAAAATAGCTTTTTAAAAATACCAGCATTAATTGTAAGTAGAGTTCTACTAGATGACTTGGAGAATTTTCAAATGAGGCATTATTGAGTGACAAAAGCAAGATGCATAAAAACATGTAACATATGAACCTACTTTCATTTAAAAAAAAAACACACACACAAACAAAAATTAATTTTGTCTTATCCCAAATGCAGATGTAAGTCTTCAGAGGGTTTAAATTAAACAGTTGAGAACATATCTGAACACAAAAATCTATGGTATAACAATCTTTTACAAAAAAAAAAAGAATAAGTATAATCTTTAAAAGAACATGTCTGTATACTTCTATTCTGGCTGGGGTACTGCCCAAACCAATGAGCAAGCTGTCCATATTAGAGATAGTGATGGAGCCCAAAGTGAAGTACTGGAGCTTAATCAGTACAGTAAGATCCTCAGCATGAAGTATCTGAGAACTGTAGAGTTAGAAATGCATTGCAGACTGAGGGTGATTAGAACCTAAGTAGAGTCAAAAAGTTATATAACAGAGGCAGGAGAGCAGCAATGTCCATGAGAATGGGAAACTGGCTATATACAAGGGATGAGATAAGTTAATATAGTAAGGATGATGGGAGCCAGATTTCTTCATATAAGAGAAGGAAGCTATAAATTTGTAAAGGGAGAAAACTAATACAAACCTGTGGACTGAAACTGGTACAAACTCATGGTTTTCTATACAGAAGTATTAAAAGTAAATACAGTGTCTGAATCTTGGTTCCTAAATGTCTTTCTACACTAAAAGAAACCACTTCTTGGAGGAATTGATGATTCCAAGGCTGTGGCAGGAAAAGTACAGATTGTATAGGCTGGAACATTTTCTTTCGTCAAAAAGTAAGGAAGTACTCAAAGCAAATGAAAAGAAAAACAGAAACTAGCCTGAAGGGCTTTCAGTGACCGATGCTGAGACAATTTGAGAATATATAAACAGCAATTTTGATAAGGAATGAGCTATTTTAACAAATTTAAAATACTTTCCCTCAAAATATATATTAATTACTAAAAGAAAAATCATCCCTCTACAGTGAGAAAGCTTGTAAGGCCTCATCTTAATCCCCATTATCAAAGTGCATGCACATCACCTGTAATGGGACAAAT
Organism: Marmota marmota marmota; assembly: GCF_001458135.2. Lineage (NCBI taxonomy): Eukaryota > Metazoa > Chordata > Mammalia > Rodentia > Sciuridae > Marmota > Marmota marmota. The sequence goes on from NW_025999960.1 coordinate 12,489,684, forward strand.
AAATTGTATGCTGACAGGATAAAAAGAGAACAACAATAAATCACTAGTGCCACAAGAACACAATCTGAATCTAACCATAGGAACTATCAGACAAACCCAAATTAAGAGATATTTTACAACAAAACTGACTTGTAATCCTTAAAAAGTATCAAGATCATGAAAGTCAAGGTAAAACTGAGGGGTTGTTAGAGGAGTCTAAAAAATTGTTACCATTAAAGCCAGGTGCAGTGGCACACACCTACAATCCCAGCAACCTGGGAGGCAGAGGCAAGGGGATCACAAATTCCAGGCCAGTCTCAGCAATGTAGCAAGACCCTATCTCAAAATAAAAAACTTTTTAAAAAGGACTGGGGATGTAACTACCTGGTAAAGTACCCCTGGGCTCAATCCCAGGTACCAAAAAAATAAAAATTTTAAAAAAAAAATTTACAATTAAATGCAACACAGAATTCTGAACTGAATTCTTTTGTTACAAAAGAAAATTACTGTAGAAACTGGCAAAAGATGAATGAAGTCTGAGGTTAGATGGTAGCAATATAACAAGATTTATTTCCGGTTTTGATGGTTATATTATTGTTATATAATAGAAAGTCCTTGTCCTTGTTTTTTTTTTTTTTTTTTTTTTGAGGAGATAAAACTGCATCTGCAACTTAATGTCCAATGGTTTGGAGGAAAAAAGTTACTTCAACTGTATTAAAGTTTGATAGTGTTTTTGACAGTTACCTACAAAATTCAGTTACAGTGCCTAAAACTAGCATGTAACCAAAATAGTACTTGTTTCAAATGAAGAACATATGTTTTCACTTTAAGACTGTGCTTTATTGTTTATGAGACTGTCAATGGCCTTTGATCTATAACTGTACCCTCCAAAAGGTAACCATTATTCAGTTCCCCAGTTGCAATGGTCACATTTCAAGTGCTCCTAGCCACATTGCTATCAGCTACTGTACTGGTCACTACAGATACAGAGCATTTGTATCATCACAGAAATGTCTACTGGACAGCAATGATGTAGACGCAGGGAGACCAACTAAGGCAGTTAGATGGACCTATACAGAGAGACTCAGCAAGTGCAGTAACATGAAAGCATTTAAACTCTCTTGAGTTTTAGATACATTCTGCAAAATAGACTAATACATCTAATTACACAAAGCTAATAAAAAGATCAAATAAAATTTATGTAAAGTGTCTACAATAGAGTGGCTGATACATAGTATATATTTATAACATTGGCTCTTTTCTGTTATATGGGCAGATAATTTCTTAAACTTTTATCTCAGCACTTTTAGAACTATTTAAGAAGTTACAGGAGTACCAGTTTGAAAATAAGCAGCTTCCTATCCTGATTGTTCAAAAAGCCAATGAGTTCCATGTTGTAAAATCCAATGAAAAAGTGTTCAGCCCTTACTTTATTCAACTCTCACCAACACGTGACACTACCAACCACATTCCCCTTGAAATACTCTCTTCCTTTGGCTTCTACAACACACTTCCTACTTCTCTGACCTTCATAGTATTCTTTAGGAACTCACTTCCAGTGCACTTTTTTTTTTTTTATATTTTCTTAGTTTTTGATAGACCTTTATTTATTTATATGCGGTGCTAAGGATAGAACCCAGTGCTTCACACATGCTAGGTGAGTGCTCTGCCACTGAACCACAACCCCAGCCTTCAGTGCACTTTTTAAATTTGAGGCCACCATGGTTCCATTCTAGGATATCTCTCCCTCTCACTCTCTTTTATCCCCCAGGTTATAGTTCCTCCCTTAGGTAATTTCACCCATAAGTGCAAGTACCTACACAGGTAATTCCAATTTTCTATTCCCAGCCCACACCCCTCCTCTCAATTATATATCCATATATCTAACTGCCTACAGCATTTCCATTTTTAAGACTTGGGATGTAGCTCAGTGGTAGAGTGTTTGCCTTAGCATATGTGAGGACCTGGGTTCTATCCCCAGCACCGCAAAAAAAAAAAAAAAG
>NW_025999960.1:12491687-12494600 GCF_001458135.2 Marmota marmota marmota
ACCAAAAAAAAAAAAAAAAAGTACAGAATTTCCATTTGAAGGTCCAAAGGCACTTTGTCAAATCCAGTCAAAACCAAAAAAAACCTTTCATCCTTATCTGGTACCACTATACAACCCAGGAATAATCTTTGAAATTTCTCTCTTCTGTATCCTGTCTTTCAACTGAGACCTAATAATCTTAAATCCCACCCACAATCCTCATCCCAAATCATGCACCTTCGACTCTCCCAGACTATTTTCAAAAGCCTCCTAACTAATCTTTCAGCGATTAATCCAATCTTGCTGCCTCTCCTTTTCAATACATACCATCTGAAAAATAACTGTTAGTACTGAGTAGATCCCAGAGTTAAAATGTTCAGTATCATTCTGTAGCTGTTCCCAAGACTTACCTTTGCATTGTATTTTTTTGTTATGGCGTATAAAAATTCAATGTAAAATGTAAAAACACCACCACTGCCACCACCACCATTTCTCATTTGCAAAATAACTTCCTAAAAAACCACTATGACCTTTGCTGACCTAAAGTTTTTAACACTGTTAAGTGATCCTGATAAAATATGTGAGATCATGTCTCTTCTCAAATAGCTTTTCTTCTCAGTCATAGTAAAATCCATAGTCCTTAAAAGTCCTGAATTAGTAGTTATTATTGTGGAAAAAGGAATAAAAAAAAACTGGGTTTTAAGTTTCTTTATTTCACTGGGCAAAGGAAGTGAAGATCCAATTTACATCACCAAAAGATAGGAACAGATGCTAAAAGGAAGTTAAAATAAGAATTATTGTATGGCTAACTGTATTACTTTTATGCCTGTCTCCCTTTTGAATTAAGGTTTCACAACTACTTCTCATTGATGTACCTAAAAAGTTCAGTACTAAGTTGGTGGGTAGTATAACACTGCAAGTTCTTATTACTAAATATACTATTGATGATTAATCGACAGCATCATGTAACTGCACTTGATTCATCCTATATTTGCTGATTAACAACACATGTTTTCAAGAAAATTGCATATCGCTGGTTAATGCTCAAAAGAAGGATGGGGAAGCTGAGCAACCCCTAAAGTCTCAATCCTAACCTGTAAACTTCATTTTACCACATGAAGATATTACAGAGGGAAAATTCTCATTAAAATTTTCTCCATGACACGTCTGTAAGCAGTCTATTTAAGAACAATTTTACAATGTCTTCTATAGCTTCTTCCCCTCTGACATACTAAAGAACACCTTTTTTAAAAAAATTTCTTTTGTAATTGAAAATGGACAGCATGCCTTTATTTTGTTTATTTATTTTTTTAATATGGTGCTGAGGATCAAACCCAACCCTCACACATGCCAGGCAAGCACTGAGCTATAGCCCCATTCCCTAAAGAACATCTTAATAACCTGGGTATACTTACTCTAAACAAATTTTACACCACTGAAATCTTAAAATGTATTCAAAATTCTCAGATAAGTGTGAAACTGAAAGACTGTTAATATATTTACAAGCACCAAAAAAAATTTATTGCTAAAGTGCAGCTACAATAAGAATTGCTAATCTTTTAAAAATTCAACTGCATAGACACCATATAAATAAATTCAAATTATCTTTAATAGAATATCAACAAAGAAATCCAAAGAGTTTCAAATTTCCATTTTTCCTCTCAGTTAAAACCACAATCACATAAACAAAAGGCCTACAAACTTTTCCCTATCAGCTTTAATAAATAACGAAATAGTAAAATGATTAAATCAAATGCCAAAGAAGCAGGAAAAAGGGAAAGTCTGGGAAAAAAAACTTGATTACACATTAAAATTTTAATACAATTAAGAATAAAATACAAAACTGAAGTTTTTTAAGGAGGTATTGTCTTCAATAATCTGCTGGTGTAGCAGTCATACTCATGAGTTAACTTTTAAAACAAGAAAATGCATTTATTAATATACTTTTCCCCAAATTCAGAGGAAATTCCCCAAATAAGAGAAATTTTAGATCAGAATCTACTAGTCAAAGCATTATGTTAAAAATATGTTCATCAGCTTTCCTTAAATATCTTAGTTCACTGTTAGTAGGGACAGCTATGTAAGTCAGGACATCAAAATGTAATCTAAAGTGAACGAAACACAGCTCATAGGCACTATTAATAGTACAAAAGTATACTGGGGATATTTTAAAATTCAACATTTTAATCTGTGAATCAAGAGTACTTGTAATCAGGTACTCTAAATCACGTGTCTTTTAAAAAACTATTTTTCAAAATATGGGTAGGTGGCAAGACGGCCAAATATCTCTAAGAAATCTCGTTTAAACGGCTCAAAATTCCTAGGTCTAAGCATGAGCGACACATTAACCTTAGTTCAGATCTTCTCTCCCTTCAATTAGTTGTCAGCCAGAGAGCAGGTTTAAAATATGAGGCGAGGGGGGCGGGGGCAACAGTTTTTTAAGTTCAGGACAAGGGGTAAAGGCTGATGATGTTTAGAAGCCTCAGCTCTTCCCCATTCGCGCACTCGAGAGGTCACCGCGCAGTAAAGTTTGGTTTCACAAGCTGGCTTGGACGCTGGCGACAAAAGCGAAATCTCCCTCGTAAAACAGACTCGGGGATCCGGAGCTCCCGGAAGCTCAGCAGGACACGTTGCCACCGCAGGGAGGGGGTGTCTGTGGCGGTCCTAGCGTAGAGCCCCTTCCCTCCATTCGCCCCCCCACACACCAGTAAGGCCCCGCACGCGGGCGGGGACAAGCTTTGCCAGCTCAGGCAGCAGAGGCGCGTAGGCCACAAGGAGGAAATGGGACGGGGTGCAGACAGTGAGGCGGCGGCAGCCGGAGCAGGGCCTCCCTAGCCGTGGAGTGACAAGATAAAAGGGCTCTACCCGGTGCAGCTTCCCCAGCCTGGAGGGGCAGCTCCAACTTTCCTTCAAGCGCAGGACGACGCCTGGGCC